>NC_047085.1:342364432-342675012 GCF_902459505.1 Geotrypetes seraphini
TATGACAGGACGGCATGGCTTCTGCTAATACTGTTTGTTGCTCATATCATCGACCATGCCAACCACACTGACGCGCCTCTGGTAGCCATGGCCTTAGACGCAGAAAAGGCCTTTGACCGTATAGAATGGTCCTTCCTCTTCTCTGTGATGAGGTGGTTTGGGTTTCAACATGATTTCCTTTCGTTAGTGAAAGTTCTATATTCCAATCCGAACACAAGAATTCTTATCAATGGCTACTATTCGTCTTCTTTTAAACCAACCAGAGGAACAAGACAGGGAATGTCCACTGTCGCCCTATGTTGTTCAACATTGCATTGGAACCGTCTACTGATTGCGATTAGATCTCATCCAAACATTCATGGCATACCATGTGAGCATCGGAGATTAAATTAACTGCTTATGCAGACGACGTTCTGATGTATGTCACGCCAGACTCTCTCACGCAGATACTTAGTGTTATATCACTATTTTCTGACCTGTCAGGATATAAATTAAATCTGACAAAGACTGAAAATCTTCTTGCACTTAACTGCCCTGAAGCCCATACTGAGATTGTAAAACTTGGCCTTCAGTGGTCCTCAGCCAAAAATTAAATATCTGGGCATTTATTTTAGGTACCACTATAGAGGAAACGGTTGCCCTAAATATTAATTATATTATGGAATCTATACACTCTCTTACTTCTAGATGGTCACCGATGCGCTTGTCCTGGTGGGGGAGACTGAACACCATTAAAATGATGGTGACTCCTGTTTGTGAACCACGTACTGAGCATGGTGACTCCTGTTGTGAACCACGTACTGAGCATGTTACCAGTTTATTTACCTCATCAAGTCATACTAAAAATCGAATCTAAAACTATCTAAGTTTTTGGGAATAATTCACCGCCCAGAATTAGTTTGAAAAAATTGAAAGGTACGGTTGCTGAAGGAGGAGTCCAATTCCCTAGCTTCCGGGATTATCACACTGCGTTCATCCTGCGACATAACTCTGCATGGCTATCTGTGGTACAGTCCCAGGCACCATCTATGTGGTCCTCTTTAGTAGATGAGGGTCCCTATGGCATAAGTGACATGCGATCCGCTGTGTTTGCCCCGGATACCAAGATTAATAAGGGCAGAGAACCTAATTCCTCCACTAAACGTGCCATTCTTGAAACGAGTCAACCTGTCTGCATTACGTTGAAAGAAACATCTCATATCTGCCTATGGAATAATTCTAACATATTGATTCAAGGGAAACCTATACACTGGCCAAGTTTGCAGAATGTCGGAATATGTCTCTTCATCAGTTTATACCATGACCAACAATGGGTTCCATTCTCAATGCTACAGGAGCGTTGTTGTTTGCCGGGCTCCCATTATTTTCGCTGGCTACAGCTTTGTCAATGCCATCAAAGCCTCTTTTGATGTATTCAGTGCTTCAAGAATCTCAACCAACTATTGGTCTCCCTTAACCTTATGTTTGGAGCCCTGAAGCGTGGAAGAGCTGCACGATTGTTACAGGTACATAACCGATAACCAAATTTCAAAGTACTTCTACCTTACGAGATAGCTGGATTCAAGACACTGGAAAGGATATTAGTATGAAAGAGTGGAAATTGCTCTGGCGAGAGATGACTCACACTCTTCATTCTGCCAGCTTCTCTCAAATCAGCTTATTATCTGCTACATCGTGCTTTCTGGACACCTTATAAGCTTAGGCAAACTTCCTAACTCGACCTCTAACTGCTGCTGGTCCTGTCATAAAGAGGTTGGAACTCTTGCACACATGATTTTCGCATGTCCCCATGTTAACCTTTACTGGCGTAAGGTATGGGACATGATAAGCAAGGTCACACAAATTGATGAGGAAATTACTTTGGCTATTGTCATTTATGGGCAATATGCTTACCAGATACCATAAACAAATGGTTGCCAAACTCCTGAGGAGCCTTCTACTTATTACCCTAAAAACCATTCTTTCCAATTGGAAACATTGCTCCAATTTATCTTACAACAGTTGGTGGAATCAGTTATGTCAGATAGCCAAGTTTCGAGAAGGCTCACGCTGTGAAATATAACTATATTGATACTTATAACAACATATGGCAAGGTATGCATGATCTTAAGTGAGGCTACCTGATGTTATTGATCGAGTTTGAAGTATTATATTATTAGGCGAGGCTCGCTAATTCCGTATTTATACCTATAGGTGTGGCGACATCCTTTATGTTATAATTGGTTCGTTTTTTTATTTGAATTTATTACATGCATTACATGATCAAAGGAATGTATTCTGTAGTATCTTCTTGTTTGTACTTCTTCTTGATATTCTGCTACTCAGTATATGTACTTTTATGCACTGTTCATTAAAACTAATAAAACAAATTGAACTTAAAAAAATAATATGTGAGTACTCCATGCAATATCAAGAATACACATATATCTTTTGAATTCATACCCCAATTAGAATTTGTGTATACTTTGACATCTATGGGGCAGATATCCAGACCCCGGGAGTTTGCCTAGCTGTCTCCCATGGTCAACACTGAGCCCAGATATTCAATGCTGGGCTTTTTCTGATGAGAACAAGACAGGGAGATGAGCCCCTCACCTTGAGATACAAAACAGAACAACAAGAAAAGGCAAGGGGGATGTCCTTTTCAACCCATAATAAATCTTTATTTGAAACAAAAAGGTCCCAACAAGGATCCCAGTTTTGGCGTTTAGAAGATGCCTTCTTCAGGGGACACTGGGTTTCCAGTTGTGCCAGACATCTCCTGGCTCTAGGTATTGGCCTCTCTTCATGGGTCCATTATTTTCTCAGGTTGTGCTGGGTCATCTAAATGCCGAAACTGGGATCCTTGTATATATCCACAATAATAAAACCCTTAGCGTGCATGCACACTTCAGCCTCCGTGATCCGTGCTTCCGTGCCGCGCATGCTTAGTGCCTGCCTCAGATGATTTCCTGCCTCAGATGATTTCCTGATCTCCGACGCTGGCTGACTTTCTGCCTTTTATGCTGCCACTGCCGGGACGATTCTTCTTCTCACCCCGGACCAGCAGCGGCAGCAGCAGCGGTTTCATCAAGCAGTCACAGGGCATTTGCTAGGCCGGCCCACTTCGATAATGCGAAGCAGAGCAGCCTAGCAAAAGCCCTGAGGCTGCCCAGCCTAACAGATGCTGGACAGGGAGCAAGGAAGGGAGAAAGGGTACTACTAGACAGGGGGAAGGTAAAAGTAAGGGAGAAGGGCTACTGGTGAAAGGGAGAACAGGGAAGGGGTGCTGCTGGACAGGGGAGAGGTAAAAGGAAGTTAGAAGGGCTACTGCTAGACAGGGGGAAGAGACAGAAAGAAAGAAAGACAGATGGATAGCAGCCAGGAAGAGAGACAGAAAGAAAGACAGAGGGCCAGGGAGAGAGACAGAAAGAAAGACAGAGGGCCAGGGAGAGAGACAAAAAGAAAGACAGACAGGCAGGGGGTCAGGGAGAGAGATAGAAAGAAAGAAAGACAGACAGGCAGGGGGTCAGTGAAAGAGACAGAAGGAAAGACAGACAGGCAGGGGGCAGGGAGAGAGACAGAGAGACAGACAGTTTGCATGTGTATAACCTGCACAATGTGTTCAGGAAGCAAAATTAATATGGATAATATCCAGTTTCAACATTAAAATCAGCAAAATAAAATGACCTACATGCAGAACTAGAACAGGAGTGCTGACAATATCAGTTTTTTAAAGTGCTACATTTCACACTATCTTCCTGAATTAAATACACTTAACCAGGTGCCTTGAAATGAAGTTCAGAGTGAAATGCAAGCTGATTGCATCTGAGAAATACAATGAGCTCCACCTGCTAAGTGTGGTGGTCAAGGAACAGAAAGTTTAAGCACTAAATCTAGTCATTTTTTCTCTTTCAGAGGAGTAGAAAATTGTCAGATATTTTGAGAGAATAGAAAATACAGGGAAAATATTTTGAACTCTTTGGTGTTTTTTACATTTGACTGACATAATATAAAATGTTATTTATATCTGGCAAGCACCTTTACAGTTCGATACATAGAAACATAGAAACTGACGGCAGAAAAGGGCCACGGCCCATCTAGTCTGCCCACACTAATGACCCACCCCCTAACTTCATCTGTGAAGAGATCCCACGTGCCAATCCCATTTTTTCTTAAAATCTGTCATACTGCTGGCCTCAATTACCTGTAGTGGAAGACTATTCCAGCGATCAACCACCCTTTCGGTGAAGAAACAATTTCTGGTGTCACCATGAAATTTCCCACCCCTGAGTTTCAATGGATGCCCAGGTACTTATTGAAGAGCGCTTATGGTTCTAGTGCAGGCTGTTTGTGATTGAGCTGGCAGCTGAAAAGAAATGGGAAGAAACCACAAGGATAAATAATACTCTATTAATAGATAGCACTCATGCAAAGGAGCCGAGTGAAGTACTGGTAAAACATTTTCATTACGCTCCAGTGTACTTTATTTTGGAATATGAACGCCTTGAGCAAACTATTTATTAAGAAGAGGCTATTAACATTGTTTCTCTTTCAAGCTCCATCATGATGAGAAGAGAGTGATAGTGCCTAAAAATCTTTATTTTAGGTGAATTTTCCTTTACCAGTAGAATGATTGCTTTGCTGAATCTTTTGCAAACCACTGTGGCATTAGGAATTTTGGTAGCTTTTAGGCATGTCTTAATTAACACAAGCCTTACTCAACCCCCAAAATTCTGCATATGGCGCTATAAGTTGTGCATGCAAATCGGTGTGCACAACTGATTTGCACGCATAACTCAATTGTTTGGCGAGCCTAATTGGCATTGATAAATGGCAAGTAACACCTCATAATTAAGGCTAATTGGCACTAATTAAAAGTTATATGAACAACTTGGTAGTTGTATTCTATAAAGTGCGGAAATATGAAAAGGGGGTATGCCCAGAGGAGGAGCATGGGAGGATCATGAGCATTCTTAAAATGTATGCACAAAGTTCTAGAATACACTCAATGTGCGCACCACATAGTTGCAGGTATTTAAGGTCTAATTTCCCTTGGCCTAATAGGTGCACTAAAAGTTATGGCAAAAGGTGCAACCATTAGGTGATTCTATAAGTTGCACATACCTTTTTAAGAATTGCACTAAGCGTTGTTCCTGTCATCACTGAATTTTTCCGGCACCATTTGGAGAATATGTATAGCTCTAGTAAAGGAAAAGCTGTGGAAATGAACAATGTCCAAATCTTCATTTTATTTCTTCAAAAAAACATAAAACACTGTCTTCATTTGTAATAAACGGACCCAACACGGGCTGTTTTTAGGTAAAACACCTTCCTCAGGGGCAGTGGAATACCAAGGGGGGGAAGGCGATCCACCCTAGTTGCACACACCAAGGGGGTGCACAGCTGCCCACCCTCCCTATTTTGCCGCTGCTGCTTTCCTTAACCAGCAACAGCAGCAGTAAACTTTAAATCAGGGGTGTCCGCGGCCCAGCTTGTGCTCTCTCTGGTGGGTCAGAGAGAAGGCTTCTGATGCAGTTGCGTATCGCGCGAGGTGTTGACACTCGTGGCTTTGAATGGAAAACCAGTGTAGCAAGGAACCGGCCAGAAATGCTGTTGCTGCACAGAGCATGGAAGAGAAATGCTGCTGCACAGGGAAGTGGTGGGGAGAAATGGTGCTGCTGCACAGGGAAGGGAAGGGGGAAAGAGAAATGCTGCTCCTGCAGCACCCAATTGGGGAGAGAGAGGGAAGGAGGAAGAAGGAAGACAAGGGGAGAGGTATCAGAGATGCCAAGTCCATGAGAAGGAGGGAAAGAAAAGAAGGAAAGGAGATTCCAGACCATGGAGGGGCAGGAAGAGATACCAGGGCATGGGGGGAGGGAAGGAGACAGATGCAAGACCAGTGGAAAGGATGGAAGGAGGGAGGGAGAGAAAGGAAGAAGAGGAGATGCTAGATAATGGAGGGGAAGGGGGAGTTGGAAGGAGAGCAGAGAGATGCCAGGGCATGCTGGGAGGGAAGGGAAACTTGGAAGACAAATGCTAGATCAGAGGGGGAGGAGGTGCTAGAGCATGGAGAGAGAGAGATTCCAGGGCATGGGGGAGAGAAGAGAAGGAGATAGAGATCCCAGACCATGGTGTGGAGTGGGAAGGAAGGAAAGAAGAAGAGAGATGCCAAAGCATAGGGAAGGAGGTGGAGACAGAAAAATGGAGAGGGGTGAAGCTGAACTGAATCATGTACAAAGGAGAGAATGGGCACAGAGTATTGAAGGGACATAGAAAGAGGGAAGATGCCATATAGAAGAGAGAGAGAGAGTGGACAGTGGATGGAAGGGGCAGAGAGTGTGGGCAGTGGATGGAAGGGGCAGAGAGAGTGTGGGTAGTAGATGGAAAGGGTAGAAAGAGTGTGGGCAATAGATGGAAGGGTTATAAAAAGTGTGGGCAGTAGATAGAAGGGGTAGAAAGAGAGGGCAAAGCTGGGTGGAATGGGCAAAGGGGGGTGTAGATGTTGCATGGAAGGGAGAGAGGACAAATGCTGTATAGAGAGAAGAGAAGATGATTAAAGCAGAAATGACAAAAGGTAGAAAGATTTTTTTGTTGCTTTACTTAGAATCAAGTAGTATTGTATCTGTATTGATAAAAGTTTATAAATAGCAAATGGAAATAAGGCAATTTTTTGGGGGGACTAAACCCCTTTTCTCAGGTCAGGACAGGATACCATAACAGCAGTATACTATACTGTTCTGAAGAAAGATTTGGCCTCTGAAAGCAAATTGAAAAATGGATTAGTCCTATAAAATGGTATTTTCTTATTTCTCATTATTTGTTTTATTTCTATTGTTAATTTGTAAAGTGGTGATTGTTATGTATTAGTTTTTTTTCAAAGTTACATCTACTGGCTTTATATTTTGCACAGTATTAGGGGACATGTGTCACTGTTTCTGTGGTGTTGTGATGTATTATATGCAGAGTCTAGTTTCATGGTGGTTCAGTTTAACTTTTGTCTACATATTTCTATTTTTAGTTTGTGATTATTCCATATTGGGCGAAGGTGTATCGCTGTTCTGTGTGTATGAAAAGGACATGGTTTTCTGTTGGCATTAACTGGTACAGGATCAATTGACTGTGCAGGATCTGGCTTGTTTAGCTTGTTTAGTTTTACAATGTATGTGTTGGTGTTCTAGTGCTCACAACAGTGTTTAAGATGCTGCCTTTTCCGAGGTACACTCTTGTGCGATATGTGGATTGTTACTAAAAATCATATTTTTCATATAGATGAAGGGGGGTGTCAAAAAATCATGGGCCCGGGTGTCACATATGATAGGTACACCTCTGCTCAGGGGTCCGATACTATACAATAACGTTGCTATCATAACAGAGCACCTAGGATAAGTTGGTAAGCAGGTATATATTTCTACTGCTTACATTTAAGGTGCAATCACTTAAACCATCCCTATGTATGCCACAGTGGCATAGTAAGGGGGGGCGAGGGGGAGGCAGACCACCCCGGGCACCAACTTTATGGGGGTGCCAGCACCTCTCCATCCCCACACCATGGTTGTGCACTCACTTCCCCACCCCCCTACCTCTAGAGCAAACTGCTCTAGCTGTTTGCTATTCCAGCCTGGCTCCCTCTGAAATCACTTCCGGTCGCAGAGTGATTCAGGAAAGCCAGTGCGAGCAGCAGGTCGGATAATCTGCTCGTGCTGGTAATGATATAAATAGGTAAGGGGGTGGGAAGGGAGAGCACAAGTGGGGGGATGCGGTGGGGGGCTCGGGGGGAGTATGGTGAGGAGGTGTGGGGGCAGAGAGAGTGGATTGGGGGTGGGTGCATCCTACCCTCACTATGCCACTAAATGCCAATGCCTAAATGGTTGCCAGAACACACGTAAATTATATTACTTAATTTACAAATGCATATGCACACTGCTAATCAGACTATACAAAACACTGCCCTCAGACTGATCTACTCCCTGAGAAAATATGATCATATTACAACTGCCTTCCTAGACTCTCACTGGCTACCTATGCAAGCACGAATTCAATTCAAATTCTACTGTCTATTATTCAAAGCATTAAACGGCTCCGCCCCCCCATCTAAACAACCGCCTAAACCAGATCCTCACCTCAAGACAAAGAAGAACTCCGAACCCTTTTGCCTTCCCTCCACTCAAGGGCACTCAGTGCAAAAAGATGATTTGATAACCTTCTGGCAACGCAAGCAGCAAAACTTAACCACTCCATCTCCAACCTGTTGACGGCAACGAGCGACTTCAAAACTTTTCAAAAAGAAATCAAAACCCTACTTTTCAAAAAATGTATCCAGATATCTTAACCCAACCCTTTCCCCTCCTCCTGAAACACGGCAAAACCAATATTTGAAGAATTTATATATCGAAACTCACTAACAACCTACAACTTAATCCTAGGAGACCTCAACCTCCACCTCGAAAACCAATCCTGCAAACATGTAGATACCTTACTATCATACCTCGAGGCCCTAACATATAAAATCCTAGATCCTCAAACCACACACGAAAAAGGACACCAGCTCGACATCGCAGCCTACATGTCCCAACAACCCACACAACCAGAGATCCAAATGTCAAACGGAAAATGGAATCGTTCCCTCTGGTCGGATCACTACACATATTCCTTCGAAATCAATTGGAACAATAACAAAAACACTCCAATTACTCAAAAAAATAACTTACAACTCACGCAAACATATCGATCCCTCCATATTCTGGACAAAAGCAGACACCATAATCCAAGACTACACACCGAAAGACTTCATCTCACAATGGAACCATTTAAGTACAACAATCCTGGACAAACTAGCCCCAGAAAAACCCAAAACCAAAATCCACAGAAAATCAAACAAGTAGTTTGACAATGAACTACTCCTACTCAAAAGGCAATGTAGATAACTTGAAAGAAAATGGAGAAAAAGCAGCCAAGAATCCACAAAAACAGCATGGAGAATAATGAACCACAAATACAAACAAAATCTGAAAGAAAAAAGAAAGACATACTACTCAAAACAAATAGGAGAAGGACCCCAAGACACAAAAAAAGCTATTCCAGCTACTAAAAGATCTCACAGACACCACACCCTACCTAGCCAACAACAACTCCCCCCCCCCCCCCCGCCCTCAGCCACCCTCTTAGCCACATACTTCAAAAACAAGATCGCAAACATCAGAGCCACGTTCAATGGAATTCCCACTCACATAGAAGAGACCTCTATCCCCCCACAGAGAAAGAATCAGTTGCAGCAGACAGAACCTGGTCCCACTTCTCACCCATACAATGGTCAGACTTCAACAAACTTTATAATAAATACAGCCACGCAGTATGACCTTAACCACTGCCCCCCATACCTACTGAAAGCCTCAAACACACTATTCCGCTCCCTGCTCCCTGCTCCGATACTAAAAGACCCCAAAGGAACAACAGACCAACCATCCAATTACAGACCCATAGCCTCAATTCCACTGTACGTCAAGCTGATGGAAGGCCTCGTATCTAAAACCTTAACCTCATGCCTAGAAAACCACAATTTATTCCACCCCACACAGTCTGGCTTCAGAACCAACGACCTGGTAGACCATGACATCCTCCTACAAACACTAGACTCCATAGGAATCTCAGGCAAGGTACTCTCATGGTTTAAAGGCTTCCTACAATCCAGAACCTACAGAGTTAAAACAAATAAAGAAAAATCAGAACCATGGTCCAACCCCTGTGGAGTTCCCCAGGGATCACCTCTATCTCCCACACTATTCAATCTATACATAGCCTCCCTCAGCTCCTGCCTAGACAAACATGGCATAACCTCATACAGCTATGCAGATGACATCACCATTCTCCTCCCCTTCGACCATCCATAGCACACCATGACAGGCACAATACACAGAACTCTCGAAACAGTAGCAACATGGATGACAGAACACAAACTAAAACTTAACTCTGACAAAACAAACTTCATCCTCCTTGAAAACAACAAAACTCCAACCTTAACAAACCTAGTAATAAACTCAATCTCATACCCCATTCAACCCACACTAAAACTGCCTGACTTAAGCAACAAGAAGAGGTGGTTGGAGCGTACCGCGAGTGATTTTGTACCCACTGGGACCCCAGCAGCCCTCTCCTGTCTATAAAAACTATATTTGCGATTTTTCAAAATTCATGGGGGTTCCTAGAATGGAACCCCCGTGAATTTCGGGGGAGTACTGTATTCTGAGTTGGATGTCCTTTTTTAAAATGCCACTCAAAAATATGCTAGTATACTGAAACATGTATTAACAAGTTCCTCTCTCTAAAACATCCCTAAATGATAAGGCTAAATTGATGTGTGTGTTCTTATTTAATAGCACCTGCATCTGTTGAGTTTATTTTCTTTTCACTACAAACTAGGGAGCTTCATAAAGCCCTATACTGTCCTTTTGCTGATGCAGTGGTTATTGCTAGTGATGCAGCACTTACAAAGTTACTCCCCCTGAGCAGATTCTTTCAGTTGCAGTTAAGCTTATTTTCCTCCAAGCTCAACAAATTCAATATTGGACATGATTGCTGTGCCTTCAGTTTAATTCAGAGAGAAATTTTTAAAAAAGCAGTTTTGTTGAAATATTTTGCCACTTTCCTTTCTTAAAGGTCCTTTTACTAGGCTACAGTGACGACTAACATGTGCTTTCTAATGCATTCTAAACATTAGGTTACTATCCCCATGTTCGCAAGCCATGCAGAAGGAATCTACTCCAGATTTTCAACTCTTCCTGGTTCACACTGCATTTGTTTTCCAAGTTCTATACAGAGGACATGGCAGCATGGGAGAACACCATATTTGGTTCCTCAGTGTTATGAGCAGGCGCAGAAGACCCACCCTAGATATTGGGGACTGCTTTAGTATGTCCCTACTATCCAGAATGACACACCTATTGCACTAGAATAAAATATTAGATTCTTACTTTGCTAATAGGTGTGTCATTCTAGAACCCTGCCCTGTCAGTTATTTCTCTGCCTACCTACTCTCTTAATCAGACAGTTATATATATTACCCATATCAAGTTCTAGAGCAAATGTCACAAGAAAGGTTGTACGCTCAGTCACAATTTCCAGGGATCTTTCTAGAAAATTGGTGAGGTTCATACCTTGTGTTCTATTAAAAAATACTTTGACCCTACTTTTAGATTATTAGTTCAAACATTAATCTTATCCACTCTTGACTATTGCAATATAATCTATTTGGGAGCTTATAAAACCATCTTGGGAAGATTAAGACTAATCCAAAATACAACTTCGTTTTATTTTCAGATTAAAAAAACAGGAGCACGTCAGCCCTAATTACCGTCAGCTGCACTGGTTGCCAATGGAAGCAAAAGTACTTTTTAAATTTGCATGCATTTGCTATATGATGTTATTTGGATTAGCTCCATTATATCTCTTCACTCATTTTGAATGGTACTGTTCGACTAGGTCTATTTGGCGTACGGGTTTATTTACTTTTCCTAATCCCAAAAATTGCTGTTATAAAAAGTATTTTGATTGATCTGTGGCTTATCAATCAGGTAAAATTCAAGTATGGTTAGACTATCTGATTCAACAATCTGCATCTTATTGCACTTTTAGAAAACTGGTTAAGACCTGTTTTGTTTAAAAAATTTGTTACTTGATTGATGACTATGTCATAGTTTCATACTGTATTTTTCATTATTGAAATATTGTACTGTTTTTTTGTGTGCTTTGTATTATCACTGGAATGTCCAGTCCTTCTTATTCTGTGAACTGCCTAGAACTATTGGGGTTTGGTGGTATAGAAAAATAAAGTTATTATTATTATTAGTTGGTTCCTCTTCAGCCTGGGCTCCCTTTCTTTAATTCCCAGCATCATATTGCACCTAATCAATTGGCAGTATACCTTCTGATGGAATATTAAGCACTTCCTAAAAATATTTCTTCAGCATTTATGTTGCTGGTATCGGAGAAGATTTTGGAAAATTTGTTGCTGGTATCAGAGAAGATTTGGAACCTTGTTACTTTTCCTAACCTGGCTTTTCAGACATTCTACCCTTCATACATATGCATATCTCTTTTTTTTATATTAGACAACTGAAAGTCTTGTAAATCTTTAACAGATTCTCCAACTTATAACACCCTAGTCGCCTGCTGCTTCAGAGCTCACTAAAACTCTCCATTTTGAGCTTGCAAAGATTTTATATTCAAATTAGATTTAGAAGACAACAGCAACAGAGAAGATTGCACTCTCTGAATTGCATCCCTCAAGGATTCTAAGGTCACAATGGCTGTTTTTTTCCAACTTCCCTTGACACAGCATTGCACCATCCACTCCAACCCCCGATGCTGATCCTACTCTGGGCTGCATGCTTGAAATGGTCACAGTCAATGTGGAGGAAGTCACAGGAAGAGCTCCTCCACCTCCGAAGAGACAATAAGGAGAGAACTTCTTTCCCTTTACTGCTCAAGGTTAGGGTCACCAAACATCCTGTCACAAGCCTGACTCCCATACCAGCCTTGTGCCAGTTAAAAATCACAGAAACCACCCGGTGAAGCTGGTTATGACCCCGCAGTACAGGAACAGGATTATGAAGTTTAGGATGAGACCAGACAGAACTCTAGTCACAGTCTAGGAAAATCAGGTTTGGCCCCTTTAAGGGCATCCATGTTGAAATTACCAGCCAAACAGGCTAAGAGTCAGCCAGAGTTGAACAGAGCCCATCCCCCATGCAGGGCTGGGTGTGGCTCCACAGCTCTGCAGCATTTAGAGAGCTGGTTGTCACAGAGAAGGAGGCAGCTCAGGGAAGCTCCTATGTTGGAGGAGCCTCCACCATCCCAACCACCGGAGAATGTAGAAATGCAGACCCCAGAGACAGAGGAGGATTTCCAGGAGAACCAGGAACCTGAAGTCATGGAGTGGAATGCCCTGCCTAAGCTTCCATTGACGGAGGCCATGGAAGTAAGTTAGATTGGCTGTTTGTTTTGCCAAAGTTTTTTCTGTATCAGTTTTGTTGTTGGAAGTGCCACTATTTGGTGGTGAATTGACTGAAGCTGCTGAAAAGAAAAACTGCTAGTGAATTGTGTTTTCTTTTGAAAGGTTGTTTTTTTGTTTTTTCCCAAGATGGCTGCCGCTGCAAACAGGGACTCTCCTGTAGTCAGGAAGAGCTAAGCCTGTGGTTACCTGGACAGTTGGTTTTGTCCTTTCTAGAGCTAAAGAAGACCTTAAGGTTGGGGACAGGATTTGCCCGACATCTTTGTGGAGGGTTTTGCGGGTTTCTTTTGCACTTTGTATTGGCAAAGTGCTGATTTGGTAAATCCACCAACCTTGTGCTCCATAGCATATTGGAAGGAGCGAAGATCCTCAATGTTGGAGATGATATGTTTTTTTTTTTTTTTGCTGTTGTGCTAAAGGACTGAATAATGCTGAACTTGTGATCTATGCTGTTGTTGTGGCTGACAAAGTAACAGGACTTACCTGGGACATAAAACTGGACACTTGGGAGTTGACCAGACCAGGCTGGTGAGTGGAGAACTGTTGGTTTGTTTTGTTTTTTTGTTACAATTGTTGTTGATACCTCTTGACCCTTTTTGCTTTGTTTTGTCTAACAAACCTGAATGATAAATAAATTCTGTTTGATTTTTATGAGTACTTACCTGTGCAGTACCATCCTGACAGTTATACACTTGGTAAGCTCACCACAACAGGGACTTCCTCCCTTTTAGGGAAGCACGCTAGGGCTATATTGTGGTCGTGTGCCGGTCCCTGCTATGCCCTAAGGGATGGCCATGCTACAATCCAGATTTCCAGGGGTGTGGACGGCTTTCTAAAACCCGGCACTTTGTCCGGGTTTTGAAAAGCCTCCTCAAATTGCATCAGGCAGGAGGAAATCCTTGGATTAGTGTGCTACATGGTGGGGATGGGTGGATCTGGACGTGCCTGGGAGCGGATCTAGGGGTCCGGATTTTCCAACTGGAAAATCTGGCAACCCTACTCAAGGTGCTTCCGGGTCACAGTAGGGCCATGCTCAGCAGAGGACTTAAAGAAACTTCCCACACACTGTGGTCCATGGGTTTCACTGCCCCCACAGGCCAATCAAACAGCTGTCCACCTCTCCCACCAGGACTAGGAAGAATTACCCATGCTCTGCCTTCCTATCTCAGGGTAGGTCTTATTTTCGGGAAAACATGGTATGTTTAACTAAGACGCCTGCACATGCGCACTGTCAGTGTGACATCATCTAGAAAAAGGCATTCCATTCAACCATATTGTTCAAAACTCCCAATTTGAGTGATTGAAGCCTGTGGACCCACCGTGCCTCCAGTTGTCTCCATTTCTTAACTTTTAATCTCCACCTTAGGCATTGGGCGGTTTCCACATCCAAAATACAGCATCTGAGATTGATGAAACTGCAAGGTTACATCCAGGCTGTCAACAAAAAAATTATGAGATCTTGTAAACTGTTTCACATTGCAGGTCAGACAGCACAGAGAATAATTACGAAATGGTACAATATCTCCACTGCAAGCCTTATGAGGTAGCACTGAAGTATCTGAATATGTTTATCCTGGACTAGAATAAGAGAAAGATGATATGATAGACACGGTCAAACAAACACAACTAAACTAAAACTGTTTTGTCAATAATGCAACTGGATCCATTACATACTTTGTTAACACTTGATTTTTTTTATTTTACTAAACAGTTACATGATATATATATAGACTTCAGTAATGTAATGACATTGTATATGAGCAGTGGCGTACCAAGGGGGGGGGCGGGAGGGGCGGTCCGCCCCGGGTGCCAGCCCTGAAGGGGTGCTCCCGGCCTGGCCGTTCAGTCCCCCCACACCCCCGAAGGACCGCTCGCCCCACTGACCTTCCTGCACCACCTGTGAAGCAGCAAGCAGCAGGATCGCGAGGTCAGCTATCCCTGAGCTGCTTGGGCGCTGCTTCCTGCGCCGCGGTCCCACTCCCTCCTCTGACATCAGAGGAGGGGCGGGAACGCGGCGCAGGAAGCAGCGCCTAAGCAGCGCAGGGATAGCTGACGTCGTGATCCTGCTGCGGCTTCTTCATAGGTGGTGCAGGAAGGTCAGTGGGGCGAGCGGTTCTTCGGGGGTGGTGGTGGTGGTGGGGACTGAATGGCAAGGCCGGGAGCATAGGTAGTGCTGCTTCATAGGTGGTGCGGGGAGGCCAGGGGGACGAGCGGTCCTTCGGGGTGGGGCGAGTGGGCAGGCAGGCATTCAAGGGGGAGGGGGGTAACAGGCAGGCAGGCCTTCAAGGGGGGGGGGACAGGCCTTCGGGGGGGTGCATACCTTCAAGGGGGAGGGACAGGCCTTCAAGGGGGGGGGCAGGCAGGCCTTCAAGGGGGGACAGGTCTACAAGGGGGTGGGACAGGCCTTCAGGGGGGGTGCAGGACTTTGGGGGGGGGTGCAGGCCTTTAAGGGGGGACAGGCCTTCAAGGGGGGACAGGTCTTCTTCAGGGGGGTGCAGGCCTTCGGGGGGGTGCAGACCTTCAAGGGGGGGGACAGGCCTTCAAGGGGGGACAGGCAGGCAGGTCTTCAAGGTGGGGGGACAGGCCTACAAGGGGGAGGGACAGGCCTTCAAGGGGGGAACAGGCCTTCAAGGGGGGTGCAGGCCTTCAAGGGGGGACAGGCAGACCTTTAAGGGGGGACAGGCCTTTGGGGGGGACCCTGGTTTAGAAGTACACGGAGGGAAGGGGGTGTTCAAAGAGACGTGCATATGCCAAACTTTGGGGGGGGATGAAGAAATAATGGGTCTGAAAATAGAGGAGAGGGAGAGAAATGATGGACCATGGGATTTAGGGAGGGAAGGAACTGAAAGGGAGAGAAATTGGACACAAGGGATGGTGTGGAGGAGGGATAGAGATACTGGATAGGAGGGTAATTGGGAAAAGAAAGGGAGAGATGGTGGACTCTGGGGTGGTGGGGAAGGAGGGAGAGATGCCGGATGAAAGGGTAGTTAAGAAAAGGTGGATCTGTGGAGGGAGATGAAAAAAAGGAAAGATACCAGACTTCCTGGGGAGGGAAGGGAAATGGAAAGGGAGGACAGAGTTGGCAGATGGATGGTTAGCACGGAGAAAGAAGAAAGAAGGAGACCCTGGCAAGCAAGTTATCAGAAGAAAACCAGAGCCTTGGACCAACAAGATTTGAAATATAACCAGACAACAAAAGGTAGAAAAATTAATCTTATTTTCTGTTTTGTGATTATAATATGTCAGATTTGAAATGTGTATCCTGACAGAGCTGGTGTTGGACTGCAAACATGAGCTAGGATTTAACAGAGAGAGGAAAAGTCCTTTTTGTTTCTTTATTTTATTTACACCACAGCGCCAGTGTGGTTAGGAGAAGCCAAAGGGGTGAAAAAGCTATAAAACCCACCAGGAGTTTTGAAAAAAATCACCCAACTGGGCAAGAAAATCGAATTGAAAAACCAATTCAATAGGCTGAATCGAATCGAAATTTTTTTCCTGAATCTGGCAGCATTAGTTTGCGCTTCTGTCTTAGACTTTAGGACCTGGGATTGGGGAGACATGGCATCCTCAGTACTTTATAATGCAAGTGAAACGAGGATTTGGTCAGACTTTTGAAGGGTCTGCAGAAAAAAAATATTGTATAGGCCGGGGACATGAAACAGCAGGAAATGGAACTTTTCTTCCTTCTATTTTTGTGAATGGAAAGGCTGAGGATGTCAGAGAGTTCAGTTAAAATATGTGCTTTATAAGAAAATATAATAATGTGTTTTATAAAGTTTATAGCATAGCTGGCCTACCCAGTGAGGTGTTTCTAGTGGTGGTGGTGGCAGCGTGTCAATGTGTTGAGAGGAAGAGGTGGTCTGGGAAATTCTGCTGAGCAAACTCCGGGCCCATTTCCACCCCCCAGTTAGTCCACTCCACTCAACTGGTTCACACACTGAGTGGGTCTTTGGGTGTTGTGTTGGGATCTCTTCCAGTGGTTTATCAGTATCTCCTTCTGGTCCAAGGAAGGAAACTTTGTTATCCTTAGCATTGACCTACAGAATATGTTTGTAACAGCGCTGCTTGTGTGGCATTAGGCTATGTAGTGATCGAAAGAAAAAAACAGACCTTTGCACATTTTTGCACTATATGGTGGGTGTATGAGGAGATTCACATTTCCTGCACAGCTAAGTCCATGTGAAGTTACCTTGTGCTGTATTTGACATCTAGCAAGGTCTCTGTTTGAAAGGAAAGATCTAAACTTAAAAATGAAGTGGCCAGAAGTTATGGTAAAAGCAGATAGTGTAGCTGGTTTTAAGAAAGATTTGGACAAATTCCTGGAGGAAAAGTCCATAATCTGTTATTAAGACATGAGGGAAGTGTCTGCTTGCCCTGGATCGGTAGCATGGAATGTTGCTACTCTTTGGGTTTTGACCAGGTATTAGTATCCTAGATTGGCTACCATGAGAATGGGCTACTGGGCATGATGGACCATTGGTCTGACCCAGTTAGGCTATTCTTATGTTATGTTCTCATCTGTAGGGGCCTTTGTTTTCACTTCTTATTTTAATGTATTTTTTTTTCTGGGAACTTATCAGTGTTTTTTATAATGGGAACAAAAATGGAAGAGAATTAATGTGTGTGGGATGAGGGGGTAACTAATTTCTTCAGCTAAATAATTCAATCCACTTCAAACAGACATAGGAGAACTCACACACCATTCACACACCCTCCAACCAAAAACGTCAAAAGAAAAAAACTGTTCGACAACCTCCTAGCCATTCGAGCTGCAACACTCAACCCCCAACCCTACAACCAATTGACATCGACCACATACTGCAAAACCTTCAAAAAGAAATAAAAACCCTTCTATTCAAAAAACACATAAAACCGAACTAACACAATCAGAACTGTCCCAAGCATCACCTGCAACTACTCCATATGTACTTCTGATGTCATGACAATTCAGACATAATTTATGTTATGTTATGTTTGGAATATAAGAAAATTTTCACTGCCTGTTTCTATTCTGACCATTTATTCCGTTTCATGGTCATTACAAAAAATATTTTTTTACATGGGGGGGTGTCAAAAAATGATGGGCCCCAGGTGCCACATACCCTAGGTACGCCACTGTATATGAGAACAGTTTGTGTCATGCTATTTCCTGAAGACTTCAGCAACTTTTAAAGGCTCATTAGCAAAGGATCTTTGCTTTCACTGTCATCAGCATTTATGCTTTGTGAATGGTAAATTTAGATTTTCTACAAACTAAAGTCTTCAACTTTTTCCTCCGTCTGAAGCAATGCCTAAATAGCAAGGGCTAAACAAGATTATTCCGCCTCAATTACAAGAGAATAAAATCAATTTATAGTCAGCGACAGCAGAACCCAGGGAGTCTCACAATTGAAGGATATGCTCTGAGCAACGACATTATCTGGAAAAAAAAAATTACGACCAGGAATAGCAAATTTGTTGTTAGGATATAAAGCTGCTAGGTAGGGTCAGCTGCTCTGAGAAAAGTGTAATATTCATTGAGATATTTATATATTTTTCTCAGTGTCAAAATGATGGCCTGTTCTACATGGAGTGCTAATTACCGTATTTTCGCGGATATAACGCGCGCGTTATACGTGATTTTACGTACCGCGCATACCCCTCGCGCGTTATATGCCTGAGCGCGGTATACAAAAGTTTTTAAACATGGTTCCCACCCCGCCCGACGCCCGATTCACCCCCCCAGCAGGACCGCTCGCACCCCCACCCCGAACGACCGCTCGCACGCGCTCCCACCCGCACCCGCATCCACGATCGGAGCAAGAGGGAGCCCAAGCCCTCTTGCCCGGCCGACTCCCCGACGTCCGATACATCCCCCCCCCCGGCAGGACCACTCGCACCCTCACCCCGAAGGACCGCCGACTCCCCAACAATATCGGGCCAGGAGGGAGCCCAAACCCTCCTGGCCACGGCGACCCCCTAACCCCACCCCGCACTACATTACGGGCAGGAGGGATCCCAGGCCCTCCTGCCCTCGACGCAAACCCCCTCCCCCCAACGACCGCCCCCCCCCCCAAGAACCTCCGCCCGTCCCCCAGCCGACCCGCGACCCCCCTGGCCGACCCCCACGACACCCCCACCCGCCTTCCCCGTACTTTGTGTAGTTGGGCCAGAAGGGAGCCCAAACCCTCCTGGCCACGGCGACCCCCTAACCCCACCCCGCACTACATTACGGGCAGGAGGGATCCCAGGCCCTCCTGCCCTCGACGCAAACCCCCCTCCCTCCAACGACCGCCCCCCCCCAAGAACCTCCGACCGACCCGCGACCCCCCTGGCCGACCCCCCCACCCCCCTTCCCCGTACCTTTGGAAGTTGGCCGGACAGACGGGAGCCAAACCCGCCTGTCCGGCAGGCAGCCAACGAAGGAATGAGGCCGGATTGGCCCATCCGTCCTAAAGCTCCGCCTACTGGTGGGGCCTAAGGCGCGTGGGCCAATCAGAATAGGCCCTGGAGCCTTAGGTCCCACCTGGGGGCGCGGCCTGAGGCACATGGGCCAAACCCGACCATGTGTCTCAGGCCGCGCCCCCAGGTGGGACCTAAGGCTCCAGGGCCTATTCTGATTGGCCCACGCGCCTTAGGCCCCACCAGTAGGCGGAGCTTTAGGACGGATGGGCCAATCCGGCCTCATTCCTTCGTTGGCTGCCTGCCGGACAGGCGGGTTTGGCTCCCGTCTGTCCGGCCAACTTCCAAAGGTACGGGGAAGGGGGGTGGGGGGGTCGGCCAGGGGGGTCGCGGGTCGGTCGGAGGTTCTTGGGGGGGGGGCGGTCGTTGGAGGGAGGGGGGTTTGCGTCGAGGGCAGGAGGGCCTGGGATCCCTCCTGCCCGTAATGTAGTGCGGGGTGGGGTTAGGGGGTCGCCGTGGCCAGGAGGGTTTGGGCTCCCTTCTGGCCCAACTACACAAAGTACGGGGAAGGCGGGTGGGGGTGTCGTGGGGGTCGGCCAGGGGGGTCGCAGGTCGGCTGGGGGACGGGCGGAGGTTCTTGGGGGGGGGGGGCGGTCGTTGGGGGGGGGGGGTTTGCGTCGAGGGCAGGAGGGCCTGGGATCCCTCCTGCCCGTAATGTAGTGCGGGGTGGGGTTAGGGGGTCGCCGTGGCCAGGAGGATTTGGGCTCCCTCCTGGCCCAATATTGTCGGGGAGTCGGCGGTCCTTCGGGGTGGGGGTGCGAGTGGTCCTGCCGAGGGGGGAGAAGAATCGGACGTCGAGGGGGGGCATCAGGCTTTCAGGATGGGGACAGGACTTCAAGGGGGGACAGGCAGATCTTCAAGGGGGACAGGCAGACCTTCAAGGGGGACAGGACTTCAAGGGGGGACAGGCAGACCTTCAAGGGGGGACAGGCAGACCTTCAAGGGGGGACAGGACTTCAAGGGGGACAGGCACGGAGAGGCGGGGCAGTGCACCGAAAGTCAGGGCGGGTGAACGGTGAGTCGGGGCAACCAGAGGAGAGTCGGGGCAGTGCACCGAAAGTCAGGGTGAGTCGGGGCAACCAGAGGAGAGTCGGGGCAGTGCACCGAAAGTCAGGGTGAGTCGGGGCAACCAGATGAGAGTCGGGGAGGGCGAAAGGAGAGTCGGGGTGGCCAGAGGAGAGTCGGGGAGAGCGAAAGGAGAGTCGGGGTGGCCAGAGGAGAGTCGGGCAGCATGCGCGTTATATGCCTGAGCGCGGTATAGAAAAGTTTTTGTACATATCATCGTGATTTCTGCGCGCTATACCCCTGTGCGCGTTTTACAATGGTGCGCGTTATATCCGCGAAAATACGGTAACTGAAGACGTTTACGAAGATGGTCATAATTTTGAACTGCTGAACAGAGATGAAGACAGATACATTTAAGAGGATAGATTTAAGGTGCTTTACTGCTGTATATGTGATTTCATTCCAGTACAGTATAGAAAGAGAGTTGTTCAGTAAACAATAAGTGATACTTGCAACAATTGTCATATATCTTATCAATGTGTGTGGATCGGATTTTAGATGTTATCATCTCATTTGTCAGTTCTTGTTAGAAACGATTGCCTTTTGGCTGCATGTTCGGGGTCTAATCTATGGCATTCTAGAATAGAATGCACAGTATTCTGTTCATTCTTTGGGGTTTTACTTTCAGTTCGTATTGCTTTTCTCTTGATGTAGGAGAGAATGGGATACAGTATTCCCCCGGTCGTTCGCAGTCAGTGATTCACAGTCCCGGACATTCGTGGTATTTTCTGACCGCAAACCACCAACAAGGAGAGGGCAGCGGGAGAGGCAGGAGAGAGCAGCTGGAGCGCCGGCGAGTGCAGGAAATCACTCACGGGATGCTCCGACCGCCTCTTCCTGCGCTAAGTCGGGCCTTAACCAATTAGGAGCTGCTTTGACACGCAGCTCCTGATTGGATAAGGCCAGACTTAGTGCAGGAAGAGGCAGTCGGAGCATACCGCGAGTGATTTCCTGCACTCGCGGCGCTCCGGCTGCTCTCCCGCTGCCCTCTTCAGTCTCCCCTGTGAAAAACCGTATTCGCGGTTTTTCAAGATTTGCGGGGGTTCCTGGAACTGTACATAGAAACATGATGGCAGATAAAGGCCTAATGGCCCATCCAGTCTGCCCATCTGCAGTAACCATTGCCAGATGATGTGATAATAGTGATTAGTGTGTCTGAGTTTAAAAAAAAAAAATTTTGGCATGTTTCTGGAGGAAAAGTCTATATTCTGCTGTTGAGACTGACATGGGGAAGCCACTGCTTGCCCTGGAAGCGGTAATGTGGAATGTTGCTACTATTTGGGTTTTTGCCAGGTACTAGTGACCTGGATTGGCCACTGTTGGAAACAGGAAACTGGGCCAGACTCAGCTGTTCTTATGTAGTATACTCCGGCTTTTCACAGACTTTACTTTGCAAAACTGATGTTACAAAATTATGTCATCCGCCTCTTCTGTCACGTAAGCAAGCATCATCATGTTTCGCTCCTGGTAAACTAAACTAAACTAAACTAAATTAAAACTTAATTTTATAGACCGGGTCATCAACCAGAAGGAGCTCGACTCGGTTAACAGTAATGTAAATGCATAATACAAAGAACAAAGAATCACGTTCATAATTCTCTTTTTAACTTCTAAGGTTTTGCGGTTGAGCATCCTGGTTCACCCACACAGTTTCACAATCCCGGACACTGCCTTGCGCATACTGCGCTTCATAAACGGCCACCATCTACTTGTTCCCCTCACCTCAGTGCGCACCTCTAGAATCTACTCAGTTGCCGCACTTTCGTTTTTTTACAGCACCAGATTTTTGGAATTCTCTGCCCTTACCGATGTGGAGTGAAACTTCTTTAAAAAAATTCAAAACTGCCATTAAGATATGGTTGTTTGAACAGGCATGTCAACACTAACGAGGTGTCACTATAAGGCCATCATGCTAAGAGCTCCTGAAATTCCCCCCTCCCATTCACCTTTTCCTTGCTTTCACTATTCTACCTTGAGATGATCTAAATATTGTGTGGATATGTTTCCTATTTTTGATTTGTAGTTCTTTTCCTACTGCAGGGCTCATTAAAAAAAAAAAACCAAAAAAACATAGATGTACAAAAGACAGCATAAACTTGCATTTGTGAAACTGACTTTTTAGACGTATTTCTGTACATTTTTGTCTCCAGCGCATCTAAATTTTATGGGGGCATGCTAGAGGTGTGTTTTGGCTGGGATTAAGGCGGGCTTAGCACTTGGACATTTTACAGTGGTATTTTACAGTCTAGCCCAAAACGTCCAGGGTATAATTTGGACGTTTTGGGCTCGACTTGTTTTTAAAACAAATAAGGAACACAAAGATGCTCAAATTGACCAGATGACCACTGGAGGGATAAAAATATGGCCACCACCCACTCTCCCAGTGGTCACTGACCCCCTTCCACTCCCCCAAATATCTGCTTGAAACAGTACATAGCTGTTTCTATGACAGCTGTAGATACTCTGGCCAATCCTAGCAGAGCTGCAAGCAGGTTTCTGGAGTAGCCTGGTGGGCGGTGCAGTGGACTGCAGAGAAGAGGACCCAGGCCCTTATGCCACCCTAACTATTACACTTGTGGTGGAAACTGTGAGCCCACCAAAAAACCACTGTATTGTCATATAAATGACAACTACAGGCATAAGGGCTATTGGGGTAGTAGACAACTGGATACAGTAGGTTTGGGGGGAGTTTTGGAGGGCTTCCATATGGGGGGTTATGGTGCCATTCACAGCAGTGTCCCCTAGGGTGCACCACTGCTCTTTATGACCAGTCCTTTACAAATGCTGACCCCTTCTACATGCAGATGGCTTGTTTTGGCCATTTTTCATTTGGATTTTATTTTTTGCTATAATGGCAAAAAAAGGACATCTTTGCACATTTGTTTAGACTACACACCTTGATTTTTGCCTGCAGCTAAAGGAAGTATAGTAAATAATGAATAAATAAATAAATTTAAATATTGGACCCAAATCTTGTGAAAAATGTCATATCAAAAGAGCACACATCCCTAACAGGCAAATGGCTTTAGCAATGAAACAGAGTTTGTTTCACAAGTTTATAAATGCACTAAAGTTACCAGAACTGCCCTGTATTGATTGTTATGTACTCCTGTAAGGTTCATCTTTTTGATGACCAGAATTATTTTCCCAAGCAGACAGTTGATTCCATGCATCAAGCTGGTAGGCCAAGATAAGTCTGTTTGTCAGTTTTGCAGTTTGATGGATTCTCTCTCCTCTTTCCTTCCCTCCTACTCTTCCTATCACGCAGCTGGTGAAATCCCATTAGAACAGAGGCATAAAATAGCTGCATATGCAGGAAAAAGCTCAGCATGCTCTCTCCCTTCCCCCCCCCCCTCCTCCTGTACAGCACAAACAGGACTGTGAAGCATAGAACTGATTTCAATCTCTGCAATAAAGAATGTTAAACTTAAGCCAGCCTTTGGATTGATATTTGGCTCCTGTAACCGCTGATAACAGCTCCTCTCGCTCCTGAAGATTCAATGGAGACTGAGAGGCTAGCTTGGGCAGTGGACTCTGGACAGCCACTGCTAATTAAAATTAGATGGTGCTTTATGTTCACTCAGGACTAAACATTAAAGCATTACCTAGCAAATCAACATTTTGGCAGGCGGCCCATTACTGTTTATTGTACTGACCTGATACAATATATGAGAAATACTTCTTTTTTTTAAATTTCAGTTCCTGACTTTGCTGTTTCGTTGTGCTTTATCCTTATCCCTTACCATCATGCCCTCCCTGATAAGAAATATCTGGTTTTCATTATATTTATTGAAACACGTTAGTAATTAAGCTAAGAAGATTTTCTTGTCATTACAGCACAGAAATATAGAAAATGAGGGAGATTAAGACCATAGGGCCTCTCTATCAATTTAACTACTAAGCTCTATGTTCCCTTCCTCTGTGATAGTCCCATGATTATTTGAATTCAGATAGTAGTCTTATTTCCGCTACCATATTGGTAAATTGTTGATGCATCCTCTGCCCATATTGTAAATGAATATTTTCTTAGATTACTCCTGAATTTATCCCCTTTCTCCAATGACCCCTTGTTCCAGAGTTTTCTTTCCAATGAAAGAGTCCCACTTCCTGGGCATGTATACCAGAAATGGATTTAGCTCTCTCTATCATATCTTCCTTCTCTCACCTTTCTTCCAACGTGTATATATTGAGATTTTTAAGACCCCATACGCTATGACAGCTTTTGGTCTTACAAGCAGTACCACATTTTTTGCTCCATAAGACACATTTTATTTTCCCCCCAAAAGTGGGTAGAAATGTCTGTGCATCTTATGGAGCACATTTTGCATCACAGACTGTGATGTGCAGCGTTCTCCCTAGCATTTTTTAGCCGGGCGCTTCACCTGGCTAATTAAGGTGAGCGCCCGGCTGTCTGCCAGGGAAACTTACAGTATATATGGTACCTTTTTTTCACCTTTTTAAATCCTGGTGATCCAACAGTGTATTGGCAGGAGTGAGCTTTCCGCACTCCTGACCCACAATGAGCCCCTCCCTCGCTGGACGGCTGCCTCAGATCTTGCGGCCAGCGGTGCACAAGGCAGGAGCAAGCTTTTTGTGCTCCAGCCTGGTCCTGCAGTGCTCCCTGAATGGCTGCCATCAGTTCTCACGAGTCCGCAAGAACTGACTGCAACTATACAGGGAGCGGTGCGGTAGCAGAATGGAGCACAAAAAATTTGTTCCTGCCTTGTGCGCCACTGGCTGTGAGATCTGAGGCATCTGTCCAGTAAGGGAGGGGCTCAGCAAGGGGAAGGAACGCATAAAGCTTTACAAAGGTATGGTGGGGGGGTTAAAAATTATTAGTCGGCTGGGATGAATCCCTCCTGTCCCGGCCTACCACTGGACCTATTCTGGTTAGCCCAGGCGTCTTAGGCCCCACCTGTGGGCGGAGTTTCAGATGCCTGGGCCAATCCGGCCACATTCTGCAGCCGGCTGGCCTGCCGGACGAGCGGGTTTGGCACCTGTCCGTCTGGCCAACATTTTACAGGTATGGGGGGTGGGATTGGGGGTGGAGGAGGTCGTGGAGTCGGCAGGGGGTCACGGGTCGGCGGGGAGCCGATCGAGGGTTCGGGGGGCGGTCATTGGGGGGGTTGTATCGAGAGCAGGAGGCCCTGGGATCCCTCCTGCCTGTATTGTAGTGGGGGGTGGGGGTAGGGGGTCCGCCTGGGCAGGAGGGGTTGGGCTCCCTCCTGCCCGATCGTGTAAGGGGGTGGGGGGCGAGAGGCCAGGAGGGCATGGGCTCCTTCCTGGCCTGATCGTAATCGGGGGGTGCCGCGGGTGCCCGGGGCAAGAGGGCTTGGGCTCCCTCTTGCCTCGAACGTAATCGGGGAGGGGTTCGGTGCCATGGGGCAAGAGGGCTTGGGCTCCCTCTTGCCCCGATGTTGTATGTGGGGGGGTGATGTATTGCGGCAGGAGAGATGCCTCATTTCCCCTACCGCGATGCCATCACTCCTCTACCCGAACTGCCGCGACCTGCTGCAGGAGAGAGAGAGTATCTCTCCTGCCGCAGGTCGCAGCAGTTCGGGTAGAGGAGTGATGGCATCGCGGTAGGGGAGATGAGGCATCTCTCCTGCTGCGATCATTGCTGTAGGGGGTAGGCAGGTTGCTGGGGCTGCTGAGCTGATCACAGCAGCCACGATCAGCTCAGCAGCCCCTTTTTCGGCACTTAGACCTGTTTTGACTTCGTCTAAGTCAAAACGTATAAGTGCCGACTAGGCAATCTGCCTAAGATTTTGGTTATACTTGCTGCACACCTAGGTGTAGGTCGGCCCACCTCCCGCCCACCGCCCGCCCTTTCCCCTCCTCTAAACACGCCTCTTTTCTTTCTGTGCGTTTAGTGGCAGGGGAAAGGCCTAAGCTGGTTTTAAATACATCTAAAACCAGCTTTGATTATGGGTACTTGGACGATCAGGCTTTTTGATCGTCCAAGTAGCCATTTAGGCCACTTTTTAGACGTTTTGTTTTTTTTTTTATTATGAACCCCTTAGCTTAGAAGTATGAGAAAATAAATATTGAAGAATTAAGGCCAGGACTGGGCAGACTTGCATGGTCTGTATCCCGTATATGGCCATTCAGTTGAGGATGGGCTGGGGAGGTATTCAGCGGCTGGGATGGTTTAGGTGGGCTGGAGTGAGCTTTGAAGGAGACTCCAGTAGAGGGAACCTAAACACAGTACCGGGCAGAGCTCTGCGTTTCTGGCCGGTTGGACAGACTGGTTTGTCCATTTGGGTCTTCGTCTGCCATCATTTATTATGTTACTATGTATACGTAATACTGTGTGCATGTTTAGTGAATGTCCCTGACTTACCCATGCCCCTCCCATGGCCGAGCTCCCCTCCCCTTCAGTTGTGTGCTAAATAAAACTGTGGTTCTTAAACCTGTCCTGGGGGACTCCCAGCCAATTGGGTTTTCAATATATCCCTAATGAATATGCCTGAGGCAGATTTGCATGTCTGTCACTTCTTTTATATGCAAATCTACCTCATGCATATTCATTAGGAATGGGCTGGGAGTCCCCTGGACAGGTTAAAGAACCATTGCACTAAAAGATTTACATGTGCATCTCTATAGAATAGCGCTTAGCAAGATGTGCACATAAATCCAAATTGTTTCAAGTTTATTTAAAAATTTGATTTGATCGCAAAATCATAATCCAATGCGATTTACAAATAATAAAATCAGGGTAAGAGAAAGAAAAACACATTGATTAGACCAGACAATTTTGACAAAACTGACACAAGAGGCAAAATAAAAAGGATTAAATGCAATTCATAAACAAGTAAAAAGGGCATAGGTAATGAAACAATAGGATGAGAAAAGGTTACCCGCTCAATTTTCACTTAACAGCACTATTAGTCCGCTGTAGAGACTCCTGATTATATAGAATTCAAAAAAACTCAGTTAAAAGCATCCTTAAAAAGCCAGCTTTTCAGAAGACTTTTAAACTTACTAAGTAATTTTCTTCCCTTATCTTTGATTGGGAGCGAATTCCAGATTTGAGGGGCCTTGACAGAAAAGATTGTGTCCCTCCTTGAATAAATGAGTCTTAGTGAAGGGACTAAGAGGAGAGATTTTTCTTCAGATCTTAAAAGATTTTGTAGGAATATAAGGGATTAGATACTAATTGGCTTGTTTCTCAATTAAATTTGCATGTGCAAATTGTGCCTACATCCTAAACTGTGCACCCAATTTTCAGCACCATATATAGAATCCAGCAGTAAATGCACCTAGAACGATGCATGAAAGGCACCAATAATTGGCAGTGAAACATGTGAATGTTAGATGCTATTCTGTAATTTATGCACCAAGGTTGTTTGAACATAGTTCTGAGCGGGTGTACACCTGAATGGACTGTGGGCTGACCACAGGCTTATTGCCAAGTGTTGTGCGCAGCTTACAGAGTGCTGTCAGATGCGTGCATTGCACGGCACACTTAGGCATACCAGTTTGCACCAGCTGTTGACTTGTCATAATTGGGCATACCTATTTTTCAGCGTGCTAACGCAACTTTCGCTAGTATTCTGTAATGGCTTAGTTGCACCCATGAAGCCATAGGTGCTAAGCGTGTCCAATTGCGATACCTACATCTTAGCGCCAACTTGGCAAAAGCTTTGTAAGAACACTCCACCAATATTCAATGCTATTTTGCCGGCGCCAAGCTGGTTAACTGTCGATATTCAGCAGTTCATGACTTGGCCGACCAACTGATGAATATGGGTTTGGCCAGCTATGTCTGAACATAGACCGGAAATTCAATGCTAGTTGCCAGATACAGTCCCAGCATTGAATTTCCGAGTTTGCTGCCGACCGCGGGAGCTATCCAGGCTGTTTCCTGCGGTCTGAATATCAGCCCCACTGGATTCTGGAAGAACTTAATCACAGTTTATACTTTGTGATATCTACCGTCAGATATACTGCATTGAGAAGAGAAGATGTAAAGATCTACCCAATATGAACCTTGGCTCTAAGACTCTGCTGGCTAAGGTCATTTGGGATTCCAAACAGCTTTTAGGTCTCAGTGTTTCTGGCTTAACAAAGATTAAGCACATTATTGAGGCGACAAACTCTGCCTCCGGGGGCGGAAGCCAGGCATCTCATGGAATTGTCCCCGTTGGCACAATACAGCATCAGCTGAAGAGATGAGAAAGCTTTCTACAGTTCAAGTGCTGAAAAGCAGCTATTAAAAGCAGGGTGAGAGACAGTGGCAAGATGAATGAGAGTGTAATGGGGAGAGCAAGGACCCTGCGGTTATGAATCATCATGTCTTAACAGTATTTGAAAGTGGAATACTAAGCACAGTTTCATGAGATGAATGAAGCAATTCAATCTCATATGGTCTATTTATTCATTAGAAAACAGGTCAACCCTCCTGAACCTTTGGCAAAATAAAAATGCCAAATTTAGTGTACAGTGGTGAGCCCAGGACAGGTGGAACACTTCATTTTTGTGCACTATGGTGTCTGGAACCTGCCATTTCTTTTTGGAAAAAAATTAGTTGTGGTTTGCCTACATATAGGGGGCCTGATTCTATAACAGGATGCCTATGTGCGAGGTTTAGAGAGGCACCTAGGAACCCATATGCTTTCTATAAAACAGGAACCCTGAATCAGCCCTGTAGGGTACAAATGCTGCCACACACATTTATCCCTGATCTGAAGTCCATGCAAATATGTGTGTGTGTGTGTGCACTCTACATATGTACTCAGGCATTTTACAACATTGGCATATACATTGCAACTCCAGCCCTGTGCTGTCCAAACTATGACTCCAGCAATGTTCATATGTGGCATTCATTAGTGCCATCTTCTCATCTTAGCCCTAGATAGGTGATTTAAATTACTTGGAACTTTCCTGACCATTTAAATCATGTTGAATATCAGACCCTAGGTTGTTTTATAACAATGGTCACATGTATAGATAGATAGATAGATGTGACCCTTGTTGAAAAAAAAATAAATAAAGCATTTGCAGCCGAGTCTATCACCTGGGCAGATGAACCATGACAAAGATGACAATGTAGTTGAGTGAGATTCTACAAGGAGCTAATGACAAGGTAGGACTCTAGTTCAGCTATTAGTGATTCTGGCGTTAAATCTTAGGCAAAGCAACATCAGCTAAGGGATCCATTGCTTGAAGATGCAGTATATGTATGACAAAAGACCTTATAGAGCACAGTGAACAAACTCAAGCACTTGTGACAACAAGATTGATTTGGCACAATGATGAGGGAGAAATTCATGCATTCTGTGCCATGCAATATTATTATTAAGTATAACCGTTGTTTCTCCAACATACCTTGAGAAATGTGAATTTAAGCTTGTATGTCATGCACAAAAGGTTGTACGAAGTATGGCTTCTTATCTTCATTTGAGCTGACATCACAATCCAAGTGCACTCAGTTCAAGGTAGTAGTGACTTCACATATCCTGAAAGAGGTAATGGGGGGTCATGAATACTTTAATAAAGCTAAGAATGAACGTTATGTTTGGGCAACCTGCAATCAGATAGCTGGACATGTTGGAAACAACCATGGGGATGACACTGGAGGACCTTACTGGACTGACACAGAACCAATCTGTTTTTAGATCTGTAACTCAACAAGTTGCCAAAACTCAAGCATGAATCGATGGCACCTAACAATGTATTACACTATTCAAAACAGAAACACGATCCTTTAAAAAAACGTTATAGAATAGATATTTATTTTTCTGACCTATACAATGCCTCTGAATTAAACTGTTTTGACACACAATCTTAATATTTTCATTATGAAAAGACAGAGGGCATTTGTTAATATGTTTTTCTAGGAACTGATATTTGCGATTGTTCTTTAATGGGCACTTTACGTGATTTTCTGATGATTATATGTTAATGTTTGATTTTATTTGTCTTACTGAATTATGTATGTAATGATATGTAAACCATTTAGGTTTAAACGGTATATAAATTTTTAAAATAAATATTCAGTCAGTGGAAGTTAACTGAGCACCAGCCAATAATCAGACTAGTGCTTGGTTAGCTTAGCGGGTAAAGTTAGGACAGGTTTTTTGGCCGCCCTAACTTTGTGGCTTTTGTACTTCAGTGCACTAAAGTTTTGCAGTTAATACGTTTTAACATGGGATTTTGTCACACGGTAACTGCAAATTTTATGCAGCACTTTTTGAGGACCCTCCCACTCTTCTTTTGCAGAATGTAGGTTACTGTTACCATGTAGGAGGCAATAAGACCTGGATTCTCTAAACGGTGTCAATCACGCGACAGCACCATTTAGAGAATCGCACCTCCAGCAAAAGTAGGCACCATAAATGTATTCCAGGGTTTTCAGGGCCTACATTTCTAGCACCTACCTTTGACGTAAATTGCGCCTACGGAGGCACTTTATAGCATGTAATGCCACTTTCAGCATTAGCCATGCCAACAGTTACATTAAGCATCATAAAGTGCCTACATAGGCATGATTTCAGTACCATCTTTTTAGGTACCTGGAAATATCTTTTAAAAGAACTTTTAAACTGTGTTTTCCCCTTAACCTAGGTGCTGGTAGGGTGTCTTTGTTTGTGCAGAAGCCTGTTTTCACACCTTAATTGTGCATAAACCCTAAGGGGCTCATAATCAAAACAGAAATACGTCTATAAACCGGCCTAAATTGGAACTTAGACAATTAGTGAGACAAGTCGTCCAAGTGCAGATAATTTAACTGGGTTTTAGACGTATGTAAAAATGACTTAGGCCTTCACAGTGCTGCAGTATGCCCAGAGCTAAAAGGAGCGTTTTAGGAGAAGTAGTGAGGGCGGGATTTGGGCGGGACATGGGCCATCCTAGACTTAGTCGTACTGCATGTATAACCGAAAGTTTCACAACAATGCCTAGACGGAACTTGGACGTTGTGACTTAGGCCATCTAAAATAAGTCACAAGAAGGTATCCACAGTGACCAGATAACCACTATGGGGACAAAGTACAGACCCCTTCACACTCCCCCAGTGATCACTGACAACCCCCCCTCACCATAAAAATCGTAATAACTTTATATATCTGCCTCCAGAACATCAGCACCTGGCAGCCTGGCATAGGAAAGCCTAGTAGAGCTGCACAGAGGTGGCTTAAGTGGTCTTGGTGGTGGGCTAGTGAACCATGGAGAGGAGGACCCAGGCCTATAAGCCACTCTAACCACTGCATGCATGGAGAAACATGTGCACCCCCAAAAACAAAACCCCAAACCCTTATGTACTGCCATATAATTGGCACCTGCAGCCTTAAGGGCTATTGGAGTGGTAGACAGGTGGGTCTAGTTGGCTCTGGAGGGTGTTTTGGGGGCTCACCAAGGTTGTTGTGGTGAGATGTGTACGTGGTACCCTTTTTGTGAAGTTCACAGCAGAGCCCTGTAAGGTACCCCACTACTCTGGTGCAATGTTTGGGTGTCCAGTCCATCACTTTGCTGACCCTGCTACGACCAAAATGTCTTTTTCTAGGCGTTTTTGATTTGGATGAATTTTCGGGGTATAAAGATGGACAACTTAGCGGTCTGGACGATCAGACGGCTGGACGTACAGTTAGATGATTTTTGGAAAAAAAAAAATGTTGGACGTATTTTTCAAAAATGGACCTTTTCCCATGTACGACTTTAGGTGACTAGCGACTTAGGCCCAAAACAGACTTAGTTATATCTATTATTATGCCCCTCCACTTCTATAAACTTGTGCCTCCATTTTACCCTTTCACCAAAATACAAGCCTTTGGGTATTAATAAAAAAACTTATAATTTATTCAAAGCTTGAGCGGATCCACTTAGCGCTCAAACCATCTCATCACACTAAACTTTATACTCCCAGTTCGTCATTAGCTTTCTTCAATGCATTCGTAGGTTTAAAGCTTAAGTTTTTATATATAAATTCACTTATCTTTAGTCATGTCCATCGGCCAGGGGAATTAATTCATGTTTTGCCAGTATTTAACTTTATCAAGGATCCCTTTTTGCCGGCTGTGACACCATCAGCCCCTGGTTTTTTGTTGTTTTTTTTTGTCCAGAAAAACTGAGGACTGATGGTGTCACAACTTGCAAAAGGAAATGAGGACTAGAGAATGGCACGGTGACAAAATTCATCACCGTTCCCGTCCCCGCGGATAACCGCGGTAAACAATCTTCATGTCATTCTTTAAGGAGAGAGGGAAGAATCAGAGTATGAATGGCCACAACCACTGACCCTCAAGCTTTGCTTTGAAGAATGCTGGTGTAGAAGGACTGAGGCTGAAATAGACACTAAAAAATGAAATGGAATTATTTCCCGCGGTTATCCGCGGGGACGGGAACGGTGATGAATTTTGTCACCGTGTCATTCTCTAATGAGGACCACAATATATTCAGTACCCTGTGACAGGGACCCCTAGCGGGTCATTTAGAAACCCGCTCAGGGTACTCTGCCAGAAGGAGAAGGTTGGTTGTGACCTGCACACCTTGGCTCCCAGGTCCACAGCTGTGCAGTCTCTAGAGGTTTTAAATTCTGCCTTGTAACAGCCCAAGTATTTCTTTAGTCCTTAGGGAAAAAAAATCTAAACAATGTCCATCTGAAAAACACTTTTCTTTATTCAGGCTTCACAAGGCTTCACATCAGGATACCTCATGCACAGGCCTTTCAATTCAAGCATACAATTTGTAATCCACTTAACACCAGGATTATTTCAGTTCTTTAGGTTTGTCTTTTCAACCTGGCAAACAAAACTTTTAATCCACATGACCTCTCTAGCATGTCAGTTCCTCAGGTTTGTCTTTCAAACCAAAAATAAAATCTTATCTTCTTCTATATGGTGTAGCTTTAACTAGGCTTTTAAATAAACTGAACTGGTACAGAGCTTACCTCATCAGCCAGCCGGGGTTAGGGAGAGCTGTGCCCTCAGCTGTAAACTCCCATCCCAAACCACAGCACTGTATTCACTGTGAGAGTGTTGCAACCACTGCCCCAAAACTCCCATTCTCAAATAGCTCCTTTAGACAAAAAAAAAAAAAATAATAATAAATTCAAAGTTTCAGGTGGCTGTGCTGGAGCCAAACCCAGCCAGCACTGCTAGCAGCCACATCATGCAGCACATGAAAAGAAAACAAAAACATTCAATGTTTAAAAGTTCAGGTTGCTCTAACCTTGTATTAGGGCAGTGAGCTGAAATCCACTGAGTCCTCAGCCAGCAGCTTGGGACCAAAGAACTTTCCCACTCTATGTATTCTGTTCCTCCTCCATGTCTCAATCATCCGGCATGGCTTGTGTCTGTGCACACGCTCCCTCTCAGTTCCTCGCTCCACCCTGTTTCTCAGCCAGCTTGACTTCACCCCTCTCCCTTGCTCACAGACCTCACCTTCTTAAAGGGGGGTCTTCCTTTTCATGCTTAGATTTTGGTCTGGTGCTTCTTAAAGTATTAAGCCTGCTAGTTCCAGACTGTCTCTTCCTTCTTGGGGGTTTCTAGCCTTTAGGCTGTGCTTTGGGTAGGTCTGGGGAAATGATAAGCACCTGATTCTAAGGTGCCAGATCCCTGTCACAACCCATATTTGAATATCTCATTTGTTTAAAAGATTTCTAACCCGCTTAAAACTAAGCAGTTTACAAAATACAAACATAATTATCATATAACATACAAAAGAAAATAAGAACATAAGAATTGCCGCTGCTGGGTCAGGCCAGTGGTCCATCGTGTCCAGCAGTCCGCTCACGCAGCAGCCCCCAGGCCAAAGACCAGTGCTCTAAATGAGTCCAGACTCACCTGCGTATGTTCCAGTTTAGCAGGAACTTGTCCAACTTTGTCTTGAATCCCTGGAGGGTGTTTTCCCCTATAACAGACTCCAGAAGAGCGTTCCAGTTTTCTATCACTCTCTGGGTGAAGAAGAACTTCCTTACGTTTGTACAGAATCTATCCCCTTTTAACTTTAGAGAGTGCCCTCTCGTTCTCCCTACCTTGGAGAGGGTGAACAATCTGTCTTTATCTGCTAAGTCTATTCCCTTCAGTATTTTGAATGTTTCGATCATGTCCCCCCTCTGTCTCCTCTTTTCAAGGGAGAAGAGGCCCAGTTTCTCTAATCTCTCACTGTACGGCAACTCCTCCAGCCCCTTAACCATTTTAGTTGCTCTTCTCTGGACCCTTTCGAGTAGTACCGTGTCCTTCTTCATGTATGGCGACCAGTGCTGGACGCAATACTCCAGGTGCGGGCATACCATGGCCCGGTACAGCGGCATGATAACCTTCTCCGATCTGTTCATGATCCCCTTCTTTATCATTCCTAGTATTCTGTTCACTCTCTTCGCTGCCGCCACACATTACACAGACGGCTTCATCGACTTGTCAATCAGAGCTCCCAAGTCTCTTTCCTGGGAGGTCTCTCCAAGTACTGCCCCAGACATCTAAAATGTGCCTATTTAGTATCCCAGTCTGCTCAATTAAAAGCCTCTATAAACAAAGTTGTTTTCTAAACCTCCTTGCATTTCTGGATATCAGAAAGTAATCTCGATGGTCCTGTCAAATTATTCCATAATTGTATACCTGCAACTGAAATTATAGATGCTCTCATGTTTGTATTTTTGCAACTTTGTGACTATGGTCACATATCAATGTCAACATGAGATGCAAATACTTCTAAGTGTTAAAAAGTTGTATTTTCATGGTTCGGCTTTAGTCAGCTTTTGTTACAACATCTCAAATGTGCTAATTGTTCTTTCTCCTCTTGTTCAAATGGTGACATTTGAATAATGGCTATGAAATGCAGAACATATTTGAATGTTAAAACCCTTTTTAATCGACTGTCATAAGATATTGAAAAATATGTATCCAGTTACCTTCAGACGTTCACCAGAAAAAGCCCTTCTTTTGAAAATGAGGAGCTGCTGAACAGTTAATTTTTGGCCAATCATCTCAGTATATAAGTAAACATTATCCAAATATATGGAGTAGGGCCAGGAGAAATTCTAAGAGTTAACCAGATAACACAGACATAGATAAGGTTATCTGGTTAACGTAGCCAGTTAAGGGCCATACTTACTAATGTGTTAATGGTTTGGCATGTTTTACAGGTTCAGCAGATGTTATTGGCATCTAGGACACACTACATGGAGCGGGAGATTTGGTAAAATATCACATACTTAACCATATGAATGTGTATTTAATCATTGGTTGGTTTGTTAAACCGCCTTTCAAATTTAGTGCTATCACAGTAATTTTCATTTATATATATATATATATATATATATATATATATATATAAAGATTGTATAAAACCAGGATATTATCAATACAGTACAAAAACAGCACAAAATTTCTTCAATAGAGACTAAGGGCTCCTTTTACTAAGCTGCACTAGCGGTTTTAGAGCACGCTGCAATGCCGCGCGCGCTAGACGCTAACGCCTCCATTGAGCTGGCGTTAGTTTTTGGCGCGTAGCGTGGGGTTAGCGTGAGCAGCAATGTAGTGTGCGTTAAAAACGCTAGCACACCTTAGTAAAAGGAGCTCTAAATTGATATAGCCTGAGCCACCTAAGGTAAAATCTAGCTTGCTGCTCTGGAATGAACAGGAACAAACTAAAGGAAAAACAAATCCCTTAACAGTGATATCCAATGACTGCCGAAGGAGGAGTGTGTGGCGCAGTGGTTGGAGCTACAGCCTCAGCACCCTGGAGTTGTGGGTTCAAATCCAGCGCTGCTCCTTGTGATCCTGGGCAAGTCACTTACTGTATTTTCACGCAGATAACGCACACCCGTGTATAACGCGCACACGGGTATAGCGCGCAGAAACCACGATATTATGTATAAAAACTTTTGTATACCGCGCTCACGGGTATAACGCGCATGCTGCCCGACTGTCCTTTCGCCCGCCCCGACTCTCCTCTGGCCACCCCGACTCTCCTTTCGCCCTCCCCGACTCTCCGTGCGCTGTCCCGACTCTCCGTTTACCCGCCCTGCCCTCCCCCCCCCCGGCAGGACCACTCGCACCCCCACCCCGAAGGACCGCCGACTCCCCGACAATATCAGGCCAGAAGGGAGCCCAAACCCTCCTGGCCACGGCGACCCCCTACCCCCACCCCGCACTACATTACGGGCAGGAGGGATCCCAGGCCCTCCTGCCCTCGACGCAAAACATGTTCAAGTTTCAAGTTTATTAGGTTTTTATATACCGCCTATCAAGGTTATCTAAGCGGTTTTACAATCAGGTACTCAAGCATTTTCCCTATCTGTCCCGGTGGGCTCACAATCTATCTAACGTACCTGGGGCTATGGAGGATTACCGTATTTTCATGCATATAACGCGCGCGTTATACGCGTTTTTACCTACCGCGCATACCCCTCAGGGGTTATACGCGTGAGCGCGGTATACAAAAGTTTTTCTACATAGTTCCCACCCCGCCCGACGCCCGATTCACCCCCCCCAGCAGGACCGCTCGCACCCCCACCCCGAACGACCGCTCGCACGCGCTCCCACCCGCACCCGCGATCGGAGCAAGAGGGAGCCCAAGCCCTCTTGCCCGGCCGACTCCCCAACAATATCGGGCCAGGAGGGAGCCCAAACCCTCCTGGCCACGGCGACCCCCTACCCCCACCCCGCACTACATTATGGGCAGGAGGGATCCCAGGCCCTCCTGCCCTCGACGCAAACCCCCCTCCCTCCAACGACCGCCCCCCCAAGAACCTCCGACCGCCCCCCCAGCTGACCCGCGACCCCCCTGGCCGACCCCCACGACACCCCCACCCCCCTTCCCCGTACCTTTGGTAGTTGGCCGGACAGACGGGAGCCAAACCCGCCTGTCCGGCAGGCAGCCAACGACGGAATGAGGCCGGATTGGCCCATCCGTCCCAAAGCTCCGCCTACTGGTGGGGCCTAAGGCACGTGGGCCAATCAGAATAGGCCCTGGAGCCTTAGGTCCCACCTGGGGGCGCGGCCTGAGGCACATGGGCCCAACCCGACCATGTGCCTCAGGCCGCGCCCCCAGGTGGGACCTAAGGCTCCAGGGCCTATTCTGATTGGCCCACGCGCCTTAGGCCCCACCAGTAGGCGGAGCTTTGGGACGGATGGGCCAATCCGGCCTCATTCCGTCGTTGGCTGCCTGCCGGACAGGCGGGTTTGGCTCCCGTCTGTCCGGCCAACTACCAAAGGTACGGGGAAGGGGGTGGGGGTGTCGTGGGGGTCGGCCAGGGGGGTCGCGGGTCGGCTGGGGGGGCGGTCGGAAGTTCTTGGGGGGGGCGGTCGTTGGAGGGAGGGGGGTTTGCGTCGAGGGCAGGAGGGCCTGGGATCCCTCCTGCCCATAATGTAGTGCGGGGTGGGGGTAGGGGGTCGCCGTGGCCAGGAGGGTTTGGGCTCCCTCCTGGCCCGATATTGTTGGGGAGTCGGCCGGGCAAGAGGGTTGGGCTCCCTCTTGCTCCGATCGCGGGTGCGGGTGGGAGCGCGTGCGAGCGGTCGTTCGGGGTGGGGGTGTGAGCGGTCCTGCTGGGGGGGGTGAATCGGGCGTCGGGCGGGGTGGGAACTATGTAGAAAAACTTTTGTATACCGCGCTCACGCGTATAACGCGCGAGGGGTATGCGCGGTAGGTAAAAACGCGTATAACGCGCGCGTTATATGCGTGAAAATACGGTAATCCTCCATAGCCCCAGGTACGTTAGATAGATTGTGAGCCCACCGGGACAGATAGGGAAAATGCTTGAGTACCTGATTGTAAAACCGCTTAGATAACCTTGATAGGCGGTATATAAAAACCTAATAAACTTGAAACTTGAACATGTTTTCAGCGCTATCTGACTTTTTTTTTTTTTTTCAGTGAGACCTCTAATCTCAGATCTACGGGAATGACTTTCCAAAGAATATGCACAACGAAAAATCTTTCAGTAAATCCAAGTCTCTTTTAAAAGAGTTTTACTTTCAACAAACCTGTTAATCACTTCATCCCTTAAGCATGTTTTAGCCTGTCCTATAAACAAACCTCCTATGGGAATCACTATTTATACTTATAGGCACTTTAATTTCAATATTTCAACTAACAATATATATTTTTTATTTATTCAATTTTCTATACCGTTCTCCCAGGGGAGCTCAGAACGGTTTACATGCATTTATTCAGGTACTCAAGCAGTTTTTCCCTCTCTGTCCCGGCGGGTTCACAATCTATCTAACGTACCTGGGGCAATGGGGGGATTAAGAGACTTGCCCTGGGTCACAGGGAGCAGCGTGGGTTTGAACCCACAACCTCAGGATGCCGAGGCTGTAGCTTTAACCACTGCGCCACAGTCTCCCCTGTGCCTCTTTCGTTCACAATACAATTTTCTTATGTTAAATATTCAATTCATGACCAAATAACTACTTTGCCAATATAAATAAATATAAGTAAAGTGCTCAGTGCCATCAACAGGCCATTGCTAATGCAGTTCAGACCATGATAGTTTTGGAACCATCATTGCACTTTATTGTTCCCTGCCTTCCATAAAGTACAGTGTGCAATGGCTTGAATGTTACTCAAAAAAATTGCTAATGTTCCAATTGCCTATATAGTTGTTTTAAAATGCTATCAAAAACATGTTTAGAACTGCACTTATCTTGTTATTCTTGTTGCCCTCCCGTCCTGCATTTAACTATCATGTGCCATAAACCACATTGAATTAATCCATATAAAATGCTTGTGTGATAAAGTGCTGTCCAGTGTCACTTTAAAATAATATAGTCATGCTTGCAATCAAGTCTAATATTTCACTGCCTTCCAACCCAAACTGGGTTTCATGTTCGTCTTCAGGGGGAGCAATGCCTAGGAGAAATTATCGTTTGGCTGAAACCTTCCCAGGAACTCCAGTTCTCAGCGTGTCAGCAGGAGCTACGCAGTGATATATTTTTTTAAGCTTGTCATATGATTCTCTCTCCTGTCCTATCACATGTGGAGTTCTTTTCCGCTATTTATTTGATTTCTATTGTGCACCGCTTAGATCTTGTGCTGGAATACGCAGCATAGTAAGCTGTAGCTAAACATAGACCTAGACTCTCTTTTACTAAGCCGCAGTGCTAAATGCTCCGACAGCTCTCACACTCGTAGGAATTCCATGAGCATCGGAACATTTAGCACTCCAGGCTGCGGTAGAAATCTCTACTAGAGAATGACACGATGACAAAATTCATCACCGTTCCCGTCCCCGCAGATAACCGTGGGAAATAATCCCATGTCATTTTCTAGTGTCTGTTTCAACCTCAGTCCTTCTACACCAGCATTCTTCAAAGTAAAGCTTGCGGGTCAGTGGTTGTGGCCATTCATACTCTGATTCTTATGTGAGCCAAGGATAATGAAGCCATTGTGACATCACTGATGTGATTGGCTCTTAGGCACTGGTGTAATGAGGCATTATGACATCACAATATCTGCTCTGGATACCAGAGACTGTCATTCTGTAGTGTCTGTTTCAACCTCAGTCCTTCTACACCAGCATTCTTCAAAGTAAAGCTTGCGGGTCAGTGGTTGTGGCCATTCATACTCTGATTCTTCCCTCTCTCCTTAAAGAATGACATGAAGATGGTTTCCCGTGGGGACGGGAACGGTGATGAATTTTGTCACCGTGTCATTCTCTACTACTGCAGCTTAGTAAAAGGGAGGATAGTGTTAGGGCCACTAGTTCCTATGGCTGCAGCATGAAAGAGGGTTAGGTCAGCCTACCACTATTGGTAGTCTAGTTTTTCTTTTTTTTTTAAATTTATTATAAATTTTTATTAATTTTCAAATGTTAACAGTGCCATACAATGAATTTAAATATAAACACTAAACAGAACGCACTTTAAATACACAAATAATTCAAAAAACAATCATTTTCTCCCCCCTCCTCCCCATAATTAATAGAAGAAGTACATATTTAATTTCAATAATATAGATAAGTATAGCAAACAAATAATACATTCCCCTCCTCCCACCTACCCACCCTGGATGTGTAAGGAAGCCAAATAAAAGGAAAGGTACATGACAGGTATTGTGACTCAATAAATGCAGTCAATGGGCTCCACCCCTTTTTGAATGCGTTACTATATCCCAAACATTCTGCGTTCATTTTTTCATACTCATAACTGGAACATAGGTTTGCCCACCAGAAAGTGTAATTCAGTCGATCATAACTCTTCCAGTCTAGTTTTTCATAGCCACAATTTTTAAGAAGATGGTATAGTAGATAAATGAATACTTTATTGCTGTTAAGAAACATATTTGTATTAACATTTTCAGATAGTTTTTTTTTTTTTTACCTGACTTTGCTCTTTGATGAGACTTTTACTGTTCAGATTTTATGACATTATATATATGTATGTGATTATAATAACCCAAATTAGAAAGGTCTAGTTAGATACATGCCTGTAGTGTCAATTAATTTCAAAATTCCATTTTATGATTAAAATTGTTTGATTTTACTTGGGTTGGGAGGGGGCAGAGATGACCAGCAGGGAATTATGAAGTGTCAGGCTTTATTAGAAAAGTTATTAAGGGAGACAATTAATAAGAGCAGGATAGCAGAGATGGCATTATGCAACTTAGCGTCAGTAAAATATCTTCAAAATGTTTTTGTCAGATAAAATCACCAATTCCAATTTACCCTTTTCAGAACTTCAGAATCTATAACTCGAAAGTAACATGAGTGTTCATCAAAGAAGACAGATGACTTTTTGGTGTCATCTTACTAATATCCTTTGGGGAAAAGAGGAGAATGCTCAGTTAATGTCGTATGGAAAGTGGAATGTTGAAAAGAAGATTAGGATGAAATTGGAAAGTGTGATACAGAATGCATAAAATCTTTCTGTGAAGAAGATAAAATTGCTGATTTCCAGAGCTTTTAGCTTAAAAGGCTGAGCAAAATTCAGCGTGTGGCCAATGGAAGTATATTGATAGACTTCCTCATGCATAAATCAGCATTTTTTTTTTTTTTTTTTTTTTTGCATGTCTGAAATAGCAGAATGAAGCATGCAAAGTTGTGACAAAGTTGGTGAATCATTTGAATGCTAGAGAAAACTGGTATGATTTGGATACTTTAACATTGTAGTTAATGAAAAATCAATACCCTAGCATATGCCTATTCAAGTCAATTTTTACTTGTTAAGCTCAAATATGCATTAAAAAGTGCTTTAGGGCTAATTAGGTGATTGGCTGATAAGCTAATTTGCTAATAATTACTCTGTTACAGTTTGTGACTTGTCTCACCAATTTGGAGTATGATTTTCTCCTAAAGTAGTCCCAAAAACAAAGAAGTTTCCAAGTTTATTTAAAATTTGATTTACTGCCTTATCAATAGTCATCAATAACATCAGGGGGAGGCCAAATAATAACAAAGATATTATCAATTGAGACAGTGGACAAATAAGACAAAAGGACATACTGAAATGAATGGAAAAAAGGGAGAGCTACAATATAAATAAAAGAAAGAGGTATAAGAAAATGCAAAAGGAAGGTTAACACATAGTCCAACTTAAGTGGGCTGAAAGTAAGTTTTTATAAAATCTTTAAAAAGGACAATCAAACTTGGAATGCTTCTTTAAAAAGGCATGTTCTCACAAAGGTTTTTGCTGGCAATATGAGAGAAGAATGCCACACCTTGGAAATACATTGCAATTTGTTGGCAATATAAAAATATACAGTATTATAAATTATTTTGTGTCAACCAATTACAAACTTAGCAGCAAAACTTATCGGTACTTGTCAGAATGGTGAAGTAACAATAGAAGTGCAACTAATACTTATTCCTGATAAAGTCTTAGCAGACAAACCAATAGGAACCACATGCCATAGGTCCTAACTCACACTTGGAAATTAGGAATACTTTCTCTCTTAACCCTCTGGATGCCCTCGATAAAAAAAAGTCTGTTGCTTCCCCTGTGTGGCAAGCCTCAACTCTTTCTTGGACTCAAAACTAATGTTTCATAGCTAACTCCTGGAGAAGATCATGTCGATAAGATGCCTCTCTCCATTCTGTATTGTCTATGTTTGTAGTGGATGGCTTTCTCAGCAATAAAGCTGGAAGGGACACATCACTTCTCTGGAACTAGACTGGAACTAGGCGCTACTCAGTACTGGTTCTTACTCAATATGGCTAATACTTATGAGTTCTGGTTCATGAGTACTGAGTGTGAAGCACTCAGCCTGTTTTTCTGGAACTACGTGTTGGCTGGTGAAATATCACCCATCAAAAAAAAATCTCTCTTTCCTTGCTGAGAGTCTCTTTCTTTCTTTCTGTGTCCTCCCTGCCTTTATCTGATCCAGCAAGCATGCATGATATAGAGGACATCGTATTAGAGAATGACACGGGGAAAAAATCTTGCCCCGTCACCAGACCACCATCCCCTTCACCGCCCTGTCCCTGTCACATCCACCATTCCCTCTCGCCCTTCAGCGGCCCAAGAATCTCCCTCCCTCCCCTTTACCTTCGCGGCGCTTTAGTAAAGAAACTTACTGAAGCCGTCGGAAACTGCCTGCCTATGCCTGCAGTCGCGTGTGTGTAGGCGGAAGCTCCTCCTCTGTCATAACCAGAAGTTGCTTCAGAGGAGAAGCTTCTGCCCCCACACACACGACTGCAGGTAGGCAGGCTTTGCCGGCTTCAGTAAGTTTCTTTACTAAAGCACCGCAAAGGTAAGAGGGAGGGAGATAGATTTGGCCGTAGGTAGGGAGGGGGCCACGTGCGATCGGTGACCGTGCGCCATCCCTCTCTTAACTGTGGGGACAAGGCCATTCACCACTCCACGGGATGGTGGATGGCCTTGTCCCCGTGCCTGCAGTGAGCACTTCCCCCCACCACCACCATTTCAGCAGGTTACCCACGGCTACACGCGGCTAGCAGCGGGTAACTGCCACCGTGTCATTCTCTTCATTGTATCACACATAGAACAGTTCTATGGATGAGCAGGGCGCACAAAAATTTGCTGGTAGAAGTGAGCACATGGACAGTAGATGAGGTTAAGGCCTTGGCTAATTAGGGCCTCTAAGCTAGCTAGATGGTAGATGTTATCACTATAGTCCAAGATGGCTGTTCTGTAAAAAAATATAATGAGGCCTCTGGTCTTGCAGATGGCCCACCACCTTATCAGAGTTGGAATTGTTGGTGCTTCTAATGAAGGTTGCTTCATTCCTCTTAATTAAATATCATTCCGTAGGTTTCCATCCAGAGAGAAACAGATGTTCCTAGGAATCTCAGTCTGGGCAGTGCACAAAGGAAGTCTTGAAGTAGCCATGACAGGATGGATATGTTGCAGTCAGAAGGCAGTAAAATAAATGTCTGAACAAGCTAAGAAAGCATTCAAAAATTGTGAAAATGATAAAAACATTTGAAAGGGGCCCCTTTTACTAAAGCTAAACTGGTAAATGGGTTTAGCACATCCTAAAAGGGACTTCCCAGATGCTATGTACATTTCTAGAGCAGACATAAATTCTGCCTTTTTCAATGATCTTTTCTGCCTCTTCTCCCCCTGTGGGTCCCCACTGTTTACCATCCAGTTCTACTGCTACTCATAATTTCTATAGTGCTGCCAGATGTACATAGCACTGTACATTATATTAACCATGTATGAGATAATCCATGCTCAACAGAATTTACAATCTAATCTGACAAACAGGACAATTGGAGTAGGGAATGACAACATAGATATGGGTACTTTACAAGTGAGATTTTAAGCTGGATTTGAACACTGCCAGAGACGGAGCTTGACAAACAATAGAAGGGACAGAGTCTGGAGTTGGCAGTAAAGGAAAAGGGTACAGTTAAGAGAGACTTACCCAATGAACACCACTGCCTCATGTTTTATCAACAGTGGCATACCTAGTATATTTGATACCCGGGGCCAATCATTTTTAATACACCCCTCCTCTATATAAAATAATAATCTACGAGTCACACAACAAGGGTGCACCTAGGTAAAAGCAGCATCTTACACACTACCGTGAACACTAGAACATCATGTTCTTATGTTCTTAAAACACCCATTGTAAAATTAAAAAGCCAGATTAATGCAGATCAATCCTGCACAATCAATGCTAACAGAAATTGTATCCTTTTCATATACACAGAACCCAGATATACCCTCGACCTCTATGGAATAAGTAATCACAAACTAAAAACAGAAATATGTAGACAAAATTTAAACTGATCCACCAAGAAGTCAGACTCTGCATACAATGCAACATCACAAAAACAGTGACACATATCCCCTAATACTGTGAAAAATATAAAGATAGCAGATATAAATTTGAAAAAGCTGACAAATAACAATCACCACTTTACAAATTAACAAAGGAAATAAAAAAAAAAATAGAAAGTAAGAAAATATCATTTTATTGGACTAATCAATTAGCTTTCAGAGGCTGTTGTGGTATCCTGTCCAGACCTATGGAAAGGTGTTTTGGTCTCTGAAAGCAAAAAATGTATTAAAATTAATCCAATAAAAATATTACCTTTTGTTTAATTTTCTATTTATAAATGTTTAACAATACAGCTACAATACTACTTTATTCTAGAGCAACAAAATAAATCTTTTTTCTACATTTTTTTGCTTCTGTTTTAATCATCTTCTTTTCATTCTGTTCTTTCCATCTAGCATCTGTCCTCTCCTTCCCTTCCATGCAACATCTGACTCCTCTCTCTGCCCTCCCATCCACTGTCTGCCCTCTCCCCTTTCCCCTTCCACATGGCATTTCCCTCTCTCTATGCCCCTTTCATAAACTGTCTATCCTATGCCCCTTCTCTCCTTTGTACATGATTCATTTCAGCTTTATCCCCTCTCTATTTCCTCTCTCTTTATCCATTCCCTTCCCCATGCTCTCTCTTTTCCTTTCCTTCCTTTCTTCCCACCCCATGGTCTGGCATCTCTGTTTCCTTTCCTTCTATCCCTCCATGCCCTGACATCTCTCTCCTCTCCTTCACTTCAATCTGTCCCGCCCCCTCCTTGCTCTGGCATCTCTTCTCCTTCCTTTCCCTCCCTCCTTTCCCCCTGGTCTTGAATCTCTGTCTCCTGTACTTACCTTCCCTCCCCCATGCCCTGGAATCTCTCACCCCATTGCCTGGCATCTCTCTTTCATCTCCTCTCTTCTCCTCTCCCTTCCCTGGTCTTCCTTCTCTCTCCCTACCCCTTCTCCCAGTCAGCTGCAGCATTTCTCTCCGCCTTCTCTATTCCTTCCCTCTCTTTATCACCTCCACTGTCAGCAGCACAGTGTTCAAAATTCGCTGCTATTGCCAGCTTCAGGCCTTCCTCTCTGTCAAATCCTGCCTACTTCTTGCTTCCGCAAAAGCAGGACCCAGAAGAGAGGAAGGCTTGATGCTATCAGAGACCAAGTTGTGAATGCAAGTTGCCAGCCCTGGGAGTACCACCTTAAGGGCTGAACCCAGGGTGGACTGCCTTCCCCCTTGGTATTCCACTATTTATCAACAAAAATTCTGGGAGTTACTTTAGATAATGCCCTTACTTTAAATTCTTGCATTTCACAAATGGTTTTCTCTTCTTATTTTTTCGAGCTTCAACAGCTTCATTCTATGCATGCTTTCTTAGATTCGGGCTCTCTTTGCATTCTTCTTCACTCACTTATACTGTCTAAACTTGATTACTGCAATTTTATTATGGCTATACAGGGAGAGGAGAGAAGCATAGCCTGACACAGCAGATAAGGTTTGGAACCTCCCTGTCATGCTTACCGGGTTGTGTCAGCTCTATATGCACTTAAACGTATTTATGTACTTTCTCTAATTTTTAACCAACTCTATGAAGAGGTTCACCCACAGTGGTGTTTAACAGGTATAGCTTCACATAGACAGCTTGCATTCTAATAGAAAATAACTATCATGAAATGATCAAAAGTCAGTGTAAAAGACAACTAGAACAATGAGGTAAGCTTGGAAAAGGGCAATTTATAGCAAAACGAACAATATGATACAGTATTAGTAAGGAATGCATTAAACAGCATAGAAGAATATACTCACAATGTTGGCATCCAAGGGAACAGGTCTGTAATAAATTATGATATGACTGGTGTCTCAGTGTTGCTGAAAGGTGCACACTCTCTGAAATGTTACTTTGGGCTTCTTTGTGATATGTCATTGAGTGGCTTCCTGGTTTTCTCAGTGTAGCATTCCTCCTCACATTTTCTGCATTGAATCATATATACTAAATTTGAAGAAAACCATGAATAGGATCCCCTTATGTTTAATGTTTGTTTGTTTTTTATTTTCCCAGATGGGTGGCAGTAAAGACCTGGCATAGTTGAATTGTATTATATTACAGAAAAACTAGCTATCCTCTGATTTCTGAGGTTTTTTCCCCACTTATTCTTATTCAAGGGCAATTGTATAGCTGCGTGTGTAGTTACATGTGCCATATGTGTGTAAGTGCTGAAATAATTGGCACTTACATATATATGGCACATGTCTTCAGGTGCATCTTTAAACATTCAGCACAGAGATCAGTCTTGTGAGAAATGCCCAAACAGATACATGAAGTATGGGGGGTCCATAATGGACATCTTGGGGCTGATTCTGTAAAGTACGCCTTACTGTAGGCATCCACAATTTGGACGTCCACTGGCTTAGGCATTCAAATAAAGTGGATAATAAGCACAGTTAATGAGTTTAACAAGCATTAATTGGTACTTAGATGTCCAAACACTGGATGCAATTCTACAAATAGACATTCACAATTTTGTGGATGCCAAACAGAAAAAGCTGTGCCTAAAAAGTAGGCATGGGCATGGCATAGGCATAGCGTGAGATAGGCTTTGATGTGGGTATCTCTAGTGCAATTAGCATATTTCTGAGCGCCTGAGTGCATTATCTAACTCCTACATTGTAGGTGATTGAAAAGCAGGTCTACTTTTGAGCGTGGTTTAGGCAATCGATAGGCGGGCTTTGGATGTCTCCAATGCATTCTACTAAATAGATTTATGGGGGTTTTATTTTTGCTTTATTAAGCTCAAAATAATTTAATAATGCATCCCATAAACAGGGCACATGAATACAGATATATTGCATCCAAATCTTCTATTTTATGGGCAAACAGCAATGGTATTTGCTAATTATAGGAAAAGATCAATTAACAAGCACAGCTCATGACAAATATATCTTTGTATTGCTTACTTATAAAAGCTTCTCTTTTTCTGAGTAAAGAGTGCTGCAATGTGTAAAGTCTTGAAAGAGCTGCATTAAGCAAGCAAGGCTCATGAAAAAAAAATATATTGCATAGATAACTTCATTTCCAAAATGTTAAGAAAAGTAAAAAAAGAGATATAGACCTCACCATGGTCAGGCGAGCTTTCCGCGAGTCCCACAAGAACTGAGAGCAACCAATCAGAAAGCGGTGTGGGCCCAAACATGAGCATGGAAAGTTTTGCTCCTGACCTATGCACTCCTGATCTGTGCGCCGCTGGTCAAGAAATAGGAGGAGATAGCTAGCGAGGGAGGGATCACACTGGACCACCAGGATGTTTTTAACAAGGCACAACGGCAGCGGGTGGCATACAGGGGGAGGTGTTTTAAATAGATACCAGGGGGATGATAAAAATACAGAGACAGCCATCTAGTGAGGGTGGGAGGGATTTAAAAAGGTACGGGGGTGGCTACCACACAATGAGGGGAAGGTTGTAGGGGTTTGGGATTTCCTCTTCATTCTTTTTGTGTAACATGGGGGCTGCTTTTCTCTGTTTTGCTGGAGAGGCTGTACACAGGGGATGAATACAGTGGTGCCTCGCACAGCGAACGCTGCGCACAACGAACTTTATGTCTTGATTCGTACAACGGACTTCGTTTCACACAACGAAGTCCGGGGTTCCTGCGGGGTTGGATCGCAGCGGGGTTGGTCGAGCCGCGAGGGTAGTCTCCTTCTCCTTACCTGCCCTGTCGCAGCACACAGCCGAACGGAAATCTTCCCGATGTCAGCGCTGACGTCGGAGGGAGGGCTTAAGCAAAGCCCTCCCTTCCTCCGACGTCAGCGCTGACATCAGGAAGACTTCCGTTCGGCTGTGTGCGGCTGCGGCAGGGCAGGTAGGAAGAAGGCAATGGCGAACGAAAGAGGGGGGAGGGGGCGGTCCGCCCCGAAGAATGTGCACAGCTGGTCAGGTCCCCCGATCGACCGACAACAGGCCCGGCCGACAAACCTCCCTGCCCTGTAGCCGCGAATCTAAATTACCTCTTACAGCAGCTTCAATAATCCAGCTGCTGTAAGAAGGTAATTTAGATTCGCGGCTACAGGACAGGGAGATTTGTCCGACCGGGCCTGTTCTGTTGTCGGTCGGGTGCAAAAGCGCCACAAAGGTGGAGGCAGGGAGGGAGGAAAGGTGGAGTGGAGAAGAAAAGACGCTTAAGGGGGGAGAAGGCCGCTGAAAGCACATGTTGGAGCAGGGGATGAGAGGGAGGGAGAGAAGGGGAAATATTGGACAAGGGCAGAAGGGATGCTAAATCATAGGGTGACAGGCAGAGAGAACAACAGGAAAAAGAGTGGAAGCAATCTTGAACCCTGAGGGTGAGGGCAGAGAGAGGTGGTGAGATGATTGATCATGGGGAGAGGGACAAAAGGGAATAGAGATGGGATAGGAAGATAGTGGAAGTAAAAGGACAGGGAGATGTATGTTTTTAGATGTATCTAAATAAAAATAATAACAAAAAATTTATCTTTTTTATGTCATCTTAGCATATTTTATGCTGCAGAACGAATTATTTTTTTTTACATGTATTCCTATGGGAAAACGCGTTTCACATAACGAACGTTTCACATAACAAACTTGCTCCTGGAACCAATTAAGTTCGTTGTGTGAGGCACCACTGTACTTTAGATTTTGCCATAACAAAAATTTTGTATTAGGCATGCCTTGAGTTCCGATACTGTACATTATAATTGATCTTTATTTCATCTTGTTATTGTTATTCTGTATTTGGTTGCATTCAGCACTGGTTCTGCCAGAGTGCTATTGATGCACTTGTATGCATTATGGTTTTGCCTAATAAAGAAATTTTACAAAAAAATGTATTGGGAGCAGGCTGGCTTGGGGCTGGCTGGCTGCCACTACTCGTGCCTACTACTAGACGTGCTTACCACTAGACATGCCCTGTACCCTTTCCCGGCCTACCACTAGACCACCAGAGGGGGGACAGGGTACAGAGCACACTATTTGGTTCAGAAATTTTTTTTCTTATTTTTTCCTTCTTTACAGGTGGGTACATCTTATAGAGCAAAAAATACAGTAATTGATATCACCCATTATTATACTGTTGCACAATTTGCCAGCTTTCCTAATCTCTGTAAACATTTCTTAATTTTCTGCTCATTCTGTCCTGGAGGATGGTACCTGTATATTCCTTACCTTCACATATGGAGTATCTATCCTTATGGATTCCATACCGGAAGAACCTGTGTGAGTGGGGGGCTTGATTTGGAGTCTACTTTGGGAGGCTGGAATAAGAAATCTTAATCTGGTCTCTATAGCAAGGGCAGCCTGGATCAGGGGCTTGGTGTGTGTATGTGTGAGTGGGGGTGGGGGGGAATGTCTGGATTAATGGGGGATCTTGATTGGTAGTGCTGGATCAGGGGGATTCCTGTTGGGGTAAGAACCCTTAAAGTCATGGCTGGGAGTATTGGGCCACCACTTGGCAACCTGGTGCTCCTGGGTGGTAAAATAACCCCAGCTAAAAGCTAGGTTTATTTTAATATAATTTTAAGGCCATAATGTGACTTTCTGTGTATAATTTATATAGCAATGAGCTGGTTTACATACATTTTCATGTTTAGCATCTCATTGCTATGTAACCCACAAGAACTTAAATAAAACCACATTAAGGTAAGATAAGTTGCTTTCGTGCCCTTTAAGATACATTAAAAGGCAAATAAAGTACCGTATTTTCACGCATATAACGCGTGCGTTATACGTGTTTTTACAAACCGTGCATAACCTTGCGCGGTATACGCATGAGCGCGCTATATAAATTTTTTTTTTACATAGTTCCCCCCCCCGACATCCGATTCACCCCCCCTCCGCAGGACCGCTCGCACCCCCACCCCGAAGGACCGCTCGCACGCACCCACCCCCCCACCCCGAAGGACCGCTCGCAAGCACTCCCACCCGCACCCGCACCCCCACCCTGAAGGACCGTTCGCACCCCCACAGCCTCCGACCCCCCCCCCCCCATCATGTAGAAGCTCCTACCAGTGTCCTGCTGCTTCCTCTTGGCGGTCCCGGCCCTTCTGTGAGCCCTGCGCCTGCTGCTTCCTCTTCCAGCGGTTCGCCCTTTCTCTAACGTCAAGCCCTCTTGCCCCACCGACTCTGACACGATCGGGGCAAGAGGGAGCTCAAGCCCTGTTGCCCCCCCGACACGATCGGGGCAAAAGGGAGCCCAAGCCCTCTTGCCCCGCCGACTCCCCAACTCCCCGACAATATCGGGCCAGGAGGGAGCCCAAACCCTCCTGGCCACAGCGACCCCCTACCCCCACCCCGCACTACATTACGGACAGGAAGGATCCCAGGCCCTCCTGCCCTCGACGCAAACCCCCCTCCCCCCAACGACCGCCCCCCCCAAGAACCTCCGACCTCCCCCCTAGCCGACCCGCAACCCCCCTGGCTGGCCCCCACGACACCCCCACTCCCCTTCCCCGTACCTTTGTGTAGTTGGCCGGACAGACGGGAGCCAAACCCGCCTGTCCGGCAGGCAGCCAACGACGGAATGAGGCCGGATTGGCCCATCCGTCCCAAAGCTCCGCCTACTGGTGGGGCCTAAGGCGCCTGGGCCAATCAGAATAGGCCCGGGAGCCTTAGGTCCCTCCTGGGGGCGGGGCCTTGGGCACATGGTCGGGTTGGGCCCATGTGCCTCAGGCCCCGCCCCCAGGAGGGACCTAAGGTTCCCGAGCCTATTCTGATTGGCCCAGGCGCCTTAGGCCCCACCAGTAGGCGGAGCTTTGGGACGGATGGGCCAATCCGGCCTCATTCCGTCGTTGGCTGCCTGCCGGACAGGCGGGTTTGGCTCCCGTCTGTCCGGCCAACTACACAAAGGTACGGGGAAGGGGGGTGGGGGTGTCGTGGGGGTCAGCCAGGGGGGTCGCGGGTAGGCTGGGGGGGCGGTCGGAGGTTCTTGGGGGGGGGCGGTCATTGGGGGGAGGGGGGTTTGCGTTGAGGGCAGGAGGGCCTGGGATCCCTCCTGTCTATAATGTAGTGCGGGGTGGGGGTAGGGGGTCGCCGTGGCCAGGAAGGTTTGGGCTCCCTCCTGGCCCGATATTGTCGGGGAGTTGGAGAGTTGGCGGGGCAAGAGGGCTTGGGCTCCCTTTTGCCCCGATCGTGTCAGGGGTGCCGCGGTTGGCTGGGGCAAGAGGGCTTGAGCTCCCTCTTGCCCCGATCGTGTCGGGGGTGCCGCGGTTGGCTGGGGCAAGAGGGCTTGAGCTCCCTCTTGTCCCGATCGTGTCGGGGAGTCGGGGAGTCGGCGGGGCAAGAGGGATTGACGTTAGAGAAAGGGCGAACCGCTGGAAGAGGAAGCAGCGCAGGCGCAGGGCTCACGGAAGGGCCGGGACCGCCAAGAGAAAGCAGCAGGACACCGGTAGGAGCTTCTACATGATGGGGGGGGGTCGGGAGGCTGTGGGGGTGCGAGCGGTCCTTCAGGGTGGGGGTTCGTGTGCGGGTGGGAGTGCGTGCGAGCGGTCCTTCGGGGTGGGGGTGCGAGCAGTCCTGCGAGGGGGTGAATCGGACGTCGGGGGGGCATCAGGCTTTCAGGGTGGGGACAGGACTTCAAGGGGGAGAGGAGAGTCGGGGCGGGCGAAAGGAGAGTCGTGGTGGCCAGAGGAGAGTTGGGGCAGCCAGAGGAGAGTCGGGGCGGCATGCGCGGTATACCCGTGAGCGCGGTATATAAAAATTTCTTTACATAAATTTGTGTTTTCCGCGCGCTATACCCGTGTGCGCGTTTTACATGGGTGCGCGTTATCTACGTGAAAATACAGTAATTTAAAGCCCTAATATGGTTTGATAACTTCCTCCCTAAACTTCCAGGAGCAGTAGCTGCAAGTCTCCTATTACATTTTTCAGTTTCACAGTTCTGGAGCTTTTGTCAGTATTGGATAATCTCTAGCTTCTCTTTGTATTAGAATAGTTTTGTACAAACTAAAGCATATACTATTATACATAGATTATCTCTTGAAAAATTTGAACATAGTCTTCAAAGCTGCCTTTAGACAGGCAAATGATATTGAAATAATTCAAGAAATCTATGACCTCATCATCAGTTTAGAATTCAGCAGCACCTCCAAACTCTTTACCCCTCCTCTGGTTTAAGGGGAAAATCCCACCAGTAAGGGCAACTGTCTCTCCTCCTACTAATCCATAAATGCTCCATTTTTTTCAGGATTCAATTTCAAATAATTTTTTCAACCAATTTAAATAATTCAATAAAAGTATGTTCATGCCCGCGTTGGTGCCAATGCCCTTTGAAATCAGTAGGGCCAATATTCAGCAGCACGAATCCAGATAGGAACAGCTGCCTAGATACCTGCCGCTCAGCAGGGCCAAACAATGACTTTCATTGCATAATGGGCTAAATTCAGTAAACGGTGCTCAAATTTGGATAAATACAGAGCGCTAAAGCCCAGATTCTATAAAAGACATTTAATATTAGGCACCTAAATCGGTGTGGCTAGCTGATCTATTTAAAAAATCATTAATTGGCACTGTTAATTGAAAATTGCAGTAAAATTGCAAGTAAATCACCAGAAAGTAGGCATGGTTACAGGGCAGATCACGGGCATGTTTTGGGGTAGGCAACTAAGTTAGGCGTGTTCATTTAGGCCAAGAAAACCCTGGCATAAATAGGGTGCCCCTAATGCATCTACTGGCGCATAAGACCACTTTAGGTGCCCACTAGGCACAATTCTGTAAACAGCATCTAACTTATGACTAACAAGTGCTCTCCTTGGCGCCTACATTTTAGGTGCTATTTGTAGAATCAGGGCCCAAGACTTACTACTTTCCGGCAAGCGGTAAACACCATCTTGTTCTCAAACCATGGCACTCCTGCATTGAAACCTTAAGGAATAAACCTTAACGGTACTCTAACCTAACAACATACTGCCAGTAACAAGGTACTGATCACTATGAATACCTTCTAATTTCCTCATGTCAATAGTCCAATTATGGACATTCCTTCTCCCTCTATAGCTGTTAACCCAAACTCATGGACCTGGCCTCTATGCCATCGACTGAATATATGGCATGACGCAAATCTAGTCAGGACTGTATACATTACATTACATTACATTAGGGACTTCTATTCCGCCTATACCTTGCAGTTCAAGGCGGATTACAAAAGAGCTAACTGGACATTTCCAGTGAAGTTACAACAGTTTTTTTTTGGGGGGGGGGGTTTGGGGGGGTTTTCGGTTCCAAGGGAGGAGATGTAGCTGGATTAATTCCGGAAGAACTTGCAAATTGGATATTAAATTGACTCTACGTTACTGTGTGATATAACAAATAGATTACAGTTAGAGTACAAATAAGATTACATTACATTTCAGGGATCTGAATACTTGGTTGGTGTTTTGGGGAGGAACAGATTATTTAAGTGGAGGCTTTGGGGGAGAATTTATCTAGGAGGAGGGGGAAGGGTTGGGTTAAGATATCTGGATAAATTTTTTGAAAAGTAGGGTTTTGATTTCTTTTCGAAAAGTTTTGAAGTTGCCCGTTGCTGTCAACAGGTTGGAGATAGAGTGGTTAAGTTTTGCTGCTTGCGTCGCCAGAAAGTTATCAAACATCTTTTTGCGCTGAGTGCCCTTGAGTGGAGGGAAGGCAAAAGGGTTCGGAGTTCTTCTTTGTCTTGAGGTGAGGATCTGGTTTAGGCGGTTGTTTAGATGGGGGGGCGGAGCCGTTTAATGCTTTGAATAATAGACAGTAGAATTTGAATTGAATTTGTGCTTGCATAGGTAGCCAGTGAGAGTCTAGGATACCATGGCTACCACTGCCACTGACCTAAAGCTCCCAGCCAAGAGTGAATGCACCTTCCAACTTGTGCTGCCTGATTCAGGAAAAAATAATTTGATCAATTCAATTCAGCCTATTGAATCGATTTTCCTGCCCAATTGGGTGTGTGGGTTTTTTTTTCTCCCCCAAACACCCTGGTGGGTTTATTTTATAGCCTCTTCACCCACCTCACCCCCTTTGCCCTCTCCTACCTACAATGTCACTGTGGTGTACACAGAATAAACAAAAAATATTTTTCTTCTATTTGTTAAGCCCTAGCTCATGTTTGCGGTCTAACACTAGCTCTGGCAGGATACACATTTTAAATCTAACATATTGTAATCACAATACAGAAAATATAATTATTTTTTCTACCTTTTATTACCTGGTCATTATTCAAATCATATTGTTCCCAGGGTCTTGTTTCTGTTTGTCTTCTGATAACTCACTTGCAAGGGTCTCCTGTCCATTTGTCATTTTCTTCTTTCTCTGTGCTAACCATCCATCTTCTATCTCTGTCCTCCCCTTTCATTTCCCTTCCCTCCCCCGGAGGTCTGGCATCTTTCCTTTTTTTTTTTTTTTTGTTTCCATCCCCGCAGTCCAGCATTTCTGTAATGACACCCAACGCCCTGTGATCCTCCAACGACCCCCCCCCCCCCCCCACACACACACACACAATGTTCATCTCCTCCATGGGATCTGATAAGGCAGTACACTTCGGGCTACCAGCAGCGTGAGTGAAGCTTCCCCTCTGCTACTGCTTTGCACCTAAGCGGAACCAGGAAACAGTGAAACAGTTATACTGCTCTCTGCCTTAGTCCCACCCCTCTGAGTCAAGCAGGACCTGCTCTGGTCAGTTAGTTCCACCTTCTGGAGGATAGCCTAACTGCCAGCTCAATGAACTAGTGCCCTCTGCTGCCTATTAATATAATAGCATCATTTGTAGGGGCTTACATTCGAATAGCAAAAAGGCTGTCCTAACTTTATCCTGAAAGTTAGTTTCTGGATACTGGCCTACATTGTGCTGGTGCCTGATAAGTGCTGCAGAGGTATACCAGTATTATCAATGTTGATATCCGAGTATGACCTGATTCTGAACATCTGGGCATAATAAACCCAAAGCGGCTGGTGTTTAAAATAATGCTGACCACTGCAGGCGGAATATTACTGGCATCATTTAAATTTGCGTGGGGTTAGTAAAATCCTTCTGTTCCTAATGGGTCAAATGTTGAGCTAGGTTCTGCCACTTCAGATTTATTTCACACTGCTTTCAATCTGAGCCGGCCATGGCTCCAAATAATTTGAATCAGAATGAGGCACTACCGCAATTTAACTCAGTCCTGCTTATTATGCACATAGACTAACCATGGAAAAGTTAATACTGACCTAACTGAGCCATAATTACCATGAAACAAATTAGTACTTGTCAAATCCATCTTCTTCTTTCACGGTCTTAAATTCTAGCGAAACATTCCAGCCTCACTTACAAAGAGTGAAGACAATAGAAGTTGCTTGTTTTGTGCTAGCTGTCATTGCAGGAACTAAATGGAGTTTCACTTGGCTGCCCATCATCACACAAATGAGGCTATGGAGTGAACATCTCCTTTCCTGCTGGCAATATGAGCTGGAGCAAGGGATAGTAGCCTTGGACAAGAAACCTGAATCCCAAAATGGGTAAAGTGCTTTTAGAAATAATTACTTCACAGCAAGGCCATTGTGCACTGGTGCTGCTGATTCTCTAGAGCTGACAGTGATTGATAGTCAAATCACGCAGGGCCTGGCGTTCAAAAGTTTCAGCATTGCACCCTTCAGATCTCATTGTAATTTTCTACTGGATGTTTACTCTTTATTTTTGCTATTGCTCTGCAGCAGAATGTTTTACTGCAATTAAAGTGTTTTGGGGCTGTCATTCATTGGGGCTCATTTTCTTAGACATCGATTTGAAAGGTTTCTGTGTACAAAATGAACATACGCACAAAGATAAAAGAAGGTAGGATTTAATAAAGAAGGTAGGATTTGATTAAAAATGTGAAAAGAAAGAAACATTTTGTATTATAATTAGAAGATTGGTTTGAAAACTGCCTAAACTAAATTGCCTACCGAGGAGTCTTAGATTTGTTTGTTTGAGCTAATTCACTGAGAAATACAAATGGGGCATTTTTAAAAAAAAATTATTATTTTATTTCCTTCATTTACCCTATATACTCAAATATAAACTGAGATTTTGGGGCCCAAAAAATGGCCCCAAAATGTGGGTCTCGGCTCATATTTGGGTCATCACTCACCTGCCTCTCTCTTGGACTTATTGCAGGCCTCCGCCAGGCTTGTCGTATGGCCTGGTGGGGTTGGACAGGACAGGAGTGATTCCCCTGTCTCCTGTACTGGCAAATTTTTTACCTCCCTCCCGCCTCCCACCACGTACCTTTTTGAATCCCTGGTGGTTCAGTGGTGTATCGGGCAGGAGTGAGCTTTCCGCGCTCCTGCCCTGTGCTGAGTCCCTCCCTGAATGGTTGCCTCAAGTTCTCGCGGCCCAGTGCTGTACCGGGCATGAGTGACCTTTCCTCGCTCCTTCTTGGAGCTGAGTCGCTCGCTGAATGGCTGCCCAGAGTTCTTGTGGGACTCGTGAGAGTTTGGGGAAGACATGATTTTCTTGGAAAAGATCAGCCTAGAAGCTGAGAGTAAAAGAGGAGGAGGATTGTCTTTGGGCCATAGTAAACTCTTTAGTCACCAGCTTCTTAATATCATGCTGGAAATGATCAACTGTTGTCCTTCAGATGATAGTGTGGGTTAAAGAAAGGATACTGTACAGTACATTAGCTCTCTGGTGCCATTGCCATCGGTATTAACCTTTTTTTTATACTAATGAGCTACTTTTTATTAATTTGCAGGTTATGGCGGTTATAATTTTTTTTTGTAAGGTCATTCTTGCAAAGAGTCTGCTAATATTGGCACATATTAACTAACATATAATCACAGCTGTTTAATGCATAGACCAATTAGCACTGGCATTAAATATATCCTATAATATAGAAAGGAGAATAACCATAACACAAACTCAAGTGTCATTAGCTACAGGTCATTGAGTTCATGGCACCACATAAAAGCTAAAATGCATATAAACTTTTATATAGAATACTGTAGTTTATATCTGCCACTTGCTTGTATGTTATTTGATACTCGTGTGAGTCTTATTGCTAGACAAATGAAACAAGCTATTTTCAGGTAACTGCTTTTATTTTCTGTATTTTTTTTTTCAATCTGGTAGACTGTGAGCCTGGTGGGACAGGTGGGAAAAGTGTGGCACAGTGGTTAAAGCTACAGCCTCAGAACCCTGTGGTTGTAGGTTCAAACCCACACTGTTCCCTGTGACCCTGGACAAGTCACTTAATCCACCCCATTGCCCCAGGTACATTTGATAGATTGTGAGCCCACCAGGACAGACAGGGAAAAATGTTTGAGTACCTTAATAAATTCATGTAAACCATTCTGAGCTCCCCAGGGAGAATGGTAAATAAAATAGATTCCTGCTTTGTAAGTTAAGGGCAATCACTAAAATGCAATCCAATTACATATAAAATGAATAAAAGATTTTGGAAGTGATAAGCACAGCTTCATGAGTAAATCATGTATTGCAAATTCAGAGATTTAAAAAAATGATATTTCATAAACAGGAAAGGAAGTTAACTTTCACACTAAATCAAGAGAACAGGGAGTTATGCAAGGAGAAAGGATCAATTGTGGATTTGATGCTATGCTTTACCAGGGTGTTAAATGCATATCTTAAGTACACTCCCCCCTCCCTATTCTCGGTTTCTACATTCACGGTTTCAATTATTTGTGATTTTTTTTCCCCAGGCTCACCCCCCCTGAGAATTTCTTGCATCGAAAAAAAACGGCACCAGGACTTGGATAGGGGCAAGGAGGGAGGCAATCAGAGAAGGAGGGGGGGGCGATCAGAGGAGGAGGGGGGTGATCAGAGGAGGAGGGAGGCGATCAGAGGAGGAGGGAGGAGATTAGAGGAGGAGGGGGACGAATAGAGGAGGAGGGGGCGATTGGAGGAGGAGGCGATCAGAGGCGGAGGGGGGTGATCGGAGGCTGAGGAGACGAGCAACCGCCCAAGGAGCACAGACCTTATCTGGTGGTCTAGCGGTGACGCAGGGCAGGAGCGATCTTCCTACTCTCCTGCCCCGTGCAGAGCCGTGCTGTGAGTTCCCGTGGTCTCACGAGACTACAACAGGGGGTTCCTGCCCCGCGTCACCGCTAGACCACCAAGTAAGGTCCGGGGTGGGTCAGAGCTGGCCCAAAAGTTATTCGCAAATTTTCCCTATTTGTGGGCTAGCTCTGCCCCTAACCCTCGCGATTAGGGAGGGAGAAGTGTAGTTTAAAAGTACAATATTCTGATGTTGTGCACGTGTTCTTCATGAGGTATGTCTCATCTATGTTTTCAGTAGTAGGAGTGACATTCTGGAACTCACTGACAGGTCAGTTACAATTATGTAATTCCAGGGATAGTTTTAGGAAATTCCTGAAGACACAACTATTTGTCAATGCATTTATGTGAACGAAATAAGCATGTTAGTAATGGAGGATGCAGGATAGTATATGTGTATATGTTGTATTGTTATTATTTATTGTCTATGTTGTTCTGTAAACTGCCTAGATTTTAGGCAGCATATAAATCTTTTAAATAAATAAATAAAATTGTAAGGCTTAAATTTAATTTCCTACTTCCCTATTGGTTTGAGCATTGAAAAGAACTCTAAAATCAAATAGTGCTAATTTTAGCATGCTTTTTCTACATTCATGAAGCACTAAGGAGGGGAATTCATGGGGGGGGACTAACTGATTTAGCACATGCTAGGTAGGACACCCTTAGGAATATAATGAGCTAGCACACACTAATTATTATTGTGCACTAAATTAGTTAGTGCTCCTTAATGAATTCCCCCAGATTGGTGATAGGCACCAAGCATGTGTGTACTCAAAGGGCTGTGTAGAAGGTGACGTGGGTGGCTCCATTGGGGCCAGCTCTGTGGGTGTTTGAGCACCCTCAATATTGAGCAAACCCCTTAACTGTGTCCATGGAGGGCTGCTTTCCATTGGGTTTAGCACTCCCAATCATTTTGCAAACTTGGCTCCCATGGCTGGCTCATTGACAGTCTACAAATTCTCCAGTTCAAAGAAAATGTGCTGATGGGTAAGACACTCATTGACCAGAATTCTTGCACTATCCACCATCCTCACCCCCTCAAAGAACTCCAGAAGCATTGCAAGAATGCATGCAAAATTACAAGGCATTTTTGCTAAGCTGTGGTAAGCGCTAACGCATGCTTACCACAGCTTAAGAGAGCTTACCGTGGGACACACTCAAGCGTCCTGTGGTAAGATCTCAATCTGCGTGCAAACTGTGCACTGAAAAATCTGTTTCTTCAAGAAGGGGGCATGTCTGGGGTGGACAGTGAGCATTTCTGCCCTAATCAGTAAACACTACCACGCACTAACTGATTAGTACAGGAATACTGCACGAGCCCTTGCTTTCTACACAAGAGGTATTGTAAGTGCTCAGGCGCCAATTTGTCCTTTAATGGCTGAGTACCAATGGCAACATTAGGGCATGTTCAATACTAGAGATGACCCCTCTAATTTCAATATTTGTCTGGTGATACAGTTTTAAATACACAATCGGAATATTATCACCAGTCCTACCGCAGTACATCCAATGGCTGGTTATTCACTATTCTCTTTTTTTTCTTTTACTTATATACAACCTTTCTGATTGGCCTCAGAAACACCATTCCTCCACCCATTGAAAACACTTTTCATGCAGAAAGCTTTAGGTGTTGATATCCTCACCGGCCTTTTAATTTATATTATACTGCAAACTTATCAAATTTCATATCCAACTTGTTCAAGGAATTAATTCTTCCATATTTTTCCCCCATAATTTTAAAGGGTAAATCAAATATATTATTATTATGACACTTATCTTATTTATGTATGACTTGAGAGGGCTGGATCTGACATGTTTCGCCAAAGCTTTTACGAGGATCCCCCCTAGACAAAGATGGTGGCGGCGTACTCCTGGCTCATTAAATGTATTTTACCTTTTTCTCAAGTGGCCAAACGATTGATTCAAATTATGAAAGCCAATTGGCATATATTGAGATTGCACCCCCCCTTTACAAATTTTTCCAATGGTGGCATTCAATAGGGGTATTACCCTGGGGCAGAGGTTTGGGTTTCAGAAATTTAAAGATGGGAATCCTAGAGTGAATGATTTGCATCATAAGAGGTGTGGGAGATGCCAGTGGTATCAGAGGACCATTGAAGGGAGTAGGTAGCTGGTTCCAGGTAAAAATGTAAATATAAGATCTACAGCTGAAATGGACTGTAATAGTGTATATGCCATATTATGGCTCTGTGATCAAATATATATAGGTCACACAAGTAGACTGGTCAAAATTAAACTTAATGAGCATAAGTCCAGGATTTCTACTAAAAATATGCAAGTGCCAATGGTGGCCCATTGGGTCTGGTATAAACATACTGCAGATGATATTAGAAGGCAGGTGGTGGACCAGATCAGGAGTGAGGGTGGGGTGGAGAATATACTTAATTACAAGGAGCAACGATAGATATTGTGACTACGACGGGAGCTCCCTGCAGCCATTTTCTATGAGTGCAGGGAGGAGCGTAGGTAGATCGCTCCTGCCCTGAAAGCCTGCTAGATCTCCAAGTAAGGTCTGGGATGCCGGGAGGGAGGCGGAAAAGGTCCGGAATTAGCTTTTTTTAAAAAAAAAATTAAAAAATCGCGAATAACCGAATCCACGGATACTGAAACTGCAGATTCGGAGGGAGAAGTGTATTGCTGAAAGACATCCTAATTTTGGGCCCATCCAAAACATGTTTCTAACACACTCCCTTGCACTTTGAACAAACTGCAGTAAAAAAACATCCAAATAGTTTAACTCAGACCTTTTCAGCAGATGGACTTTTTTTTTTTAACATGTCCATCTGCTTCAAAAATGAGCATCGCATTGTCAACTTTTATAGAATAGTTAGCGCCAATTTGTTAGGCATGATATATAGAATCAGGTCCTTTGTGCACAAAGAAACATTCAAGTTAGGGGAACTGCAGGAAACTAAAGAGGGCAGGTGTTTAATTATTGCTTGTTTCTCAAAACATTGAGGAAATTCAATAGCAAACTAGCTTGTATCCAAGCTCACCAATATTTCAAGATATTCTTGCTGAGAATGGCTTTGAAGTGGCTTTGATATAAATCAGTCTTCTACTCTAATAATGCAAATTCTTAGATGAGTTTAATGAACTCTGAAATACAACAGTCATAATAACAGCCCACGGTCCTCAGAGAGATTATTATTCCTGTCAAGCAAATACAACCCAGCTGTTCTGCAGGTAGCGACAATTCCCAAAGAAATCCTTGAAGAATTGATAACATCATCTGGAGACTGTTTCTTATGTTATTTCAGCCTGCTGAAATTGTCAGAGGTACTAAAACTTCTTGCAAGCTTGCAGATCAATAGTCAGTCTCCCTTTGAGATATAACAGGTTAGAGTAGGAAGTCTTTATTTTGGAAAGAGTCCAGTGAGTTCATATTAAATGTTTTGATATGTATTAGTTATGTGATATGTGATGTTTCTGCACAGAGAAGGTAGATCTCAGTATACTGATTTTTCTCATTAACCCCTGTTCTATGAAGCTGCATGAGGGGGTTTTTATTACAGGCCGCAGCGATAAAAGCTCCAATGCTCATAGGAATTCTGTGAGCGTCGGAGCTTTTACTGCCACAGCCAGCAAATAAAATAAACCCTAACACGGCTTCACTTTGTGTGTGGGGGGGGGGAGGGGGTGTAAGTGTTTTTGACTCACATTTCTCTTGGTTTGACATTGATGCGTGTGTGTGTGTGTATATGGATAGGGTTAAAGGTCCAAAAGCAACTTTAGTAACTCAACTTTAGTAATTCAAGAGGGCCTGGGATAAGCACATAGGATCTCTCAGAGAGCGAAAGAGATAATGGTTGCTGTGGATGGGCAGACTAGATGGGCCATTTGGCCTTTATCTGCCGTTATGTTTCTATGTTTCATGCTGAGTAATTATTTTTGATGTGCTATTTGCCATGTCTATGTGCATAAACCAGCATTTAGATATTGGAAGAATGTCTAAATCTCAGTTGTACAAAGCTGAAATATATGCATATGGTAAGATGGCTTGGTCTAGGTTTGTTCTCGATAGAGTTACAGCACTGTATGCAGTAGCATATCTCTACTCTTCTCCTGACATGAGGACTTTAATCTCCTCGCACACCTCTTACTCACTCCTTTCTGAGCCCTACAGGTGGGTTACTGGAACACTAGTGTAGGCTCTCCTTCCATTATGGGTTTCAGAAGTTTCTCCTGGAGCTGAATTCACCTGAGACTCTAGCATTTCTTCCTCTCCTCAGTTTAGATATTAGAAGACCTGTAGGCACCCTTCCCTGGCTTTTTCTTTTGTTTCTACTCCTTGTGATCTTAGACACCCCACTGGCTTGGGATAGTTCAGTATTCAGGCTGGATTGCTAGGCCAAACAGCTCCCTTATGGCTTTCAGGATGCAGGAAAAAGCTATTTTCCTTCCAAAACCATGAATATATTTAATATCTCTGACTACCTTCTCAGTCCCTGCTATGGAGTTAAACTTCATTATCGCTATATAGAAAATTATTCAATGTGAAATTATGCCAATTTGAAGACACAGACTATCCCTGTAGCTCCCAGAATATCCATAAATGCAGGCTCACTCCAGGTTTTAGCAATACCCAGGTCACACACGCATATATGAGTTAATTAGCACAACATTTTGCATGATAATGCAGACCTGCTAATGAAGGAAACTTTACACATATTGAAATATAGTCAAATATGCTGCCAATAACTCAGGTTAATATATGTCACTTGCCTCAGTGTCTCCCTCCTACACCTATCCCTGACTACCCCGATCCACAGAAGGAATGAGAACACCCAGCCTTGACGGATTCTAACATTTCCTTCCACCCTGAGATCCTTTTGCAGTTACATTTATGGGCTAGCAGTATACCTTCAAACCAACATGGTTAGATTGAGCCTGATCTCCTTAGGCTCTGACATATGAGTCAGAGTCTGCCTAGCACCATTTGCTAATGCCTAGTTTGGCAAGTGGGAAACTCAGTCATAAAAGTAAATGGTATATTGGGGTGTTGTTGAAAGACAAAGGTTTTCAACCTGAAAAGGCTTATATGGATTGTGTTGAGGGCATGCAGATTAGATTATCCACAGTGAAGGTCTCACATAGCTAAGAATTGAATAAACAGTGGAGAGCCATCTTGGACTAGCTTATCACTGAAGAGCATAGCACAGTAGAAAAGCTAGCATAATTTCCTGTGGCCTTGGTATCTCGGGGTGGATGATGTTGCTTCTTCAGCCTGTGAGCCCAAGAATCCTGCACTGGAGATCTGGGCAGCAGGACCAATAGTGTGAACCATCAGTCTAGCAATGGGAAATACAGAAGTTATCCTTTTTCACTTCACCATAGGATAGGAGCAAAAATTGAAATTTAACAGGGAAAGATACATTTTAGGGCCAGTGAGCTGAAACTCATGCAACAGCTTTTTAATCCTTTAATGGAGAGGTGGCCTAATGATTAGAGTAGTGGTTTGAGAACTGAGGAAACCGGTTTCAGTTACCACTGTGGCTCCTTGTCATTTAACCTTCCATCGCCTCAAGTACAAAACTTATGACCTCACTGGGGACAGAGGAAGTACCTGCATATAATAAATGCAAACCGCTTGATTGATTGAAAAGCAGTATATCAAATCCATGATATTTTGCTTCCAATCTTAGCTGCTCCTAGATAAATTCAACACTTTTAATTCAGCAGTAGGAAAAATCTGTTGCCACCTGGATTGCTACTAGAATCATGCCTGTTAATCACTAATGCTTATTCCCTTGCCTCCTGAAGGGAATGCCTGTCCATTTTGAGGCACTGAGCAGTGATGTAATGAGGGTAGGAGGTGCCTGGGATGGTGGCACTCCCCTGCCCTCTTCTTCTCTCCTGCTCCTTCCCCACCTCTACCTTATGTGCCTTTCCTTCCCCATACTTCTAATTCTTCCCTGGTGCAAACAGCATCTCCAACCTGCTGCCAGTCCCGACATCAACTCTCCATCTGATGTCACTTCCTGGTCCCGCGAATACTTCCTCAACAAGGTTCACAACATTGAGTTCTTGACTAAATCGCTACCGCCTCTACCTCCTTCCATCCGCCCCACTGACCCTCCGCTGACTACTGCCACCTTTGTTTTCCTTTTCAGAAATCATGGAGGAGGAATCTTCACATTTTCTCTCTTCCTCCAAATACACTACCTCTTCCTCTGATCCCATCCCCACCAATCTACTGATTACCATCTCTCCTACTGTCATCCCTGCTATCTCCAATATCCTCAACCTTTCTACTGCAACTATACCCAACACTGTCAATCATGTCAAAAGTATGCTGCTACTCAAAAAAACATTGCTGAACCCTATCAGCCCCTCCAATTATCACCCCATTTCCCTCCTCCCCATCCTATCCAAGCTACTTGAATATGTAGTCTAGCATCATTTTCTTGATTTTCTTTTGTCTCGAGCTATTCTCAACCCTCTTCAATCGGGCATTCACCCTCTCCATTCTATGGAAACCACCCTTGCTAAAGTCTCCAATGACCTGCTCCTAGCCAAATCCAAAGGCCTCTACTCCATCCTCATTCTCCTTGATCTATCTGTAGCATTTGGCACTATAGATCACCACCTACTCATTAATACGCTGCTATTACTTGGATTCCAGGGCTTGGTTATCTCATGATTCTCTTCCTATTTTTCCCGTCGCACTTCTAGTATGTGCTCCGGAGGATTCTTCTCCTCTGCTATTCCAATATCGGTCAGGGTACTTCAGGGCTCGGTCCTGGGACCTTTTTCTTTTCTCCATCTACACTTTCTCCCTTGGTGCTCTAATCTCCTTCAATGGCTTCCAGTACCATCTCTATGCTGACAGATTGAAAATCTACCTCTCTATGCCCAAAATTTCTACAGGAACCCAGACCCAAGTCTCAGCCTGCCTGCTGACATTACTACCTGGATGTCTCACTGCCATCTAAAATTAAACATGGCAAAGATTGAACTCCTCATCTTTCTTCCTAAACCTGCTTATCTCCTTCTTCTGTTCTCTATTTCAGTAGACAACACTCTCATCCTCCCTGTCTTGTTGGTTCTCAACCTCGGGGTCATCTTTGGCTCATCACTCTCTTTCTCTTCGCATATCCAACAGACCACCAAAATTTATTGCTTCTTTCTATACAACACTGCTAAAATCAGACTTTCTGAACATGCTGCCAAGACCCTCATCCACACTCTCTTCACTTCTAGCAAGTCTTCTGCTAAGCCATCTCACTCCCCTTCAATTTGTTAGAATTCTGCTGCATGACTAGTATTCTGCCAGGGTCATTATGCTCGTTATGCAGTTTTAGGCACCCTAACAGTGCCAATTTTAATTGGTTTAATTGCCTTTAATCGATGCCATGACTGACTGCATTGTTTAAAAAGAAATTAAAATGTCATTTTTAAAAAATACAGCACCTCCACAAATGGCTTTGGAACCGTGACTACAGAGGCAACTACTGGCGCCTAAGGGTAAAATAGGTATGGTTAATGCAGGAAGTATCCTTGGGCATCAGTAGGTGCCTCCGTAGTCACAATTCTCGTTACAGATAGGTGCCAGAAATGTAGGCCTTGAAAACCCTGGAATACATTTCCGGTAACTATCTGTGACATAGCTGTGATTCTATAAACGGTGCCATTGCATGATTGACACGTGATCAGTGCCTTTTTTGTGGGCGGCTGCCGATCATGTCCTTTATAGAATCTGGGCCTAAATGAATAGTGCCACTGAATATTTCCTCTGACCACCTCAGCACTATCCTGTTTCTCATCTCTTTCCCTCACCCCAGTCCCCCAGTCCCAGGGATAATGGTGGACATGACAATGAAACCGACGGCACAGTACGCAGCAGCCGCTAAGAGAGCGAATAGAATGCTAGGTATAATCAAGAAGGGTATTACAACCAGAACGAAAGAAGTTATCCTCCCGTTGTATCAGGCGATGGTGCGTCCGCATCTGGAGTACTGCGTCCAATATTGGTCGCCGTACCTTAAGAAGGACATGGCGTTACTCGAGAGGGTTCAGAGGAGAGCTATGCGTCTGATAAAGGGGATGGAAAACCTTTCATATGCTGAGAGATTGGAGAAACTGGGTCTCTTTTCCCTGGAGAAGAGGAGACTTAGAGGGGATATGATAGAGACTTACAAGATCATGAAGGACATAGAGTAGAGAGGGACAGATTCTTCAAACTTTCGAATAATAAAAGAACAAAAAAGTTGAAAGGGGACAGATTCAAAACGAATGCTAGGAAGTTCTTCTTTACCCAACGTGTGGTGAACACCTGGAATACATTTCCAGAGGATATAATAGGGCAAAGTACAGTACTGGGGTTCAAGAAAGGATTGGACAATTTCCTGCTGAAAAAGGGAATAGAGGGGTATAGATAGAGGATTACTGCACAGGTCCTGGACCTGTCGGGCCACCGCGTGAGCGGACTGCTGGGCATGATGGACCTCAGGTCTGACCCAGCGGAGGCTTTGCTTATGTTCTTATGTTCTCTCCTTCCGCATTCTCTCCTTCTCCAGCCTTTCAGTAACAACCCCCTTTCTCTCTTCCCTGTATCAATCATCTTTCACCTTCTCTCATCCCCTGCCAGTCTCCCCCCTCACTCTTATGCACAAACAACTTATTACACTAGCCCCCCAGAACTCAAGGAGCAACAACCTTATGCATGAAAAGGCAGCCCTGCAAATACACTGCTCCCTGGAAAGTGCTTCCTCTGACCTCTCCTCATGCCTCAATGGCTGTCCTGTCAGCATTCAGTGCATAGTGTCTGAGAACGAGGTCAGAGGAGGCTCCGGCAAATTCACCTTGATGTGCAGCACATGCCAGTAGATCAGGTATCTGGCCCGGCATGACCTGAGCTGACCTGGCATATGCTGTGCATCTGCGCTTCACATTAACTGCCGCAGCAGGGTCCAAGCTCTGGAGCTGAGTTTTTTCAGCAGGTTGCAGCCCATCTCCGCATCCCCCACACAGTGAAGTCTGGACAAAAAAGAGTGCCGAAAAGAGGACATATCCGGGGAAACCCTGACTTATGGTAATCCTAGCCCTGAGTAAGAGTAAGGTAGTCATGGAGCTAACATGTTGTAACTTTATCCTATCTACATTTTCTCTCATGTTGGTCCCTCAGATGTGCGTTTGAATAACTCTTCATGCTGACTGAGTGATCACCATTTGATATGGATAGGACAATCATTAGAAGCCCAAGATACAGATTCTATTGGTACCATTGTACTGTATAATTTTAAGTGCCAGAGGTGAATAAGATCACAAATTTAGTTTGCTAAGCTAAATTTAAAAATGAAATACTTGCCTGTTCTTTTTTTTTTTTTCTTTTTCTTTTTTTATCCTTTCTTAACACCTCTTTCTTATAACGATGTGTGCTTGTGACAAGGCTGAAAACATTCCCAGCAGTCTACTGGCCTTAACAAGGCTAGCTCCAGCAGTGTGATATTGCCAGATAGATCTAAATGTCTCCTTCTCTTCAAAGGTGGTATCAAGAATAATGATTTGGTCCATGATTGTTTGGACAGTATAACTGGGTTTCATTTGTGACACACCCTTGGAAACCAGAATGATAGAATATTATTTCTAGTTGTATAGGAAGCATCTTCCTTCTGTATTCTAATATATTAGTTACAAGTATAAAGACACTATGCAGTCTGTAACTTCAGCTAGTAAATTATTACCATTTTTTCACTAATCTGGTACTAAATATATATATAGTATTTAGTACCAGATGTCATTCTAGAACCGATACTCAGCATGTGTCATTGTCCCTAAATCAAGGCATCATGTTCTAGAATTACCCTGACCAGGAAGTGACTTCAGGAGCACGAGCAGCAGGTTGGAGACGATGCTCACGCTAGCAAAGGGTTAGAATTATAGCAGGGATCTCAAAGTCCCTCCTTGAGGGCCGCAATCCAGTCGGGTTTTCAGGATTTCCCCAATGAATATGCATTGAAAGCAGTGCATGCACATAGATCTCATGTATATTCATTGGGGAAATCCTGAAAACCCGACTGGATTCGGCCCTCGAGGAGGGACTTTGAGATCCCTGAGTAATGGGAAGGGAAAGCATGTGCATGATGGGGGAGGGGTAGAGAAGGAGTGGGAACAGAGAGGAGGAGAGATGCTGGCGCCCTCAATAAGATAGCACCCAGGGCTATTATTATTCATTATATCTATTTTATTTAAATTATATATGTGGTTTTATTTTCATTAGTTAAGGAGGGGGTGTGTGTGAAAATATTTGTTGTTGAATTATTTGTATATTTAAAGTGCTTTTGTTTGATTCGTTTATGTTTAAATTCACTGTATTGCACTGTTAATAATTGAAAACTAATAAAGATTAAAAAAAAAAAAAAAAAGATAGCACACAGGGCAACCCCCTCCCTCTTACTATGCTACAGGAAGGGAGATATGACATGACACCTGACTATGTAATGAGTAAATTCCCAATATACCACACCCTGCAGCCCCTCCATTCACAAAGGGAACTCAGACTTTCCAACCCTCCAGCAAACAGCTTCCACCTGGAGACAGCCCGAAAGCGATCATATTCCTGTAGCATACCTATATTATGGAATCAACTCCCTCCTACTATGAGGGCAATTGATAACCTACTGCCCTTCCAGAAAGCATGGACAGGATCAATTCTGGTCTCAAACCTTAACAGACCTTGCTTCGATGTACCTTATCTCAGAACAGGGGTATCAAAGTCTTTTCTCAAGGGCCGCAATCCAGTCAGGTTTTCAGGATTTCCCCAATGAATCTATTTGCATGCACTGCTTTCATTTATGCTAATAGATCTCATGCGTATTCATTGGGGAAATCCTGAAAACTCGATTACGGCCCTCGAGGAGGGACTTTGACACTCCTGCCTCAGAACACCTGAGCCTGCCAACCAGTTCTTCTACCGTTCACTGAAGATATGTTAATACCCATTCGTGACTCTATGGTTTCATTTTCTTAGATTCTGCAAAGCATGTGTTTCTTAGTCACCCAGAAGGGCGCAGAGTCCCATCTGGCCACAACCCACTTTGGTGGAGGGATCTGGGAAGTGCGGGGAGAGGAGGAGAGACGCCAGCCAGGAGGAAAGTCATCTGTGCTGGCTGACTGCCTACAGGACGTACCTCTCGCCTTGAGAGGCATGTCCTGTAGGCAGTCGGCCGGCATAGAGGGCTCCTCCTCTCAAGTGTGTCATGGCACACCTGAAATCTCAGGAAGCGCACTGGTGTGCCGTGGCACACAGTCTGCAATACACTGCTGTAGCATGTTATTGACTTTGTAGCGTACATATCTCTGTTCCTGAAAACTTTGAGTATGTATCCTTGTAATCTGTTCTGGGCTCCTGGGGAGGATGGGCTATAAAAATGAATGAATTAATTAATTAATATGATAGAGACGTTTAAATACCTATGTGGCATAAATGCACATGAAACAAGTCTCTTTCAATTGAAAGGAAGCTCTAGAATGAGAGGGCACAGGATGAAGTTAAGAGGTGATAGGCTCAGGAGTAATCTAAAGAAATACTCTTTTTACAGAAAAAGTGCTAGATGTGTGAAATAGTCTCCCAGATGAGGTGGTAGAAACAAGGACAGTGAATTCAAGAAAGCATGGGACAAGCACATGGGATCTCTTAGGGAGAAGAGGAGATAGTGGATCCTGTGAATGGCCAGACTGGATGGGCCATTTGGCCTCTATCTGCTGTCGTGTTTCTATATTTCTATCTCCTTGAACAGAAACATGTCAGCCATTCAAATTCAGGGAACAGAGGGAAAATATATGAAAAATTACACCTGAACTAAGGTCAATAATTATGATATTGCTATTTAATGTCTTATGGCAGAAGGATAATAGGTATGTTTTCTACCAGATGTTAAGTAACTTTAGTTAACATGAAATATTCAGTTCAAGGTGCTGCTACTGCTAATAAATCAAACAGAATATTAGGGATTATTTGAAAAGGGATGGAGAACAAAACTAAAAACGCTATTCCTTTGTGAAGGCTCCTGGTCCAATCATAGCTTGAATGTAGAGAATGACGCGGGGACAAAGATTCATCTTTGTCTCCTCCCTGCAACCAAAGATTTTTTTTTCTCCTTTATCCCACTCTGTCCCCGCAGTGAAGCACACTTTGTAACCCTGTCTCCTCACCAACCCCACAGTCTTAATTTTCTTCTCCACATTTCCCCACTCAAAGCAGAAAGATGATTTTATACAATTTTATAGGCCTAAGGCATTGAAAATAAACATTTGGGGCCATATTCTATAAACTGCACCATAAGATAGTTGGTGGTAGGCACTCTCCCACTGCCAAACTTAATTTTTTAATTGGCTTTAATTGGCACAGTAATTGGTCACATCATTTAAAACTGATTTTTTTTTTTTTTTTAAAGTAGGCACCAGGAGTGTAGGTGCTGGAATCACATCTACAGCAGGATGCCTAATGATGCCATACTCCTTAGTGGGCATGTTTAGGGGTGGATTGGGACTTAGGCATGTATTGTTAATTGTACATTTGATATCCTGCTAACAAATTAAAATGAAATTAGGTACTTGAGAAAAACTACCCTATCTGTGCCAAAGGCTCACAATCTAGCTAAAGTGCCTGATTAAAATAAGAATATATAACAACAATATATAATATAATTCCAAGGTGGCGGTAAGTTACACTTCAAAAAGAAATAAAACTAACAAATAGCAAATGTTTACAGCAGTTCACAAACAGTAATAATGCATCAAATATTAGATGCTTAGCAAATCTACAATGTAGGCCACTAAAACCCTGGCCTAGATTGCAGACACCGATGTTTTCTGGAAGGCGTCATTATCCGTGACTCTTTAAACGATGCCTAAGCACAATTGAAACACAGTTTAGGCGTCGTTTACAGAATCTGGCCTTTTAAGCCTATACTTAGCCTTTTTTTTCTTACTTCTATCATGATTGAGAAAACATCAATAAAAGTACAACTTGTGAGGCATGCTGGCCTGGTTCTATATTGCACACAGAAAACCAAACATCAGGACCGATTTGGCATGAGTAAAAATCTTCTTTTACCTTACTTTGTAAGCATTTTTTCAGATACATCACAGACATGCACTCACACACATAAGGAAGTTGGAAAGAATTTCATGAGCCATACTCTGCATGCTTTCCCTACTTATAGCTACTCTGAGTACAATTCAGATACGTGAATGTTTAGTACAATACAATTTTTATTTGTATGTTGTTAATACCTCCCTGAAGTTCACAGTGGTTTAAGTAATTACGGTGATACAAATTTAAAACAAGTGTTTCAATATTTAGGAATTATTAGTAACACATTCATGGAATTGATGTCTTTATGTCTTTTTTGAAACATTTAAAATTACATTGCTGATTAATATTAGTTGGTAATGCTTTCCACAGTTTTGCTGCTTGATACGCCCATGTGGAGTAAAAAGTTCTATTGTATCTAATGTTTCTAATGACTGGATACCGAAAAGTATCATTGTTTCTTAGTTTCAAAGATGGATTATTAGAAAATTTAACGACATATAGCACATAATCATGAATTTCTCCAAACCGTATTTTAAATAAAATACAATAGAATTTGTAAAGTATTCTCCCTTCTATAGGAAGCCAGTGTAATTCATGAAAATAAGGTGCAATCTTATCATTTTTCTTCAATATGAAGAATAAACTAATGGCTGTATTCTGTAGCATTTGGAGGTGTTTTTTATTTTATTATAAATTTAGGACAATCTAAAAAGGTGACATTGCAATAGTCCAGTTGAGACAAAACTAAAGATTGTACTAATAGGCGGAATTGATAATTATCTAAGTACTTTCTAATCCTTCTAAGTTTCCAGAAAAGACCAAAAGACTTTTTTATTAACAAGTTGACCTAAGGTAATAGTGAAAGATTGTGGCCCCCTTTTACTAAACCGCGCTAGCAATATTTAGTGCCGGGAGCCGCGCTGCTCCTAACCCTCATAGAGTTCCTATGAGCACTGGGAGCAGCGTGAGGCATTTAGTGTGGCTCCCTGCACTAAGAACCGCTATTGCGTTTTAATAAAAGGGTGCCTGTGATCAAAATGAACTCCTAATAAGTATAGCTTAAAAAGAACACTGCTTCCTCCTGTATGAGTACTTCTGTTACTGATAATATTACAAGAAACAAAAAAAGAAGTGGGGAAGGGACACAGGTCAAACCACTGGTTTGGGGCCCGTTGACATCTTATATTACTTCACTATAGTAGGTCTTTGATTATGAGTCAGTTTTTGTTTATTTTCGTACATATCCAGGAAAGTGGGAGATGGGGGCTATTTCTGTTTTAATTTTGACCTTTGAGTATTTACACTTGGGGTGGAAGGTTGGGAGGGTATTATTAATTTGAATAGGGTAAGGTTATTGAGAAAATCTATGTTTCTGTGTTTTATTGAATAATCATTGGGTGGGTGGGAGAAAATGGTTGGTTATCCATATTTGTAAGTTGAATGTGCTTGTATTGACTAATTATATGTTATATATTTGTGTATTGCACTAATGAAGTTTGGAAAATCAATAAAGAATTTTTTTTAAAATCTGTTTCCCTTTTTATTTTCCCATTTTCATTCTCTTTTGTGTTTTCCTCAGCTCATTAGTTTTTTTGAGCACACTTTTTGGGGGCTTGTTATCTTATTACTGGATCATTTTGCGAAGAGCATTCTGTTTTTATGACAGCTGTTTGTTTGGGTTTTTTTAATTGGTCTCTTTAAATTCCTTTGTCATTGGTTCTTTTTACAACTGTTCCCCTTGTAGATATGGGTGTTTCTTTAAATTTTGGCATCATCAGGTCTTCTTAATTGGCAGTGTCTCTGCTGCCCAGCTCTCCTTCCCCTGCCGCACTATTAAGAAGTATTTCCACGAAGCCTCTTTTCGTCTGCTAGTCCAATCTTCCATCCTGAGTATTCTTGACTAGTGTAACATCATATATTTGGGCGCTTTAAAAAAAAATTCTCTGGAAATTGAGAGTGGTTCAGAACACGGCTGTCCACCTTAAAGAAATGGGAACATGTTACCCCCTTTTATCAAAAGTTCCATTGGCTGCCACTGGAATCCAGAGTTTTGTTTAAGTTTTCATGCATTTGCTATAAAACAGTATTTGGCATGCTACCGGGTTATCTTACTTTTCATTTTACTTTGAGTTATACTAACAAGAGTTCCCAAAGAATACACTTGTTTGCATATCCCTCAATAAAATTATGTCATTATAAAAGGTTCCTTGAGAGAACCTTTTCTTTTCAGGCAGCCAAACTGAACTTATGGCTGGCCAAAATTGTGTTAAAAGCTGCTTCTTCTATCGATTTTAGAAAACAGTTAAAAACTCAATTATTTAACAGGCTGGGTTTTTAATGTATCTTATCCTTTTAACTTTTTACTTTATTTTAATATTGTTGTATTATTCTTATATTGTATGTATTTCTTTTATATTGAATGCACTTAGTTTGTCGAATCTTAAATGATTTGTTTGTACTATGCTTAACTGTTGTAAACCGCCTAGATCTCAAGGGCATGGTGGTATACAAAAATAAATTATTAGTATTATTATTATTCAGCAGTGCAGTCAAGTTTTTGAAAGTTTGGTGGTTTTATGTCTGTTCTCCTGATGTTTGGTTCCTGAGGAAGGGGCTTTGGTCCCTGAAACCAAGCCTGGTTGAACCCTGGAGATTAGAGGAGAGTTTGACAAGAAGTTTCTCTCTCCTGATGTTTGTTATCAGTTTCTTAAGAATGGGACAATCTGACTCATCAAGCTAAGTACTGCTGTTGACTTTTGTCAGCTTGTTTTCTTTAACTCTCTCGGCTGGAGGTGTGGGACAGGATTTCCGCCGTTATTTTGTGAATTATATTGATAGTAATTGCACTATATCAGTCATTCACTGTTTTTACTCACACACAGTATGTTCCTATGATGGTGTGGAGCTAAGTTGTGAGTTTATCTCACTGGAAAAAGCCCTGGAATGTTAAGCATGGTGGCTGTGGTTCTTTTTGAACTTTGTGCTTTCTCAAGCTTGCAACCTCACACTGAGGACATACCGTACTTCACCGTTATTATAGTATTATTATATCATTTTGGTGTCAGTTGTACAGTTGGGCTCCTTCCCTACACCTTTGGGGAAGAAATGATAAAGGCAATCACAGCAGGTCTCAAAAGAGGTTTGGACAAGTTACTAGAAGAAATAATTAGCCACATAGACTCAGGAAAGTAATCAGTTATTCATAAAAATGAGCTGTAAAAAATAAATCTATTTTCTTAGATCTGCTGAATATTTGTTATCTGCACTGGCCACTGCTGGAGACAGGATGCTGGGTGTGACGGACCTTGGTCTAACTCAGCTTGGCTTATTGCTAATGCTCTAAACATTTACACATGTTAAAAGAGCACAAAGGTTATTGCCCACTTTATAGATATATCCTTTACTGAATTGATCATCACAAATCCGTTTTACTCATCTCCCTTGACCTCTTGGCAGCATTCGACACAATCGATCACGCCTTACTACACCAAACACTCCAATCCATTGGAGTCTCTGATGAAGTCCTTAAATGGTTTATATCATACTTCACCGATCGCTCGTTCAGAGTAACTAGTAACATCATCAAGTCCGACCGTCAACCCTCAAAATATGGAATACCTCAAGGTTCAATCTTATCCCTACTTTTATTTAATATTTGTATGGCCCCACTGCTAACTCTAGGTGAGTCAATTGGTTTCACGCTATACGCATACGCCAATGACATTCAGCTTCTTCATACGTTAGACCCCCAACGTTAGACCCAAATGACACAAGTGAGGTTTTAAACATTAACCAGAAAATGGAGAAAATAGATCGATAGCTAAAGGATAACATGTTAGCACTAAACATGAAAAAATCTTCAACAATGTTATTCCCATGGAAGGACAAAATTCATTTAAAAACACCCGTTTGCCTTAACTCCTCACCCTTCCAAATAACATCATCCATAAAACTCCTGGGCATCACATTAGATAGCAAACTAACATATCAGCAACAAATCAGTTCCGTCATACAAAGATGTGTTCACAGACTTCAAATGATACGTTCCCTTTCCAAAATTCTCAACCCACCATCATTGAACATTCTGGTCCATTCCCTAGTTATTTTGTTATAACGCACTGTACAAAGGCATCACCCAGAAAGAGCTTAGGCGCCTACAAATTCTACAAAACACTGCAATAAAGATTATCAAAAACATAAAAAAATTTTGATCATGTCACTCCACTTTTAAAAAGGCTCATTGGCTCCCAGTATCCCATAGAATCACATATGAAATTATGCTCTTAACATTCAAAACACATCTTACAAATCTTCCGGAGTTCCGGGATAGACTCTTAATCCCATATGTCTCATCTAGAACTCTGAGATCTAATAACCAACACCTCCTAACAATACCATCGATACATTTCTTTAGCGCAATACGGTCAACTATCTTCTCAGTCCCTGCTCCTACCCTTTAAAACTCAATGCTGATAGAATTACAAAAAAAAAAAAAAAATAACTAGAATGATTCATACATATCTGCCTACTTGCTGTTCTATAACACCAGGTGCATAAATCCCATAGCACACAACTTAAAAGGGGGTGTGGCCAGGGACAGGGCATGGGTGGATCAGGGATGTTCTAAACATTTGCATGCAGTGTTATAGAACTGGACCATTTATTCATCGCTGGTGTAAATATCAATGCTCAACTTTAGGCATAAGAATTAGTTCTAAGCAATATTCTATAAAGAATACACATCCCAGAGCATGCTTTATAGATTAGTGCATAGTGGCAATTTCTTCTGGTGCCAATTTTTAAGTGCCATTTATGGAATTTCCCCCTGAGTGCTGATATTCAGTGGCACTATCCAGTTAAGTGCCTTGGATAATCCTGCAAAGACAATTTAAGAAGGCAGGGGACTCTCCTGCCTAGTTAAATCACTTGGAGCATTGATCCTGTTGTTTTTATCCATTTGTTTTTCTTTCTTTCATAGCCAATTTTTTATTTTTTTTTTCATTTGCTTATGACCTTTTCTTCAATTTTAATCTAAACCCGCAAGCATTTTAATAATTCTTAAAGTTATTATTGCTTTATAGAAATAACCTTTTCAATCCCCAAGCCACTCCTGTTTGGTTATTTTTATCCAGTCATAAAAGAACTAATGTTGCTCTGAGAGAATAAAATTCAGGCAAATCAGACAGGCAGTTTTTGGTTGTTTTTTTTTCAGCTGCTGTAAATCAAGGATTTTAGGAGTCAGTGCTAATAATATGACACTTTTCAGAGGCTATGAATTAATATACAGTTACTTTGCCAGCACTAGAATATATGCCCATTTTAGGAAGGGTTGTTAGAAACTCAAAATTATTACATTAGGCCACTAAACAAAGCAATATTCCACACTTTGGGGGTAATTAGAACATTTAGAACATCAATTTACATTTCAAAACAAGCACTTGTACAATTGGCCCAGTGTATAATCGTGCATAAAAATAGTCTCTAAGAATCCATAGTGCCAGTTTTATGTGCTAAAACTGTAGGCATTTCTGGGGACAGAAAATGGTCTTGTTGGTGTGTGTTCATACTTAACTTACACTGCTTTATAATGGTTGAAACTTAGTTCATGAGCTTTTGTGGCTAAAAAAACAAAAACAGGATGCTAGGAATTATTAGGAAAGGAATGTTAAATAAGACTAAGAATATTATTATACCTCTGTATCATTCCATGATGCAACCTCACCTTGAGTAAGAACATAAGAATAGCCTTATTAGATCAGACCAAAGGGCCGTCTAGCCAAGAATCCCATCTTCATGGAGGCCTACCAAGTCACAAGTACCTGGCAAAAACCCAAATAGTAGCAGCATTCCTTGCCACCGATCCAGAGTATTTATGGTTGCCAGATATAGTGGAATTAGAAAAGGCTCAAAGAAGAGCCACCAAAATGATAAAGGGGATGGGACTCCTCTTGTAAGAGTACAGGTTAAAGAGGCTAGGGATCTTCAGCAGTGGCCCGTAACCCGGAAGTGATTCAGAGGGGAACCAGGCTGGCACAAGCAACAGGCAAAAGTTGCTTACGCTAGCGAAGATCTACTGAGGTACGGGGGGGGGGGGGGGAGGGATGGCACGAGCATGGCGTGGTGTAGCAGGGCATAGAGGTGCTGACACTCCCACCAACATGGGACCCCTAGCGGTCCACCATCCCTACCCCACCTTACTACATCACTGGCCACTGCTTGCCCTGAGATCGGTAGCATGGAATGTTGCTGCTATTTGGGTTTCTGTCAGGTACTTGTGACCTGTATTGGCCACTATAGAAACAGGACACTGGGTTAGATGGACCATTGGTCTGACCCAGTATGGCTCTTATGTTTTTATGATATATACAAGGGGGTGCTGAAAAGTTCTCAGCCCAACCAACCAACTTCCTAAATTCTGAGAATTATTTTGCCTCTGTAGCTGAAAAGATTGTTATCTTATTTCATTAAGTGCCAATTCATAATAACAACATTTTATGTTTTGACATTGATTCAGATAATTGATTGAGCCATATCCAAGTGAGAGCTTTTCAGCATCCCCAGGTCGTATAAAGAGTTTCAGTCTGGTAACAAAGCTGATATTGTGATGTCATAATGCCTTATTCCACCAATAAGAGCCAACCTCATCAGTGATGTCACAATGGCTTGATTCTCCTATACTCAACTCACTTTTATTACATATGAGGGGGTACTGAAAAGTTTTCAGCCCAACCAACCAACTTCCTAAATTCTGACCGCTATTTTGCCACTGTAGCTGAAGAGTGTTATCTTATTTCATTAAGTGCTAGTTCATAGTAACAACATTTTATATTCTGCCATTGTTTCATATCATTGGTTGAACCATATCCACGTCATTCTCTTCTTGGTTGGGATGAGAACTTTTAAGCACCCCTTTGTATGTTGCCTTTATAAAATACCTGTAAGTACATTTGGGCCAATATTAATTCCACAGCAGTCAGTGGTTTTTAAGCTGCTGAGAGCTCTGGGCAAAATTAAGCCTGAATATTCAATGAAGAGTCTGTCTGGGAATCAGCACTGAATATCCGGATCAGCCACCAACCCAGAAGATATGCAGGTTTAAGCATTGGCGTAGCGAGGAAGATTCAGTTGTGAGTTAGGACAGCAAAAGTGGAGCAGACCAACATGATGAGAAATATAAAATGTATTTATGATCAGGGCCAGATTAATCAATAGGCCCAGTAGGCACGTGCCTAGGGCCCAAAACTGTGAGGGGGGCCCGCTGAAGGATGACGACTCACCTTGTCAACGGCACCGCCCCCCCCTCTGCATCAACCCTCCTATCTCTCCCTCCCATGCGAATCCAGCTGACCCTCCCAGCGAGATGACGAGCAACAAACCTCCCTCCAGCAGTGTTGGCAGCCGCAGCACGCAGCATCAGTGACGCAGCAGAGGGACTCACCGTCAGGTAAAAGCTTCGAAGCAGCCTGTTTAGCATGCTGCAGATGCCAGCACTGCTGGAGGGACGTTTGTTCCTCGTCATCTCGCTAGGAGGGTCAGCAGGATTCGCATGGGAGGGAGAGATAAGAGGGTTAGTGGGGGTTCGGCTGGTAGGAAGGGAAGTGGTCTGCTTCGGGCGCTCCAAGGCCTGGTGCCATTACCTTCTTCGGGCAGCAGCACCGTTTACAATTTGCTGCTGTTGCCAGCTTCAGGCCTTCCTCTCTGCCAGGTCCTGCCTACTTCCTGTTTTCATGAAGACAGGACCCGAAAGAGAGGAAGGTCTGAAGCCAGCAACAGCAGTGAATTGTAAACACTGCTGCTGCCCGATGAAGTTCAGGACACCAGGCCTTGGGTGCCAGAAGGAGGAAAGGGAGCAGAGGGGGAGAGAATTGGGGAGAGTGTTGCTGTACCCAACTGGAGGGAGAACAAAGATGAGGGAAGGAATGAAAGGAGATGCCAGGGCTTGGAGGGAAGAGGAGATGCCAGGGCATGGAGGGAAGGAGGAAGGTATGCCAGACCAGGGGGAAAGGAAGAAGGAGATGTCAGAGCATGGAGGGGGAGGGAGATATGGAAGAAAAGGAAAGGAGAGAAATGCCAGGGAATCAGGGAAGGGTTGATACCAGACCATGGGGTGGGAAGGAAAGAAAGAAGAGAGAGATGCCAGAGCATAGGGGAGAGGGTGGTGACAGAGAGAGAGAGAAAAATGGAGAGGTGACAGAGCTGAAATCAATCATGTACAAAGGAGAGAAGGGGCACAGGATAGATAGTTTATGGAAGGAGCATAGAAAAAGGGAAGATGCCAAATGGAAGAGAAAGAGAGAGGGTGGACATTGGATGGAAAGAGCAGAGAGGGCAGTGAATGGAAGGGACGAGACAGAGGGTGAACAGTAGATGTAAGGGGTAGAGAGAGGGAAACAGACACTGAATGGAAGTGTGAGGGACAGGGGGAGCAGACGCTGGAAGAAAGTGGGGAGGAGAAAGAAAAAATGACACATGCAGGATTGAGGGAAGAGGATAGAGTTAGCTACTTGAAAGGGTGAGGGGAAAGAGGTGGCAAGCTATAGGTAGACACAGTGAAAGAGGGAAATTGAGGACTGATAGTAAAAAAGAATTTCGACAGAGGCAGAAAATAAATTGAGAAGGAAGACCAGGGAGGAACAGAAGGAAGGAAGTGGAGAGAGAGATGCCAGAACCAGGGGGGGGGGAAGGAGGGGAGACAGATACCAGACCTGGAAGGAGGAAAAGAGGAAGAAGACAGAGGAAGAAGACAGATACTAGATCTGAGGGGGAAAAAGGAGGAGAGAGATATGCTAAAATCTGCTGGGAGGGAAAGAGGGAGGAAGGAAAGAAGGAGAGAAAGAGGCAGAGAAAGGGGGAGGGGGATGTAAGCACATTAGAAAGACTACAGAGAAAAAAGCTTGGACGAAAGGGGAAAGACAGGAGTCAGATGCAGGACTATGGGAGGTTCAGACAGAGGGGGAGAGAGAGGGAGACTTGGAACAAAGGTAGAAAGGAGAACTGACACTGGATCTGGGGAGGGTAACAGAGGGAAAAGAGACCGAAAGGGGATGGGGCTAGATTATGAAAGAAATGTTGGATGCAAAAGAAAGAAAGAAAGATTTGATGCACAGTCAGAAGGAAGTGCAACCAGAGACTCATAAAATCACCAGACAACAAAGGTAGGAAAAATGATTTTATTATCAATTTAGTGATCAAAATGTGTCTGTTTTGAGAATTTATATCTGCTGTCTATATTTTGAACTATATTTGTCTATTTTTCTATAGTTACTGAGGTGACATTGCATATTTTAAAGTAATCTGCCTTGACATCTTTGAAAAAACCCTGAAACTCGTAACATTTTCTCTGCGTATAGTGTGCTTTGTGTTTTTTTTTTAATATTTTATGTTTACCATTAGGAATTAATAAGATATTGTGTGTACATGAAAATGAATGGAAGAAATTGGGGACGGGGCTGGGGGTGGGGCTAGGGCGGGATTGGGGGCGGGACTGAATATTAATAGATGCTCCGTTTTGATGAAAAAAAATAAATGGTAACATTAGCCATGCCCCATGTCTCCTACCCATATGCAAAATATAAATTGGTGGGCTTCCCAAAGCCCTGCCAGCTGAAGATCTCTTCATCTAGGAAGGAAGGAGGGATTTGTTCAGAGATGTTTGGAGGTTGCATAGAAGAAAATCTGTACACTGGCTCTGGTATGGTAATCTTTGTTGTTTGTTTTGAATTTTAAAATAAAAGAAATAAAGTGGAAATAAAGAAGTAAATAAGAAAATGGGTAAATGGGTAAATTCATGAGGGCAGCGCAGGGGCGGGACATGATAGGGTGGGGCATGGGGGCCCAGTGTACTTGTGTGCCTAGGGGCCCTCGACAAATTAATCCTGCCCTGTTTATGATCAGATGAATAAAACATTATACTCCCTACCAGCCCAACATGGCCATTTCTTGCCCCTTCGAAGGCTCTATCAGGGGCTTGAATAAAAACCAATTGGCGCTGTAGCAGGCACAGACCTGTCTTGTGATTGCAGACTGATTCACCAATAGAGCTTACAAGCACAGTAAACTGCATAATTCAAAACTTTCAGCTAATTTAAATGAAAAAAAAAAAAAAAAATCAATGTTGGGTGGTTTTTTTGCACAGGAAACAATGGGGCCTTTTTACTAATGACTGTTAAGTTTAGTAAGTACAAAGACTGTGCACTAGTTAGAGTTCTTTGGGATATTTCCAGCATGTTCCTGTATAGAAAGTTTTTAAAAAAAATTTTTCTTTTACTGACTATTAAGGGCTCCTTTTACAAAGCCGCCCTAATAGCGCGCGCTAAATTGCCACACGCGCTAGCCGCTACCTCCTCCTTTTGAGCAGGCAGTAGATTTCCGGCTAGCACGCGCTAATCCAGTGCGTGCGATAAAACCGCTAGCGCGGCTTTGTGAAAGGAGCCCTAAGTATATTCACAGCATGAATATTTAGAGCTACTTGTAGGAGGTATGCTAACAGCATCAGTGACGTCTAGGGCACCATAAAGTACTATACAATGACTGCAATACTGAGTCCATGCACATTCTGTGCCCATTTCCTCCCCTATATCAGTCTATGCAATCAGTGCATGAATTAGCATGTTACGTCAGGCCAGCATGGTAATGGTTATAGCACTAGTACATTAGTATGTGATTTAACTCACGCTAACCGCTTAGTGCATTTTATTAAAAGGGTCCTGAAATCATAGTAAAGCTCACTGCTGTGGAGATAATTTTTTTTAATTGAATTTTTCCTGCTTTAGTACACAATAAAATTGTTACGGCCTTCATAATTCCTAATGTATTATTTCCCAGTCCTCCGTTTTATCTGGCAACTGCATTTTTGGTTCGTAAAACATCTTATTAGATAGCATATACCACATGCATCACCTTGAACAATTGTGAATTTGTGAAATAAATTAAAATTGAAACAAAGAGAAACATGAAATATGACAGCAGATAAAGGCCAAATGGCTCTTCCATAGCATCCACTATCTTCTCTTCTCCCTAAGAGATCCCAGGTGCTTGTCCCATGCTTTCTTGAATTCAGACAGAGAGCGGCATAATTAAAAACTAAAAGTCTAAGTCTGTTTTGGGCCTAAGTCGCTAGTTACCCAAAGTCAGAAATGTCCAAAGTCATTCTTGAAAAATATGTCCAAAATATATTTTTTTTCAAGAATCGTCCAGCCGTTTGATTGTCCATACCGCTAATTCGTCTATCTCTATACCCCATTTTCATCCAAAAAATCGTCCATCTCAAAAACACCTAGAACAAGACCTTTTGGACTTGGGAGGGACCAGCAAAGTGATGGACTGGACACCCAGACATGCCAACACTGTAGTGGGGCGCCTTACAGGCACTGCTGTGAACTTCACAAAAAGGGTGCCACATAAACATCTCACTGCAACTCCCTAATAGGTCATGGTGAGCCCCCCCAAAAAACCTACTATAGACTACAAAACCTTCAGAAAAGAAATAAAAACCCTTCTATTCATAAAACACATAAAACTGAGCTAACACAATCAGAAATGTCCCAAGCATCACCTGCAACTACTCCATATGAACTTCCAATATCATGACAACTCAGATGTAATCCTTAACAACTCAAAGAAATGTATAAACTACTCCCTAAATACTTCTAATCTCCGAACAATCCATTTGTAATCCGCCTTGAACCGCAAGGTAATGGCGGAATAGAAATCCCTAATGTAATGTACTATACCCACCTGTCTACCACACCAGCAGCCCTTATGACTGCAGGTGGCACCTATATGGCAGTACAATAGGGTTGGGGGAGGGCGGGTGGCGGTTGCACATGTTTCACCATGAATGCAGTGGTTAGTGTGGCTTATGGGCCTGGGTCCTCCTCTCTATGGTTCACTAGCCCATCCTCCAGACTACACATAAGACACCTCTGTGTAGTTCTATTAGGCTTTCCTATGCCAGGTGCTGATGTACTTTTTTATTCCGATTTTTATGGTGGTGGGGGTCAATGATCACTGGGGGAGTGGGTGGGGGTCTTTACTTTGTCCCTGTAATGGTTATCTGGTCACTTTGGATACCTTCTGGGCACTTATACCTGTTTTTAAATCGCCTAAGTCACAACATATATGTTCCATCTAGAAAGTCTCATTAAACTTTCATTTATCGCTGCAGAATAACTAAGCCTAGGTCAGCCCACATCCCGACTACCTCCTGCCCTAACCACCCCTTCAAACACACCCCTTTTCACTCTGGGCGTACAGTGGCAGGTAAAGGCCTAAGCTGCTTTTAGATATATCTAAAACCCGTTTCGACTATTGGCACTTGGACGACCTGTCTTTTTGTTCGTCCAAGTGCCGATTTAGGCGGGTTTTTAGACACATTTCCATTTTGATTATCAACCTCCTAGTCTTTGTCTCCACCACCTCCACTGGGAGACTATTCCAGGCATCTATCACCCTTTCTATAAAAAAGTATTACCTCAGATTACTCCTGAGCTTATCGCTTCTTAACCTCATTCTACGAAGGGGTGCTGAAAAGCTCTCAACTCAACCAACCAATTTCCTAAATTCTGAGCGTTATTTTGTCACTGTAACTGAAAAGAGTGTTATCTTATTTCATTAAGTGCCAATTTGCAGAAACAAAATTCTATGGGGGTAATAATAAAAAAAAAAAAGTCTAAAAAGTGTCCTAAATGGCTACTTGGATGATCAAAAAGCCTGATCGTCCAAGTACCCATAACCAAAGCTGGTTTTTAGACAAATCTAAAACCAACTTAGGTCTTTCCCCTGCCTCTAAACGCACAGAGAGAAAAAAGGTGTGTTTAGAGGAGGGGAAAGGGTGGGCAGTGGGCGGGAGGTGGGCTAACCTACACCTAGCCGTACAACAGGTATAACCAATACAGTTTAGTCGGCACTTAAGACCTTTTTCACTTAGATGAATAAAAACCAGGTCTAAGTGCCGAAAAACGGGCCGCTGAGCTGATGGCCGTTGGCGCCATCAGTTCAGCGGACCGGCAACCTAACCTTCGTGGCAGGAGAGATGCCTCATCTCCCCTACCGCAATGCCATCACTCCTCTACCCGAACTGCTGCGATGGATCACTCCCCCCCCACAAACAACATCGGGGCAAGAGGGAGGCCAAGCCGTTGAAGCCGCGACCCCTCGACTCAATTGAGCCCAACCCCTCCTGGCTCAGGCGACCCCCCTACACCCCGACACGTTCGGGCCAGGAAGGAGCCCAACCCCTCCTGGCCCAGGCAACCCTCCCTACACGGGTGGGCCCATGTGCCTAAGGCCCCGCCCACAGGAGGGGCCTAAGGCTCCTGGACCTATTCTGATTGGCCCAGGCGCCTTAGGCCCCACCAGTAGGCAGGGCTTTGGTACCGCTGGGCCAATCCGGCCCCATTCTTCGGTGGCTGCATGCTGGACGGACGGGTTTGGCACCCGTCTGTCCGGCCAACGACAAAAAGGTACGGGGAAGGGGGGTGGGGTGGGGGGGTCGTGGGGACGTCCAGAGGGGTTGCGGGTCGTCTGGGGGGGCCGATCGGGGTTTCTGGGGGGGTGGACGTTGGGGGGGAGGGGGTTCATCGAGGGCAGGGGGGTCACGGCTTCAATGGGGCAAGAGGGCTTGGCTTCCCTCTTGCCCCGATCGAGTCGGGGGGGGGTCGCGGCTTCAACGGGGCAAGAGGGCTTGGGCTCCCTCTTGCTCCGATGTTGTCGGGCGGGGGGGTCGCGGTTTGCCATGGCAGGAGGGCTTGGCACCCTCCTGCCTGGATGGTTGTTGGGAGGAGGGGGGATTCTGTAACCGGTGTTGTTTTTGACAGACACCGGTTACAGAATCCAGCTTTTAGGCGAAGGACTGGCTCCTCCTTCGCCTAAAAGCCCTTCTATTGGACGTTTTTGGCTTAGGTGTTTTTTTTGTTTCATTATGGCTTAAAAGTGTAGACGTGCTGTGGGGGTACTTTTAGACGTAGTGGAGATTGGGCGTTTAGGCAGGGGAAGGCCATAATCAAAACATGGATGTTTGTTTTGGTTATGGACACTTTCCTTGCTTCTGGGTTGAACGTTTAGGGACTTAGGCCAAAAGGGGACTTAGACGCTTTTTTTGATTATGCTCCTCCACGTTTTTTGGCATTGTTTCAGATCATTGATCAAATCATATCCATGTCATTCTCTTCTTGGTTGGGATGAGAACTTTTCACCAATTCCCTCCCCCCCCCCCCCCTTGTATGCCCTCTCACATGGAGTTTCCTTTCAATTGAAAGACTCAGCTAATATGTATTTATGCCACATAGGTATTTAACTATCTCTATCATACCTCCCTCCCCTGTACTGAAAAAGCTCAATAGGCCATTTGGTATAAAATAAAGGACCATGTGTTTTGGACAAAACTTATGTATAAAAAAGCTGCAAGTCAGCTTGTTTCTGCTCTTTGAAATGCTGCATTTTTAAAATAAACCTAAGGATTTCATTTTCTGCTATTTCAGGAAGTAAATACATTCCGAGGGGAAAAAATCTATGTAAACAATGTCATTTGTACAAGAAATTTTATTTGAATTTTGCCTGAAAGTTCTAAATGTCTTGTCAAAGGTTTCTCAAATTTGTTTTCATAGAAGTGTTTGCTTGCACAAGTGTTTTTGTGGAGTTAAATAATTAAAGATCCTTAGCAGAGGCATAGAGGTAAGACTCAGTGGACCTTGGGCAGGAGGACGGAAATGGGTTTCGCTTCTCACATGCATGTCCCCAACACCACCACGTCCCCCTCAGGTCCAGTACCTCTTCCCCAGGACTCAGCTGCTTACCTGCCTGTTAAGTCCGCCAAAAGCAATAGTGGCAGATATAGAGCTAAAGGCTGCCTCTCTGGCCTTCATTATACTTAAAACCGAACTTTTTGCCTGTTTTTTAGGAAAAAAGTTCAGTTTTAAGTATAATGTGGGGGGTTACAACCCCCTAAACCCCCCACAACGCCAGCGCAATGTCTGTTAAGTAAAGTGGGGGGGGGGGGTTCCCCCCCACGCCCCCCGTCGGAGCCCTCTAAAATAGTGCTTTTCTTTGGCGCGCCGTCAACCTTGCGCTCAGTTGTCGGCGCGCCGTTGTCTCGCGCGATTTAGTCCCGTCACCCTTCTTTCTGTTGAGACTACCTACTGCTTGTGTCCCATTATTTGTCATCACGTATATCCAGCATGCTCTCTCGTGTTCTTCAAAAATGTCTGTAAAGCAAGCGATGATGTGAATGGACAGGTTATACTGTGTGCTTATCCAGGACACAACTCCTGAATGAATGAAAAATGAACTGGTAGCTGTTTTTTTTAATGTCCAAATACACAATGTTTGCTTTCCTTTTATTGACTGATCATTGTGCTATTTCCTCCTTTCCTTCTGCAACATTAAAAGACAACATTGTATTGGACATTTCGGCAATACTGGAACAATCAGATAGAGAAATGGTTGTTCCAGCTACTCTCTTGTTGTCCGTTGCTTTGGCTCCAGACAAGGATTGGATATTAAAACTTTTCTTTAAAAATAGATCCAAAGACTTCCTGGGGCAGCATATTCAGATTTTTCCTGATGTCTCTAGAGAGACTCAGAAAAGAAGGAAAGAATTTTTGATTCTAAAACCTGGAGTGACTCAAATAGGGGTTTTTTTCTTTTTGAGATATCCATGTAAATGTGTAGTTAGATATTTATCATTGAAGTATATATTTACAGAGCCATCTCAACTGATTAGCTTTCTCTCAATGAAACGTCTAGAAAAAGGAATAACAACATAATAACGTCTATGGAAAGTTAGTTCCCTGCACTTTAGTCAGATAAGGATTTTTCTTACTTTATTTAATTAATTTGAATTATATATGTTCTACTCTTAATGATGGATCCAATAATTTTGATGACTAGTGTGACATCAGCTAGATTAGTATTTCCTTGTAGTAATATTAATTATGGAATTTTAGTTTAATATGCTGTTTGATCTCACTTTACTGTACAAGATGTATATGCTTGGAAATATTGTAAAAATTTTATAAACAAATAATAAAAAAAAAAAAAGACAACATTGTCAATATATTATTTGATAAAAGAAACCACCAAAATCCACAAATCTTATACACTTTAGAAAATTGCATTCTTTGCACGCAGGAAGTCGGAAATCGGTCAATAACTCTGATAATCAGACATATAATCCAGATTGTTTGCATCATCTTTAAAACATCTTAGTCCAGAAGAGCAAACATTTTTTTGTTGTTATTAAGAGAATTTACTTCTGCAGAATTGTCGGCTACAGTATAAACATGAACATAAGAACACAAGAATTGCCGCTGCTGGATCACACTAGTGATCCATCGTGCCCAGCAGTCGGCTCCCATGGCAGTCTGTAGGTCAAAGACCAGTGCCCCGACTGAGTATAGCCTTAACTGCGTACCTTCTGGTTCAGCAGGAACTTGTCTAACTTTGTCTTGAATCCCTGGAGGGTGTTTTCCCTTATAACAGCCTCCATAAGAGCGTTCCAGTTTCCACCAATCTCTGGGTGAAGAAGAACTTCCTTACGTTTGTACGGAATCTATCCCCTTTCATCTTTAGAGTGCCCTCTCGTTCTCCCTATCTTAGAGAGAGTGAACAACCTGTCTTTATTTACTAAGTCTATTTCCTTCATTATCTTGAACATTTCAATCATATCCCCTCTCAGTCTTCTCTTTTCAAGGAAGAAAAGGCCCAGTTTCTCTAATCTCTCTCTGTACGGCAACTCCTCCAGCCCCTTAATCATTTTAGTCACTCTTCTCTGGACCCTTTCAAGTAGTACCGTGTCCTTCTTTAAGTATGGCGACCAATGCAGGATGCAGTATTCCAGGTGGGGGCGTACCATGGCCCAGTACAGCGGCATGATAACCTTTTCTGATCTGTTTGTGATCCCCTTCTTAATCATTCCTAGCATTCTAGTTGCCATTTTTTTCCACCGCCACACATTGCGCGGACGGCTTAATCAACTTGTCAACCAGTACTCCCAAGTCTCTTTCCTGAGGGGTCTTTCCGAGTACTGCACCGGACATCCTGTATTCATGTATAAGATTCTTGTAAACGACATGCATCACCTTACATTTATCCACATTAAACCTCATTTGCCATATCACAGCCCATTTCTCAAGCATGTTTATGTCACGTTGTAGGTCTTCACAATCCTGTGTCTTCACTACTCTAAATAACTTCATATTGTCTGCATATTTAATCACCTCGCTCGTCGTTCCAATTTTCAGGTTGTTTATGTTAAAGAGCACGGGTCCATGCATCGAACCCTGCGGCACTCCACTCGTGATGCTTTTCCAGTCCGAGCATTGTCCATTTACCCCACTCTCTGTTTCCTATCTGCCAACCAGTTTTTAATCCACGTGAGTATTTCACCCTCGATTCCATGGCTCACAATTTTTCGAAGTAGTCATTAATGCGGGACCTTGTCGAACACCTTCTGAAAGTCCAGATATATAATGTCGACTGGGTCACCCTTGTCTATCTGCCTGTTTACTCCCTCGAAGATGTGCAGCAAGTTTGTCGAGCAAAATCTTCTTTTATTGAAGCCGTGCTGGCTGGTCCTCATCAGATCGTGTCCATTAAGGTGGTCAACGATGCGGTCCTTTATCAGCACCTCTACCATGTTTCCCAGTACCGAGGTGAGACTCACCGGTCTGTAGTTTCCCTGATCTCCCCTCGAACCTTTCTTGAAGACCGGCGTAACATTCACCAAAGAAAATGATTCATCCCTGTCTCCTCACCGTCCCCTCATTTTCATCTTCATCTCCTCACCATCTCCAGTCTTAATGTTTTCCCATACATCTCCCCGCTCAAAGCAGAAAGATGATTGTATGCAATTTTATAGGCCTTAGGCATTGCAAATAAGCATTTTGGGCTCTAACCACTACGCCACACTCTCCTCCTGCCGGCACCCCACCACCCCCGAACATATGACCCCCCCCCTGAAACCCTGACTCCCCCACCCACAAAGCCCACCTGAACCCCCATCCTGACATTTATAAGCAAAGCCAGCTGGAGGGATGCCTAATCCCTCTGGTCAGCAGGCCCACTCTTCAGAATGGCAGGTCTTCCCCTTCCTGGTGCATCCTGGGACGCACAAGGGAAGGACCTAAGGCCCTTATTGGCCCAGGTGCCTAAGGCCCCTCCCATTGGAAGGGCTTTAGGCACCTGGGCCAACTGGAGTCTTAGGCCTCCTTCCCAGTGTATTCTGAGATGCACTAGGAGTGGCCTAAGACTCTGGTTGGCCAGATCCCTAAGGCCATGCCCATGGGTATGGCTTTATGTATCTGGCCAATCTGAGTCTTAGGCCACTCCCAAAGTCAGCAGGAGGATAATTTCCATTTTCGAAAAATACATCTAGAATTTTTTTATTTTTTTTTCAAAAATCATCTATCTGGACTTCCAGGCTATTGATCATCCAGACCGACAGTACGTCTATCTTTATATCACATTTTTGACCAAAAATGTATCCAAGTCTCAACACAGAACAAGATCATTTGGACGTGGGAAGGGCCAGCATTGTGCTGGACTGGCCACCCAGATATGGTAACAGAGCAGTGGGGGCACTTTACAGGGCACTGCTGTGAACTTCACAAAAAGGGTGCCACTTAATTATCTCATTAGAATTCCCTTATAGGATATGGTAAGCCCCCCAAAACACACTGTACCTACCTGTCTACAACCCCAATAGCACTTATGACTGCAGGTGGCACCTATGTGGCAGTACAATAGGGTTTGGGAGGGGGTTGGTGGGTTCACATTTTCCACCTTGAATGTAGTGGTTAGAGTGGCTTATGGGCCTGAGTCCTCCTCTCTATGTTTCACTAGCCCCTCCCCCCATGCTATTTAATACACCTGTATGCAGTTCTACTAGACTTTCCTATAGCAGGTATGTACTTTTTTATTCTGATATTTGTGTCAGTGTGAGCAGATCAGTGATCACTAGGGGAGTGTGTGTGGGTCTTTACGTTGTCTCTGGATACCATTTTTGCCACTTATACCTGCTTTTACATTGTCTTAAGTCACAACGCATACGTTTCATCAGGGAGTCTCGTGATGGAAGTAAGGGGGGGAGATTGAGACATCTGGGTTTTACATCAGTGGAAGTAAAACCCAGATGTCTCAATCTATCAATCCATCCTCCTTTTTCTGGAGCCTTATACCGTAATAACCTTAGGAGGGGCAGTTTGTATGTAGTGACAGATACAACCGTAACAACAAAGTGAGGGGGTAACCTGCACAGAGAATGGAATAAAAGCATGGTTTGCAGGCAGGCCATTATCTGAATGGAACAGCAGGTGAAACCCAGGTCATCTATCTGGGCAGAGTCCAAAAGTATTTCTTGTACACAGGTCGCAGGAAATAAGGAATGGTTGTTTATTCTTTCAAACAGTGGTAATCTTAGGGGACACTGCAAAGAGTGGTAACTATATGATAACCCTAGCCCTTCTTCATGCTTTCATTCCCTCATTCATGCAGGTTACTCCCCCTCCCTTGTTCGGATGATTTTTGGGTTTTTTTCTTTTTGTAATTCATGTTTATACAGATGTTTATTAAAAAAGAAATCGGGACATATTTGCATGCTTATGGTCCAGGGTTGCCAGGCTGTAGAGTGCACGGAATATTAAGAAAGAGTACCGGTATCCTATTTTTTATGTGAATGAATTATTCATGGACCTCAAATAAGCACTGTTCAGCAAGAATCATTTCCATAATAATGTCTGTTTACTTTTCTCATTGTCCTATTTCTACATACAAGCCAAACGGCTCCTGTGCTTCTGTTCCATATCTCGTGGGTGGAAGGTTCGCAGCGGCTCCGGACCAACGTCCCCAGTGCCCTCTGTGACTAGACAAGTTAGTTTAAGATGGATGCTTTACAGCCATCCTTTCAGATGCCAAGTTACAATTTGTTTGGTGGCAAAATTGAATTTGACAATGGTAATCTAGCAGCTGTTGTAGCAGAAGAATGAATGCTCGTTAGCTGCCAGAGTAGGAAAGCTTCTATTGTATTCTATGCTTATTGGCTATCTCAGAGGAATGTTTAAATCTCCCTCCCTTAAGATTTTCTAACAAGAGTCACGTTAATGTTGATTAAGTGATAGGCAGTAAGTGAATTGCTACGCCATAATACACTTTTATTTTGGATATCTTTATGTACAACGGGGCTGGATTGTGTCTGGCCATTTGAGTTGCCACATAAGCAGCTTTCCTAAAAAAAAAAAAAAAAAAAAACCCAACAACTTATGTAAAAAGAAATTATATAGCTGCAATGCATTGTGTATATAAATGTTTAAAATATAGGGCCCCTTTTACAAAGCCATAGCAACGATGCTGCTGCGGTAAATGCATCGAAGACCATAGGAACTGAATTGGCTTTGGTGCATGTTCCGTGGTTTTGTAAGAGGGACTCATAGAGAGTAATATTCAGCCATTGGCAGCCCTTTTTTTTTAAATTTTTTAAACGCTGAATGTAGCCACTGAAATTGTGCACAGATATTCAGTGCTGAGTGCCTGTATTAAGGGGTCCTTTTACTAAGACCCACCATCCATTTTAGCGTACGCTAAAAGCTAATACGCCCATTCTATTCTTGTGTGCCGTAGTAAAAGGACCCCTAAGTGAGTGGGCGGAGTTAGCACATAACTATACAGTATAAGTGCTGATATTCAGCCCTTAACTGGTTAAGTTAAACTAGCCAAAGAAAGCACTGCTGTTTACCCAGATTTGGCTTTAGCAGTTAGAGGGAATATTCAGTGACACAATTTGGGCAAGTGCAGCTGAATATTCCCTCAAAGCCCACTCAGTGCTAGTTAACTGGGCAACAGGCTCTCTTACCTGGTTGACTGACTGAATGTCAATCCCATATTTTGAAAGTATTCCTCCATTTTGGAACCATGCTGGAACCGGAGTCCTATCCAGAACTCTCACCCGTTTTACATGCATGGATTTTATTTGGATTCCTCTTGGCTCCTCCCCGAATATATTTACTGTTACTTTGTACAGAAATACATTTGTGTAACCTTTTCTCCTAAACAATGCCCATTCTGTCCTATGGCTAGAGATAGAACTTTGGTTTCTAATACTATCAAAGGTACGGAACTGATGGCATTTCTCACTGTTTTCAACAGGCCCCAAGTTTCTATACGTTATCCACATGTCTCCATTCCCAACTGTTTCACCCTCACGCTCATTCTCGCATTACTAGGACCTGCATAAATATGCCCACTTCTTGGGCCACTTTCATTCTAAAAACAAATTAATTATTGATAATTTTAAGCCAGAATGGATAAGGGTTTTGGAGTCTGCCCAGTGACAAATGCTGAATATCTGTAATAACCAGTCATTTCCTAACCAGCTAAATTAGAAATTGTCCAGGGTGGAGCTTTGATGAAGCCAGTACTTAGTGCTGTGCTACACAAACCTTTTTGGTTCAGGGCACGCTTAATGTGTCAGTAATTTTTTTCACACAGCACCCCTATGTGAAAAGAAATACCTAATAGTTCCCTCACCCCATATGGCAGGGGTAGGGAACTCCGGTCCTCGAGAGCCGTATTCTAGTTGGGTTTTCAGGATTTCCCCAATGAATATGCATGAGATCTATTTGCATGCACTGCTTTCTATGCATATTCATTGGGGAAATCCTGAAAACCCTACTGGAATACGGCTCTCGAGGACCGGAGTTCCCTACCCCTGCCCTATGGTCTGGTATCTCTATCCCCCCTCCCCCACAATCTGATATCTCTCTCTTTTCCTTCACTTCCTTCCACTTCACTTCCCTTCCTCTCCCTTCTCCCCTTATGGTCTGGCATCTCTCTCCTCTCCTCTCCTTCCCTTTCCTCCCTCCTTCCATCCATCCTCTCCCTTTCCCCCCAATCTGGCATCTCTCTCCTCTATTTCCCTCCCACATGGTATGCTATCTCTCTTCTTTTCTCCCTTCCATTCCCTTCCACATTCTCTTTTCTTTTCTTACCTGGTCTGGCTTCTGTCTTCTTTCTCCTCTCTCCCTGCACCCCCACCCAACCCCTGTCTTGGGGGTTCTCGCTAACCTCCACATTTTTGCCAAATAATTAACTGATTATAAGCAGGACTTATCTAGTTAAGTTCACCAAATATCTATTTAATATTAATGTTAACTGGACTCTTGTTATACCACCTTTCTGTATAGAATCCAAAGTGGATTGCATATTACATACAGGCATTTTCTCTGTCCCAAGCAGGCTCTTTTTGTACTTGGGAGGAGCAAAAAGTTAAGGGCTCCTTTTATAACACCACAGTAGAGGTTTCTACAACAGGTCGGCAAAGTAAATGCTCCAACACTCAGGAATTTTATGAGCATCAGAGCATTTACCTCGCCGGCCTGCAGTAAAATCCTCTAGCGTGGTTTTGTAAAAACTGACGTAAATGATTTATCCAGAGTCACAGTGAGCTACAAAGAATTGAATTCAATTCCCCTGGACTAACCATTAGGGTACTTCTCCATTCTGCTTATATAGAAACAGTAACTTATTCATACACATTTAATCAGGTATTCCTTACTATCAGCCACTAAGTCAGTGTTTCTCAAATCTCTCCTGGAGGCACACTTACCCAGCCAGGTCTTACAGTTTACCACAATAAATTCATTTTATGCAAATCTGCCTCATGTTGATCCTGAAAATCTCATTGGCTAGGTAAGCTATCAGGAGAGTGTTGAAAAAGCCTGCCTTAACTGTTCCAGACTAGTCATTTAACCCTGGAAGCATTACATGTAGAAGATCTTAGTTCAGTTTCAAGATTTACCTCCTAGACCAAGTGGAAAAGGGAGTCCTAGCTCTTTACAGAAATACCTACTGATTACTTAGATTACATTTGTGCTATACACTCGAAAGAACTGTTGTCTATGCTCTGAATCAGAAAATTGCCACACTGACTGAGCTAGGGGGACCTTTGAACAGCCATTATAGATCAAGCAGTCACTAGAACGAATGCTCATGAGGTGTGAGACTATCAATATTTGTAGGCCAAAAGTAACAGATCCATCTCAGTCATCACTTGCCTTTAAATTTTGACACTCAGGATTTAGCTGTTTGTTAGCATCTAACAGCCAATCGGTTAAGTGTCAGTAATGTCAAGGAACTGTCATAATTTTATTTTGCTTCACTCACTTAAGAAATGCAGCAATTGAAAGAAAGCCTGCTACCATCATCACTGGACAATGTGTAGATCAATAGTAGGCCATTCTTGTAAACAAGCCAGTGGTTCAGCAAAGAGCATCATTACAATTCTGGGACAAAAAGCAACAGTTTGTTCCAAGGGCTGAGGAATCAATTCCACATCCAGAAAAACAGCCTTGCAAATATTTAAGAAATGTTAATAGCTATATTTTACTCAGAAAAATAGATGCAATTTACATCCTATGTATCTTGATAGCCTACATAGAAATATTGATTTTTAATATCATATAAGAATCCTAATGCTTTTCTAGTCTACCCATTGTATTCCATCATGCAATATCTTAGGAGCCCATCTGCATGTGTGGCTGGTTTGCACAAATTAGCAATTGGCAGACTGTGTGCAGTAGGGTTTTCCAGAAAAACCTAAAGCTAGAAAAACTGTGAATTGAAGTTTTTCTCATGAATTTGATTTGTGGCTGATCAGAAAATAATTTTAAAAAAATGTAAAGCCCATCCTGGGGTTGCTCAAAGCCACTTACTACATATGACTTTAGAATTGTAGTTCAAAGTCATCTTGAAGCTGGGACACTAGATCATTTATTATTCTATTGTCCTTTGATACTTACGGCTCCTTTTACAAAGCCGCGCTAACCAAAAAAACTACTGCATGCTCAAGAGGAGGCAGTAGCAGCTAACGCGGTCGGCAAATTAGCGCATGCTATTACGCACGTTAAACCGCTAATGCGGCTTCGTAAAAGGAGCCTTTAGTTTTTGGAAATCCATTTGGGGCCAAGTGAATAATCTATTTAAAAATCTGGTGGCATTATCATATGACACTGTTTTATTTGGTACTTCAATGAGAGATAAGAGTCAAATATCTTCTTCTAATAATAAACTTTTACTCATTCTGACAGGGGTTGCCATACAGTATATTATGAAAAATTGGGACCGGCTGAGTTATAATTTTTGGTGGAATTCTTTATGTCATATCTTTAAAATGGAGCGTGTAATAGCTATACAGCAGGGGCATTTTAAGAAATTTAGGGATGTTTGGGAGCCATTAACAAAATATAGTAAAGAATGAATATTGGGTTTTTTTCCCTTTGAATATGCACGTCCAAGGTGGGGGAGGGAGGTACTTTTTGTTTTGTTTTCTATGATTGCGGATAATTGGGTAGGGAGGAGGGTAGGATATTTGATCTGAATGTGTCTTATGAAAATATTAAGTGATGTTTAAAGTATAAAATGATTTTATCCTGTATTGCACTTATTGTAAGTTTTAAAAATGAATAAAGACTAAAAAAAAAAAAGAATTGTAGTTCAAAGTTTGGTGCTACAAAGGCTGGACTACTGCAATGCTCTTTACCTGGGTATGTTGCTCTTGTCATTATTGAGCACTTATAGTTCAGGTATGAAATCTCATGCTTTATATACACTTCCTTATGAGGTCAGAATTACATCTTGCATGTTTTTTATTCTTAACTTGATCTTGCTTGAACATTTTCATTGACACATAATCATCAGCACTTTCATTCAGATTCATTCTTTTCTTTTTTTTTAACATCTATTTAGGAGCACCCCAAAAAATTATAAGGAAATTAAGGATAATTCAGAATACAGCTCTTCAATTGATTTTTGGTTTAAAAAAGAACCATATTAGTCCATATTATCATTTACTTCATTGGCTGCCTTTGGGTGTAGGGGAGGGGGGAAGGAGCAGAAGATGGATGGAACTGGAGGGTTCAGAGAAAAGGGAAGGAGCAAAAGATAGAGGAATGGGGTTGGGGGTTGGGAGAAGGAAAAGAAGATGGAGGGAACAGGGGAGTAGGGGAATGGAGCAGAAAATGGGTGAGATTGGGCAGTGGTTCTCAAGCACCTGGTTTGAGTGTCAAGGGGCTGACCAGTGGAAATAGTAGACGTTAGGAAAAGCAAGTGCAGGCAGCAACTATCCGAACACTAACACTGATCTCCTTCCTGAACTGCAGGCAGCAAACCACACTTATAAGCTTTAATGAAAACACACTTATAAGCTTTAATGAAACCACACTTATAAGCTTTAATGAAAACACCATTAAGTGCAGTTTGCTGCCTCCACAGCTCGGGAAGCAGTGCCGCATTAGGGTTAATGTTGCTGTGTCTCCTCTTCTGGACTGTTTCCCGCTGCTTGTGCATTTCCATCACAGCTGATGGACTGAGGCTGCACTACATTTGGAGGGTGAGAGGGGACAAGGAGGTAGAGGATTATGGTGGATGAAGAATGGGGGGCAGTGAAGCTGCTGAGCTATAAGACTAGGGAGGAAGGGACATAGAGTTGCTGGACCAAGGATGGTGGGGTAGAGGGGACATGGAGTTGGACATAGGGGTGGGGGAATAGAAGGGATACTGAGTTTCTGGATCAAAAGAGAAGGAGTGAGAGGAGTTGTTTGACTACAAGGCAAATGGAGGGGACATAGGGCTTCTGCACCATAAGGGATAGAGGGTGTATTACTATTTAAAAAGGCAATAAAAGGCCTTCAGTCACTTTCCTCACTGGACAGAATGCCAGGAAATCAAAATAGTATACAAATTAAGTTTTATTACATATATACAATATTTCTAGCCATTTTATTACATATATACAATATTTCTAGCCATAATCATTGATTAAGTACAGAGTTTGAATTAATACGTCACCGGTTATTACATCATTATTCTGTCGGGGGACCACGATCAGGAGGCTTCATCACACAGCTTGTCAGTAGTGGAAATGTCCCTCTCTTCTTTCTAGGGGAAACAGTATTTATCCCCCTATCCTTGTGGATTGAGTGAACTGAATGCCGGGATGATGTTTACCAATCAGTATGTGTTAGAAACTCCTAGCCTGCTTCGTGAGCTAATTTCCCATCCCCTTCCTTGTGGAGGATGTTTACCAAACGGACTACACATCCCCCCTTTATGGATTGAGCTAACTGAATCCTTGTGGATTGTGCTCTTAGCCTGCCTGAGCTGACAATGACCTGCTCTCATAATTATCAGCAGGTGCTGAAAAATTCCTGGCCTTGTTCGTTCTCATAGTACTTGTGTTTCCCTGTAACAGCTATCATGGATCCTAGGCAGTGTCATTCAATATTAATAATTCTTTCATACCATACGTTTCACATTCGTGTCACAGAGGGAGACCCTAGGTTTGGCAGTGAAGAGAGAACACAGAGTTACTAGGCCATAGAGTTGGTGAATAGCTTCTGGATCATAAGGAAAGGGAAGGGGGGGGGGTTGATGGACCATTAAGGGGAAGGGACACAAAGCTGTTGTACCATAATGAATAGGGGACAGGAAGTTACTCAAATGTAGGAGGGGTTGGAGAGGGGAGAGAGATGATAAGGAGCTGCTGGATTTTAGTGGTGAGGAGGTGAGAGGGAACATAGAGCTGCTGGATCATAAGGGAAGAGGGAGAGAAGAAGGACTTGCTGGACCATAGAGGTGGGGGGAGGGTACATGGAGCTGCTGGATTTGGGGAGAGGAAGAGGGTGGACATGAAGCTTCTGGACCATACAGGAAATGAGGCAGGGAGTTACTGGACCAAAGGGGTGGAAGGGAGAAGCCACAGTGAGTTACTGGACCATAGGACCATAACTGAGGATGGGGGGTGGGGGAGAGAGCGAGTGGCACAGAACTGCTGGGGCAGAGACCACAAAACTACTGGATCATAGGAGCGGTAGAAAGACTCATGGTTCCCCAATAGTAATAAAAGAGCTCAGGTTCTGCATACTCAGTACCGCGTTTTCATGGATTCTGTGGCTGGTGCAGAGGGCCTGGCTACTATGGCTTGAGTCCCTCAGTGATCATCCCACTTCTGAAGAATGGCCTGGTATTTGAGCACTGGCACCTTTTGTGCTAGAAAAAAATTGCACTGATGCTTACTCACAAATGGTGTCTGAAAACAATGTTATTCAGTGCAAAGGCCATGCTCTTAATTGCTAGCTTCCTTCCTTCTGCATTCATCATCCTGCATCTTCTACATTCATTCATCATATGTCTGACAGCTGGGGCATATTCTCCTCTGGAGAGTGTAGCTTGAGTCTAAGAGCCAGATTATGAAATGGGCAGCAAATCATAAATGCAAGGAGGTACTGACAAGTTCTCATCCCAACCAACCAACTTCTTAAATTCTGAGCCTTATTTTGCACTGTAGCTGAAAAGTGTGTTATCTTATTTTGTTAAGTGCAATTGTTTCCTGTTTCTTCAGCACACACTGAGGAAAGACAATATAGTCGGCAGTGTAGGTGAGAAAGGCCCTGAAAAACAGGACAGTCTGACTGGTGCTAATGGTAGTAGCTCGAATGGCCTGGAAGATGCTAATGCCAAAAAACATCAATGATTGTGATGACCTTAAGTTATACTGGCGTGGGTTACCCTCACCGGATGGTGAACTCGACATGAGGCTCTAACTGCTGTAAGAGGTGAAATAGAACTTCCTTATCAAAATGGAACCTAGGCCTTTGTATTATCTGAAAATATTTTAACCCTTTAGCCTTCCTCTTTGGTATTTGATCTGTACCAGATCACTATGAATCTAAACTCCATGTGCTCTCTTCTTGTCTCCCCTCCTTTCTACTCCCAACTGCACAATAGAGAGAGATGGGCCAGCACAAATAGAGACAGTTCATGCAGCCAAGACTCACAGTTACAGAGAACTAGAGGGCTGGAGCTAAGAAGAAATAGAAGGGGGAAAGGCAAGGAGGTACAAAGGAAACAGAAAGAGAAAGATAAGAACAGAAACACCCTGGTATAAAATATATAGCCACAGACAGGAAATAATAGAGAATTCATAGGCAGGAGATGATAATAATTGGGGGTGGGGAACTGAGCAACACAGAGATATGTACTGTTGTACAGTAATACAGAACCAGAATGATGGAAATGGACAAAACTGAGGGGGGAGGGAGGCAAGATTAGGGTAAGGAAGGCCAGAGAGTGTAGGAAGGGCTATAAAAGGTCACAAAATGGTAAAAGAAGAAGAAAACAGACTTGATAATAAAGACAATTAGGTAAACAAACCACAATCAATTCTTCTCCTGCCACCAATACCTCAGGCACCATGTTGCAAAAGACAAGAGAAGTTGACATTTGTGTATGATTTATAGCGGGTGCAAATGTCAATGTTCAAAATAACCTACCTCGACATCTACAGGCTATCTGAGATACATTCTGCACATTTAGCCAGCAGGACTGCTCAAACAACACCCCCAAAATACCTCCTTCACTGACATGTAAAATAAATGAGTTGCCACTGCTTAAATATATACATATACATAACACTTGCTGCAAAATTGCTCTTTATACAAAGCTGTCATGTCCATGTGCAAATGCCAGCATATGCATGTGGAAAAGCCACACACAAGCTTCCAAAATGACCCCCTTAATCAGTATAAGGGCTAAAGTAACTGTTTTTACTGTTCTATAAACAAATTATTCAAACTTGTTGATTTAAAGATCTAAACAAGAAAGGCAGAAATAAGATTGAACAATATATTTGGGTTCAAAATTCAAACTAATGCAAAGCTGATTCACAAATCAAATAAATTAAACTCAAAAAGTAAATGTTAGCTTTCAGAACTCAGTTAAATGTTAATAAGGTACCAAGAGCACATGCTTGTCACTGAGCAGAGGTAGACTGAGGATACCATAATTGAAGACATTTACGCTGTAGAGGTTTCCTATAGGTGTCGGAGTATTTACCTCGCTGGTGCGTGGAAGAAATCTCTACCCTGGCTTTGTAGAAGGAGCCTATTATTAGTATAGAATATTGAGACATGGATCATACTGAGAAATAAAATGGATCCGACTCTATTATATTGAAAGGGAAGAGGGGCACACAGGGGGACAATTATAATATGGTTAATAATAGGTAGCTTGAGAAAGAATAAGGAAACAAAAGATATATTCTTGGGATCTTCAAGCTACAAGACTCACTGGAGTTGAAAGAACACAGGACATGAGTTATGGAACCTAAGAGTCCAGAGACACTCCTCCTTAAGAAGAGGTGTGCCCAAAGCCAAGTACAGTGGTGCCTCACACAACGAACTTAATTCGTTCCAGGAGCAAGTTTGTTATGCGAAAAGTTCGTTATGTGAAACGCGTTTTCCCATAACAATACATGTTAAAAAAAATAATTCGTTCTGTAGCATAAAATATGCTAAGATGACATAAAAAAAGATAAATTTGTCAAAATGGTGAAAATGGTGGTCTTGCTGAGGCCAAACTCTGTGACGAGGTCACACTGTTTTACCCCACATTCACTCCTTCTAATTATTTCCCGTTTCATTTCAACAGAAATCACCTTCCTGCTTTTTTTAGAAGCCATGATATATAAAAAATATTGAGTTTATCTTAAAAGGACGACTGTATACAGTGAGAGAGGGCAGAGTCTCAGCGGCAAAAACTGGGACTTAACTTTTCTTTTTTTTTTTTTTCTAGCATCGGGGAAGCGGCGAGAGTAGCTCCGCCCCCCCCCAACGCATCAGCAGTAGGCGCCGGGCCCCTCCATAAAAGGAGGTGAGCCGACGGTCCGCCACTGCACAGGGAGCCAGGCGAAGGGCTGTGAGAGAGGGCAGTTAAGCGCAGTGAGTAACGCAGCTCGGGCGACTTCGTTGTGTGAAACGAAGTTCGTTGTATGAATCAAGACATGAAGTTCGTTGTGTGCAGCGTTCGCTGTGCGAGGCGTTCGTTATGCGAGGCACCACTGTACTCAAGGGTTTTTTAAATGATTAATAAACCTATGGTGGCTCTCCTACATATACACTATGGGCTCTTTTTACGAAGCCGCGTTAGCGATTTAACATGCGTAATAGCGCACGCTAATTTGCCGGCCACGCTAGCCGCCACCGCCTCCTCTTGAGCAGGCGGTAGTTTTTCGGCTAGCACGGGGGTCAGCGCGCACTAAAAAGTTGCATGCGATAATGCTGCTAACGCGGCTTCATAAAAGGAGCCCTAAATCTTATAACTCAAACTCAGGACTGAATTGCCATTTTTAAAAAAAAAATTTAAGAAACTACTATTTCAACATACATACAACTACTATTAATCATTTCTACCTTGTGACCCTTAACCTGTATCTAGTATCTTCTTATATTTACTCTTCCTCCTTTTGTAAAGCATTTCCTTTTCTGTTTTTGTAAATATTCTCTTTTTTTCTTTAAAAAGATTAAGGGAGAATTCCTCATGCAGTTTTAACCCTTTATTTGGCATTGTTGCTCAGAAGCAACATGTGTCTTCTATGGCTCTTAGGACAGATCTGCATCTCCAAATCTCTGTTACTTGGTACTCTTGCTCTCGTTCAACAAGTTACATAAAACAGCCGTTTCACCATCTGCCAATTAAAGGGTTAAGCTGTGTTATTTTGGCCCTTAACATGACTTAAATGGTCTTAACACCACTTGAAATAAAATACCAAGGTGATATTTAAGTTGCTTGGGTACTCAGTAATGAGATGCCAAATGCATGGTTGGCATCTCATTATTATGCCACAAGTTGCTTTAGGGACCAAAAAGCATAGTAAAATAACCTCAGCTTTTTGCTTGCCTATTTCACTACCAGGATCTCTCCCATCCCCCCCCCACCCCCCAACACATGCACACGCACTGGCACAAGAAGCCCCTAGACTTTCCCCAAGCCTCAAGAACCCTTTCAGTATCAAGACTGTCACCATCCACCCCAATGGGGCTATCTTTAAAATTGGTGGTGGTCTAGGAGAGTGATTATTGCAGTTGTCTGCATCTCGCCACATCTGGGTAGGTAGAACTGACATTTCAGTCATCATACAGTGGCTTTCTTCAGGGTGTGCTGTGAGTTCTGCAGTTTGTCCTCATATATAGTAGGTCCTCAAATCTGATTGGCTGGAGATTGAGGCAGGAATGTCTGGGAGAATCTTTCGGTAGGTGCGAGCCCACTTGCACCCTCACAGACTGGAGCCTTTAGGAAAATAAGAAAGCATGATCCCTATAAGAAAGCATGATCCCTAGAGGCAGTTATTTTCCTAAAGGCATTGGGTGCCATTTTCCTAAAGGCATTGGACTGGAGAGGAGAAAATGGGCTTCGCTACTGCCCAGACCCCTCCTGAACCACTACTAATTTTAAAAATAGCACCTATAGGGGATGGGAAAGGGGGGGGTCTATGCTGAGGGGCAGTATAGGGGATCTTGAGGCTCTTGGGGGAAGGTCTTTAGGCTCAGGAAGTGTCTGTTGCCAGAGGGGGATTGAGCCAGGGGAGGGGTTTCTGCTCTGTACAAACTATTTGGAAACAGTACACAGTCTTCAATAAGAGTGTGTCCTCTTTGCAGTGTTTGCTCTTATAGAAAAGTACATCTTCTTTATACATAGAACACATTCATTAAGAAGAGTGTTCACTGTTATTGGCAAACATTTCATTGCAAACAACAATACATCCCTACTCCGTTGCTCTGTGAGACATCTTTAACTAGGCTTGTTTGTTAATAGTGTTCTAGAATGGCACCAAAGAGCATGTGTCTATATTACAAATTATCCAGGTGGCTTAAGATAATTGTAAAATAATAAAACATGTCTGCTACAATGGTGTTATTAGAAAAGGTTAATTTCTACTCTCCAAGACTTATTTTTTGTATGTGGAGGAGGGGGGGGATAAGGGGTAGGAAATCATTTGCTAATAGCTGTTCACTAGTTTTACATCAATTTATGTAAATATGATACCACAACCGAAAATTAGAAAATACAATTGGAATAATTTAGTGTTCATCTTTAATAACCAGTGGAATGATTTAATAATCTGACATAACTTTGTAAGATAATTGGCTGTTCTGTTCCTCATTTAAAGGAATTAATTGAACTTTCCATCATCTGCATAGGAAAATGATAGAAATTTGTTGAAAAAGTACATTCATCCCATTCTCTTGTTGTTTTTATTCATACAAGCAATTTTTGAAGAAAATTTACCTCTTAATAATGAAATGATTTCTAGTTCCAGCAGTCAAAAGTAGTGCTTCCCTATTCAGGAAAAAAAAATTTCGATTCAATTCGATTCAGCCTATTGAATTGGTTTTTCAATTTGATTCGATTTTCCTTCCTAATTGGGTGTTGTTGTTTTTTTTTTCAAACATCCTGGTGGGTTTATTTTACAGCCTCTTCACCCTCTTTGCCTTCTCCTAACCACACTGGCGCTGTGGTGTAAACAAAATCAACAAACAAAAAAGACTTTTCCTCTCTCTGTTAAATCCTAGCTCATGTTTGCAGTCTAACACCAGCTCTGGCAGGATACACGTTTCAAATCTGACATATTGTAATCACAAAATGGATAATAAAATTAGTTTTTCTACCTTTTGTTGTCTGGTCATTATTCAAATCTTGTTGGTCCCAGGCTCTGGTTGTCTTCTGATAACTTGCTTGCCAGGGTCTCCTTCTTTCTTCTCTCTCCGTTTTAACCATCCATCTGCCATCTCTGTCCTCCCCTGATGTCAGAGAAGGGGCAGGATCGCGGCAAGAGAAGATGCTCTGAAGCCATACAGCAGCTTGTAAAGATCGCTAGCATCGCTGCTGAAGTTAGAAAGATTGATTCTGGGAGGCCAGTGGGGAATTCAGACAGCACAGCAGCGGGAGGCCAGGGGGTAAGCCATTTCCCGACTGACCCTCCCCACTCGCCCTCTAAAGCAGGAGTGGCAGGCCAGCAAAAGGCAGCACTGCCGCTCCTGCTTTAGAGGGCGAGTGGGGAGGGTCAGTCAATGAATCGGGAGGCCGATTTTTTGTCGGGGTAAATCGATTCCAATCGATTCACCCGAAATGAATCGGTGAATCGATTCAAATTGTGAATCGGGCAGCACTAGTCGAGGGCCGCAATCCAGTTGGGTTTCCAGGATTTCCCCAATGAATATGCATGAGATCTATTAGCATACAATAAAAGCAGTGCAAGCAAATAGACCTCATGCATATTCATTGGGGAAATCCTGAAAACCCGACTGGATTGCGGCCCTCGAGGAGGGACTTGACACCCCTGCACTAGAGCCAGAAGCTACAACAAATAAATAAATAAATCACAAAACAGAGCTTCTGATAATTAGTAGAGGAAACTTCAACCACTGGATGCTAAGCAATACAACAAAGTGGAGAAAAAAACCTCAGCAAAAAGGTGACCAACTTAGCAATATCCTGCATTATTGACGCTCTTAAAAAAAAAAAATCATCATAGGTTCAAGAAAAAAACTTTGCTTGACCAAAAACAAAAGCACAAGCCCCCAAAAGTTGAAACTTTACTCCTGAAATGCACAGGAAGTTAAAAAAAACCCACAAAAACATAAAAACACAACAACAACAAAAACATAAAAACACAACAACAACAAGAAGTATGGAAAAATAATCCAAAAAACTTAGCTTGATGCTGATAATGTATAAGAAACATCCAAGACTCTTCAACAAACCACAATCAGCTCCATTCGTCAATCAGGATTTCATAATATAAACCTCCTAACATGGAGTCCTTTTTTTGCATAAGCTGCATTAGGTTAAATAATTATGACAAATAGCAATCTTACACCCCTCCCCCTCCCTTTTTACATACCCGCAAAAGTGGTTTGTAGCGCTGGCTGGTGCGCTGAATGCTTTGTGATGCTTCTGACGTTCAAAGAGTTCCAGTGAGCATTGGGAGCAGCACAAAGCATTCAGCGTGTCGGTTTGCATTAAAAAACGCTTTTGCAATTTTCTAAAAGGGGGGAGGGGTGTTTGATTAGGTTACTTAAAAAATCAGAGGGAAACTGATGAGGATGTAATTTCTCCATAAAATCAAAAGTCACATCACGAGGTTCATTCTGAGGGATGCTGGTATATAATGAGAAGACATCAAAAGTAACCAAAATACAGGACGAATGCAACATAGACTCAAATGTCCTTAACAGTTTCACCTCCAATAAACAAGGTTGCAAACATCAGTTAATAAAAATACAAATTTTCTCCCCCCCCTGCTGTGCACATGTGCCCCTTCTCTTCTCTCATACCTCTTTAAAATTCTCAGCGCGAGCAGTATCACAAACTTGCTGCCCATGTCGGTGTTGGTCCTCTCTGAAGTCACTTCCGGGTCCCGCACCTAGGAAGTGACATCAGAGGGAGAGCTGAATGATGTGGGCAGCAAGTTTGTAATGCTGCTCACTCCTGGAAAATTAAAGAGGTACAGGAGAAGGAAAGGGGGGGGGCACGTGCGCGGTGGGGGAGGGTTGGGAAGGGGTGGGGGGGCAGAGAAGAGGGTGGGTGAGGGACGCTACCACCCCGGGTGCCACTCACCCTCACTACACCACTCTGTGTCACCTAGATAAGATTTCAGACAGTGCTGGGGAGGAGTCTGCTGTCTTGGTACATGTGGATACCAATGACTTAGGGAAATGTGGTAGAGGGAGATTCTAGAAGCCAAATGTAGGCTCTTAGGTAGGAAATTAATATGGTGGAGGCCTAGCATTATATGTTAAAGAGGGCCTTGAATCAAATGGACTAAACATTCTACAAGAACCAAAACACACCTTGAAATCCCTATGGGTAGAAATTCCATGTGTAAAGGGGTAAATTATAGTGATAGGAATATACAACGGTTCACCTGACCAAGATGAGCAGACAGATGCTGAAATGTTATTAGAAATTAAGGAGACTAACAAACTGGGTAACTTCAACCCAGAACCTGCTGAATACCATTTGCAGCTTCTTCAGATAAGTTCATGCAATTCTTACACTTCTCACTTTTTGGATTTTCTTTAAATATTAAAATAAAGTGTGATGATTAGAGGTGATAGATACAGACATTCATCTGTTCAGGCTTGACCCGAGGTCTGACAATGTGGGGATCTCTGAGCACTACAAAAAATGTGGTAAATTAAATCAAAACCCCCTTTCAATATAGTTTGAACCACTTCTTTCTATTTTTTTGCATTTTCTATATTTTGGGAGTGTGCTAATATTATATTATTTGTTGCTTCCCTGTTTGCTTTTAGGATATTTACTGTACATAAACATGGATTAATGAGACAAAGCCAACATGGATTTAGTCAAGAGAAATCTTGCCTCATCAATCTACTGCATGTCTTTGAAGGGGTGAATGAACATGTGGATAAAGAAGAGCTGGTAGATATTGTGCATTTGGATTTTCAAAAGGCATTTGACAAAGTACCTCATGAAAGACTTCTGAGGAAATTAGAAAGTCATGGGATAGAAGGTTCATGTCTTTTTGTGGATTAAGAATTGGTTGAAAGACAGAAAACTGAGAGTAGGCATAAATGGTCAATATTCTCAATGGAGAAGGGTATACAGTGAGGTTCCCCAGGGGTGTGTGCTGTGACTGCTGCTTTTTAACATTTATCAATGATCTAGAGATGGGAATAGCGGTGAGATAATTAAACTGGCTGATGACACAAAGTTGTTCAAAGTTGTTAAATTGCAAGAGGATTGTGAAAAATTGCAAGAGGACCTTGCAAGATTGGGAGATTGGACATCACAATGGCAGATGACGTTTAAAGTGGGCAATTGCAAAGTGATGCATGTGGGAAAGAGGAACCCAAACTATAGCTACATGATGCAGGGTTCCACGTTATGAGTCAATGCCCAGGAAAAGGATCTGAGTGTCGTCATTAAGGATACATTGAAACCTTCATCTCAATATGTAGTGACAGCTAAAAAAGCAAATAGAATGTTAGAAATATTCAGGAAATGAATGGAAAACAAAGATGAAAATATTATTATGCTCATGTATCACTCTATAGGACAGCTGCAACTTGAATAGTGTGTGCAGTTCTGGTCACCGTATCTTAAAAAAGATATAGCGGAATTAGAAAAGGTACAGAGAAGGACAATGAAAATGATAAATGTTTTGGGATGACTTCCCTATGAGGAAATGCTAAAGCAGTAGGGCTCTTCAGCTTGGAGAAGGGATGGCTCAGGGGTGATATGATAGAGGTCTATAGAATTACTGAGTGGATTAGAAAGGGTAGATATGAATTGCTGTTTACTCATTCCAAAAATAGTAAAACTAGGGGGCAATGTCTGGAAAGCAGTATACTATATACTAATGCTCAAAGTATGGGAAACAAGATTCTGGATCTAGAAGTTGTGATGGAAAAAGAGGGGTTGGATATAGTGGTGATCACGGAGACATGACTCACAGAGAAACAAGACTGGGATGTTGTTATACCAGGCTATAATCTGTTCAGAAAAGACAGGGTAGGAAGACAAGGAAAGGGGAGTAGCGTTATATGTTAAAGATCATATTAAAGCCACACAATTGCAGGATCTGCAGGGCAAGGAAGAGGTACTGTGGATCAATTTGGAAAGAGGGATGGTGAATATATTTACATTGGTGTGATGCTCCTTTATAGATGGAAGAAATAGAGATTTAATAGTAAACATTCAGAATATATCTAAAAAAAGGGGGTCTTGCTAATAGGTGATTTTAACCTGCTGGATGTTGATTGGGGTATCCCTATTGCGGGGTCTTCTAGAAGTAGGGAGATTCTGGATTCTCCACAAGGAGAACTGTTCCAACAGTTTGTAATGGAACCCACGCAGGATGGGTCATACTGGATTTAGTGCTTACAAATGGGGAAAGTGTTTCTGATGTTACAGTGGGTGATCATGTGGCATCCAGTGATCAATGCATGGTATAAGATGGGTATAGATGGGCTATAAGATGGGCTATAGATGGGTATAGAGAGGGCTCATTCAAAAGCAAAGGTTCTAGACTTTTAAAAAACTAACTTTGTTCGGATGGGGGATTACCGTATTTTTCACTCCATAAGACACTTATGTAGCAAAGACACAAAATTTGAACCCCCCCCTTAGCGTTGTAAAACACCCTCCCACCACACCTTTTCAAAACACCCCTCCGCCTTTCAGCACCACCGCCACACCTTTTCAACCCCCTTCACCACTGCCGCAGCTTTTCAACCCCCCCTCCCCCTTAGCACCGCCGCCGCAGCTTTTCAAACCCTCCCCCTCAGCACCGTCACCGCACCTTTTCAAACCCTCCCCCCTAGCACCGTTGCCATCGTTGGTACCTTTTTTAAACAGCCTGGTAGTCCAGCGGTATCCCTCCCTCGCTATATGGCTCTCGCTCAGGTCAGGAGCACAGATGTGAGGAGCAAGCGTTACGCGCTCCTGCTTGGGCCCGCCGCTGCTTTCTGAATGGTGGCATCATTTCTCGCAGGACTCGTGAGAACTGACACCAGCCATTCAGAATGCAAAGGCGGGCACAAGCGGGAGCGCGTAACACTTTCTCCTCACATCTGCGCTCCTAATCTTAGTATGAGAGCCGTCTAGAAAGGACAGGAGAGGTATGCAGTATTTTTTTTTTTTTTTAATGCCCTTGACGGTTGTTGGTTGGCTTTTGTTATTTTTCTGTGCTGGGGCACTTTGGGGGATCATGCACACTATCTAGCTTATCTGACTTAATTTATTGGATTCTTTGGCAGCCACACAATGGAGGGTGGGATTGGGGGGGAACTTGGATTCTAGGGGTTTGGGCCTGTCCTTTTGTCTGTCTGAAAGGCGGGTTTTAATGAAAACTTGTATTAGGCACTATTTGAATTTGCTGCTGCTGCATACTTTACGTTATCACTTGTGTGTGTTCTGTATTTGCATAAAAGGGTATGGGGTATGATTTAAAAGGTATGGGGGTGTTTAAAAGGGTACGGGGGTATGGGGGATGATTTAAGGTACTGGGGAGCTATGTGGGGGGCATTGGGTGATGATTTAAGGTACTGGGGGTATGTGGGGGCATAGGGGATAATTTAAGGTACTGGGGTACATGGGAGGTATGGGACCTGCCGATCTGCCTGTCACTAGGCTACTAGGCCGGCCTGCCACTAGGGGTGCCTGCCTGCCCTTCCCGGCCTGTCTTGTCCCGGCCTACCACTAGACCACCAGAGGGGGAACAGGGTGCAGAGCCTGGCAAGGAGTGTGGGGTTGGGTGCAGAGCCTGGCAGGGAGAATTTGATTCAGAATGGTTTTTTTTTGTTTGTTTTTTTCCTCTAAATCTAGGGTGTGTCTTATGGTCAGGTGCGTCTTATGGAGCGAAAAATACGGTACGTCAAGGAATTGTTGTGTGAGTGGGAATGTCTGGAAAGAGTGGAAATGTGGTGGGCAAAACTGAAAGAAGCAATTGTAAGGGCGACAAACCTTTTTGTGAGGCAAGTAAGTAAAAGTAAGAGGAAAAGAAGTCTGCTTTGGTTCTCAAAAGTAGTAGATGAGAAGGTAAGGAATAAGAGGTTAGCTTTCATGAACTACAAAAGATCGCAGAAAGAGGAAGACGGGCAAAAATATCTGGAAAAGTTGAGAGGCTGGTCATGTAGTCAGGAAAGCAAAGATGCAAATGGAAGAAAAAATAGCTAACATGGTAAAATGGGGAGACAAGACATTTTTTAGATATATTAGTGATAGGAAGAAGTGCAAAAGAGACGTGAGATTCATAGGTGAAGGAAAGGAATATGTAGAAGCTGATAAAGAAAAGGCCAAATTACTTAACAAATATTTCTGTTCTATGTTCACAGCTGAAGCACAGGGAGCAGGACCGCAGAAGACAAATGTGAATAGGGATGGAGGAGTAATAGACACTGATCGATTTTCAGAGGCTTGTGTTCATGGGGAGTTAGCTAAAATAAAGGTAGACAAAGCGATGGGGGCAGAGGGTGCTGAAGGAACTTAGGGAAGTTCTGGTAGCTCCACTGACTGACATTTTCAATGAGTCTCTAGAGTTGGGAGTGGTACCGGAGGACCTGAGAAGGGTGGATGTGGTCCATCTCCATAAAAGTGGAAGTAAGGAAGAAGTAGAGAATTACAGGCGAGTAAATCTGACTTCTGTGGTAAGAAAATTAATGGAAACGCTTTTAAAACATAGAATGGTCAAATTTCTGGAATCCTGTGGATTACAGGACTGAAGGCAACATGGATTAACTAGAGGTAGGTCTTGTCAGACAAATCTGATCAATTTCTTTGACTGGGTGACCAGAGAATTGGATAGAGGATGTGCACTAGATGTGGTGTATTTAGATTTTAGTAAAGCCTTTGGCAGTGTTCTACACAGATGCCTAATAAATAAACTGAGTGCCCTTGCGATGGATCCCAAAGTGATGGGCTGGGTCAGCAACTGGTTGAGTGGAAGGCGACAGAGGGTAGTAATTAATGGAGATCTCTCTGATGAAAGGGATGTTACCAATGGTGTGCCTCAAGGTTCTTGGGCCTGTTCTTTTTAACATTTTTATAAATGATATTGCTGAAGGGTTGTCGGGTAAGATTTGCTTCTTTGCGGATGATACCAAAATCTACAATAGAGTAGACATGCTGAATGGTGTGAATAACATGAAGAAAGACCTGGCCAAGCTTGAAGAATGGTCTGAAACTTGGCAGCTAAAATTTAATGCTAAGAAATGGAAGGTCATGCATTTGGGCAGCAAAAAACAGAGGGAACGGTTCAGTTTAGGGGGTGAAGAACTTATGTGCACGACGGAAGAGCAGGACTTGGATGTGATTGTATGTGATGATCTTAAAGTGGTCAAACGGGTTGAAAAGGTGACGACGAAAGCTAGAAGGATGCTAGGTTACATAGGGAGAGGTAAGGCCAATAGGAAAAAGGAAGTATTGATGCCTCTGTATAAGACTCTGGTGAGACTTCATTTAGAATATTGTGCACAATTCTGGAGGTCGCCCCTTCAAAAAGCCAGAGGAAGGCTACTAAAATGGTGTGTGGTCTTCGTGATAAGGAGTATAGGGACTTAAAGATCTCAATCTGTATACTTTGGAGGAAAGGTGGGAGAGGGGAGATATGATAAAGACGTTTAAATACCTACATAATATAAATGTGCATGAGTTGAGTCTCTTTCATTTGAAAGGAAACTCTGCAATGAGAGGGCATAGGATGAAGTTAAGAGGTGATAGGCTCCAGAGTAATCTTTTTTACGGAAAGGGTGGTAGATGCGTGGAACAGTCTCCCGGAAGAGGTGGTGGAAGCAGAGACTGTGTCTGAATTCAAGAGGGCCTGGGATAAACATGTGGGATCTCTCAAAGAGAAAAAGAGGTAATGGTTACTGTGGAAGGGCAAACTAGATGGGTCATTTGGCCTTTATCTGCCATCTTGTTTCTATGTTAGGAGACATGTGATTTAGCTACTAAGTAAGAGATTTAAAACAAACTATAGAAAATATATATTCACACAGCGTGTAATTAAACTCTGAAATTTGTTGCCGGGGAATGTGGTGAAAGCAGTTAGCTTTGCAGGGTTTAAAAAAGGGTTTCGATCATTTCCTAAAACTAAAGTCCATAAGCCATTATTGAGATGGCTCAGGGAAATCCACTGCTAATTCCTAGGATAAAATCTGTTTTACTCTTTGAGATCTTGCCAGGTACTTGTGACCTGAGTTGGACACTTTTGGAAACAGGATACTGGGCTTGATAAACCTTCGGTCTCTCCCAGTATGGCGGCTCTTATGTTCTTTTAAATTCAGACTAGCTTTATGGATGGCGCTGATATTCAGCACTAGCCAGAAAGCTATGTGGTTAATATTAGGACAGCTTTATGCTATCCTAAATTTGCTTACATAACTATATGGATAGCAGCTGGATATTACACAGTAGCTTTAGAGTTAAGTGGAATGAGATCTGGATAAGAGTTTTTAAATATGTGATCCACAATTCATCTGTAAAATATATGCTGCTTCAAAACTATGTATTAAAGCAAGCCAATTTGTAGGTTTTTATTAATTCTGGTTCTAAATGTTGATGCAATGTTTTTGCAGTAGTAATAATTGCTACAATACAGAGTTATCAACCCATCCCCAGAGAAAGCATGTTTGACTTTGTAATACTCTTGGGCCCCTCTGCCTCTGAAGCAAAGAAGCTCTAAATCAGGGTAATCTGAATAGCAGCATCACCACTGCCAAGCTTGGAATACAGAGTAGTCATTCTACTCTCTGGTAAAGTTATGAATGCTGAAGTAAAGATGTCTGTTTTCTATAATATTGTGACATGTCAAAATATCATTTAATGAGCTACTGGTGTCTTTAGTGAAAGGCTGCAATTTGCTTAACTATCAGATAGTGGGTGTTGTAGATCAATTATTTCAAGAGCTCTTTGCAGCCAGAAGGTCATCTGTGACAGATTTGTTAGAAAACTCATTTTAGATAAGACGAGTATTTTCTGCTATCCACATGACAGTAAAGAGTAAAAAACTGTCTTTGAAGAAACTATTAATCCAATAAATTAATCTGCTGAAATTTTATCAAATTTATTGACTTTTGTTTTTCGGCCCCTTTTACTAAGCCACACAGCTGAGTGTCGAGTGGCAAATGCTCCAAAACCCATTCAAGTCCTATGGGTGCAGTGGCGTAATGAGGGTAGGAGTCACCTGGGGTGGTGGCACCCTCCTGTCCAATCCCCTTTTTCTGCACCAACCCCCCCCCTGTCCACCCTATTTTGCCACACGTGCCCTCCCTTCCCACCCCATACCTTTTAAAATCTTCACCACCGTGAGCAGCTTTTCACGCTGGTGTTCATTCTCTGGCCTGCTGTTCACGCTGGCTTTCCCTCTGACATCACTTCCTGGCCCCGCAACCTGGAAGTGATTTCAGAAGGAGTCAGGCCGCTGCGAGCAGCAGGCTAGAGTAGTTGTTCACACTGCCAAAGATTTTAAAGAGGTGGGGGGGGGGGGAGGAAGGGAAGGTGCAAGCATAGCACGGGGAGTCATAGCATTACTCATGCCAGCCCACACTATTGAGCTTAGTAAGAGAGGGGGTTTATTTGGTGAACATTGCTATCAGCTGGCACAATGCTGCTGAGTGTAAAATGAAATGTTTATCCTCAGTATATTTCTCTGAGTCCTGCTAACATATTGAAACGATAGTAGTGCTTTGAATCCTTTAGAATTGGTCAGCTAGAACCAGCCAAAAATTGGGCATGAACTTTTGTGATGTAAGTGTACACAGCTCTCACATGTCTAAGTGGGGTAAGTGGAAGGAGCTCTAGTAGCCTTGTAATGGTGACAGCTAGCAGGTAATTCTCCATAGCTTGTCTAAAGTCAGATGCTGGTATGATGTATGCTGAGCATGAATTCTATATCAGTTTAGTGTGCTTTGTAGAAACTATCATAAGTCTATAGTTAAGCACTTAACTTTGGGACCAAACACTTATGTTAGATCAGGGGTAGGCAATTCCGGTCCTCGAGAGCTGGAGCCAGGTCAGGTTTTCAGGATATCCACAATGAATATGTATGAGATGGATTTGCATGCACTGCCTCCTTGAGATGCAAATCTATCTCATGCATATTTATTGTGGATATCCTGAAAACCTGACCTGGCTCCAGCTCTCGAGGACCGGAATTGCCTACCCCTGTGCTAGATAAATGGCTGGTGTAAATCAGTGGTTCCCAACCCTGTCCTAGAGGACCACCAGGCCAATCGGGTTTTCAGGCTAGCCCTAATGAATATGCATGAGAGAGATTTACATATAATGGAAGTGACAGGCATGCAAATCTGCTCCATGCATATTCATTAGGGCTAGCCTGAAAACCCGATTGGCATGGTGGTCCTCCAGCACAGGGTTGGGAACCACTGGTGTAAATGTCCACACTGTGCTATAGTCTGTAAATGGCACCCAAAGGTAGGCACCGAAATAATCCATGTTAAACTAATATTCTATGAAGGGCGATCTGAGCAGGACAACCTTTACAGAGTACTAGCTTAGCAAGCATGTTGCACCTAACTTTGAGTGTATTTATGCTGCTATAAATGCTTGTGCCCAACTAGGAGCACAAATGCAGGCATTCTATAACATTGTACATAATTTCTGGGAATGTCCTTGACCCGCACATGCCCTTCCTGGTCACACCTCTTTGGAGCTGCATGCTATGAAATTTAGGCGTTCATGTCATAGAATAAGGCGTAGGTCACATTTGCACATAATTTCACTTAATTTGCGAATTAGTTTAGATGCAGATCTGTGTCTAAAATTGCACACTAAACTTTGGGCAGCCTATAGAGAATCTGGGGGTATGTGTCAGGTTGGGCACTGTCACAGGCAGGACAGCGCTGTGCCATCTGTAACGCCCATGTGCCCTAAGCAGACCCAGAAAGGGACCTATATTCCTTGCCCAGAAGGTGCTTGGGCATCCCAGACCCATGAGAATGACAGGGATATGGAACTTTCACATTAACAGGAAAGAGGTTAGTTGTCAGACCGGACCTTGGGTTGCAGTTTCCCAGGGGAAGGAAAACAGAGCAACACCAAGATCCCTGGAGGTTAATGACTATACTAAATACCCAGAAGAAGCACCTGTGAGGAAAAGCAAGCCTTATCAGGGTGTGCCCCCTACACAGATAAGAGTGTAGGGAGTGAGAAGAGTGTGGGGAGTGAAAGGAGAGAGGAACCCAAACCCAGGCAGCAGGCTTGCCAGAAGAAGGACTGGGAGGAAAGATCCAGCCTTCAGGAATAAGCAGACATAGAAATGTTGGAGGCTGCTGCGAGTAATGGGGAGTCCTCATTAGAACAACTCCAGCCCATAGAAGTCACTCCTGAGTGGGCAAGTAAACCCCAGAGTGGGCTTGGAGAGGAAGTAGCCATGGAGGTACTAATAGCCAAGCAAAAAGGTTGGAAACTGTAAATGTTTTTCTTTCAACTTTAAAAGTGAACTGTTTGTTTACTGTGTAGACTTGCTGGGGGGGGGGGGGGGGGGGTTGGCAAGAAAAAGAAAGAAATTGCTGAATTTAAGCCTTGGACCATTCTGACTATTATTTGGAATCTCATGGGAATGAGTAACCATGTGTCCATCCAGCCGTCCAGAGGTGTGCGCAACGTCTGGCGGCACAGCACATAAGCTTATAGAATTATGGGGCTAGAAGGTAATACTATTAGGGGTGAATGCTTTAAGACATAAAGTATGTGCCCGTTGTGGCAGTATTTTAATAAAGTGAGGATGTGCCATATATATACATAAATGACCTCATATGATTTGATGCTGAAAAGTTCTCAGCCCAACCAAGAAGAGAATGATGTAGATATGGTTGAAACAATGATCTGAAATAATGTCAAAACATAGAATTTTGTTTCTGCAAATTGGCACTTAATGAAAGGTAACACTTTTCAGCTACTGTGGCAAAATAATGCTCAGAATTTTGGAAGTTGGTTGCTTGGGCTGAGAACTTTTTAGCACCCCCTTATAAAATACTGACCAGCACATATACCTTGCATCACACAACCCATACCTGGAAGGAGGCAGGGGAGAGTTCAAGGGTGGGGGGGGGAGACAAAAGTAACCAAGATGGGAGATAATATGATGAGTCACTGAATAATGACTGTCATCCTTTTACATGCCTTAGGGCTAGATTCACTAAGTCCACCGATCAAGTCCCGACCACTTTGTGACCCAATTTTCCTCTGACCCAATTCACTAACCTCGTGGCCGATCATCCTCCAATCCGATCTGTGCATGCAAATGAGGGAAAACAGTATGTAAAGTAGGCAGGCAGTGATTCACTAACCAAAAGCTGGAACACCAAGTGGGCTGGCCGATCAACAAACAAGCGACTGCTGGGGACCAGTTGTTCACTTCGTTTCTGACTGCATCTCCTGCTCTCAGCCCCGATCGCCGCCCTGCTTCTGTCCCGACTCTCCTGCTCTCTCTGCCCCGACTTTCCAGCTCTCTCTCTCTCTGCCTCTGACTCTCCTGCTCTCTGCCCCCATTGTCGCCCTGCTTCTGCTCCAACTCTCCTGGCCTTCCCCCGCAGTGCGAGCCGTATTTTTAACCCGCGGGTTTAAAGTGGGTTAAAACCACGGGTTTGCTATAGTCAAAAGTAAAAAAAAAAAAAAAAAAAGGTTGCTGTTTTGTAAGCATGCGCAGACCATCTACAGATGGTCTGCGCATGCATTGAGATCGCTATTCAGCGATCCCTGCAGTGGGTTGGGGGTGTGATTCCGAGCATCCAATCCCCCACTTGGCATCCCCTCTCTTTTTACTTGTGGAACTGCTCCTCGTAGTCTTTCCAACTCTTTGAACTGCTCCTTGCTCCAGCACTCCTGGATGGTGGATGATGGCCCAGCACTCCTGGATGGCACGGGCACGGCATGGCCCAAGCAGCTTTGAAACATTGCACGTGGCTGCCCCCAAGCCTCTCTCCGAAGTGAACTCTGACGTCGGAGAGAAAGCTTCTGGTCCAGCCACTCACAAAGGAGGGTGTGGCTCCAAGGAGCGGGGTGAGGCAGTGCGGCGAATCGGGGCAGGATCGCGAATAGTGGCAGCGGATAAAGAAAGCCGTGTCCACAGCTCTTCCAGGGTTTTGAACATCCTGACATTTGTCCTGATCTTGTTCCTCCTCAGCTTCAGTCCATGTCCTCTTGTCCACTACTTGAACTTTCTGATATAGAATTAGTTAATCCTGCTACATTATTACTGACGGTGGCTATGGCCCCAGATAAAAATTGGCTTATGAAAAATTTCTTTAAACATATGCAGAAAGAATTTTTAGGTTTAAAAGTACAAATGTATCCAGATTTAGCTAGGGATACCCAAATCCGGAAGGAGTTTCTTTTATTAAAACCTGGGGTTCTTGCATTGGGGGCGACTTTTTTCCAACGTTACCCATGTAAATGTGTGGTTTATTATTCTTCACAAAAATATCCTTTCACTGTCACGATTGGAGAAGGATAAAGTTAAAACTTAAATGCACAAACTAAAGTTTATAAGAGGTGACCAATTTCAACTGGATATCAACCTGATCACGCATGCTTTCTTTAGTTATTTTATTTATTTCTTTTTGTTCCGCTATCTACTTTTTGGTTCTCATTTATTGGGGACTAGAGCGATTAAGTGAAAAATTTCCTTTGTTTATGTATTGATTTATGTATTGATTTGGTCTTATATTGCTATCTGTACAAGTTTATACTTGAAATGTAAATATGAAAATGATTAAAAAAATTGCACCAGTAGGCGTAAAATCCTTAGGTACACCATTTAGACCAGGGTTTTCTTGACCTAAATGAGTGCGTCTAACTCAATCCATGCCCCAGCTCAGCCCCAAATTCGCCCCTAATCAGCCCTACTTGCCGGTAGGTGCCTAACTGTAGATGACTACTGAGTAAGGCAGCTATCGTCAAATTAAGGGCTCCTTTTTACTAAACAATGGTAGAGGTTTCTACTGCAGGCCGGTGAGGTGAATGCTTTGACACTCTAAGGCAGGGGTGTCCAATGTCGGTCCTCGAGGGCCGCAGTCCAGTCGGGTTTCCAGGATTTCCCCAATGAATATGCATTGAAAGCAGTGCATGCAAATAGATCTCATGCATATTCATTGGGGAAATCCTGAAAACCCAACTGGACTGCGGCCCTCGAGGACCAACATTGGACACCCCTGCTCTAAGGAATTCTATAAGCGTCGGAGCATTTAACCAGCCGGTACGCAGTAGAAACCTTTACAGCTGTTTAGTAAAACTCAGCGTAACTTTTTTAAAATCATCTTTTCATTGTTTTTTGGGTTTTTTTTTTAGTTCAATAAGTTTTATTAAGATTTTGTAAGAAAAGGAATACAAAAAGAGAAAAACAGAAGAACAAGAACTGTCACGTTTTCACAGTTACAAGCGTACATTAATCATACAGCAGATATCAGATAAGCAGGTAACCTTATTAATGCGTCAGTAACAGAAGAATAAGACCAATGACTAGTGCTGAAAGATACAACATTATTAGGACTTTGCAGCATACATGAGTCCACATTCGTTGAAATGAAGAGTGGGATGATCTGTCTTTTGCTGCAATCAGTTTTTCATATTTAGCATAGAGACAGACCGTATTCCACCATGATGCTTTCAATTAGGGTTACCAGACGTCCGGCTTTCCCTGGATTTGAGGACATGTCCAGGGGTCCGGACGGCTTTTCCAAACCCAGCACTTTTTCTGGGTTTGGAAAAGCTGTCCTTCACGTAGTAGAGCATCTGTGCATGCGCGGATATGACGCAATGACATTGCGCACATGTGTGGGTGTGACATCATTACAACGCATCTGCGCATGCGCGGATGTCCTGTCCGTCAAGAGCAGGCAGCGGAGGTGGGGCTGGGGTGTGACCGGGGCGAGGATGGGTGGAACTGGGTGGGCCTGGGGGATGGGTCTAGGGGGGTGTCCGGATTTTCCTTATGGAAAATCTGGTAACCCTACTTTCAATTATCAGTGCTAATTAAGCCAATTAAAAAAAAAAATAAGTTGGGCGCCTAGTTCTGCTAGGTACACCGATCTAGGCACCAAACTGTAGGCGTCTTTTATAGAATCTGGGCCTATCTGGCAAGTTTTAAATATTGACCTGCACTTGTTTGATCAACCATCAAATGGTAATAACTTAGGAAAATATGAAAATATGTCAATTGACGGCAGTCAACTGCTTTATTGTATTGTACTTATGATGTTGTTTTTCAGCATGTTTCTATAGCTAAGCAATTAATTGCGATGACGGGTTTTTTGCCTGTAAAGAACCAATTTAATCATAAATCATGCCGGTTCAGTCTTTTTGGCTTTGCAGTTCATTTATATTTATGCAGTGCTTGCAAAGTGGAACTACAATCATGTTTTGCATCTTTAAGGCCTAATGTCGCTTAAAGCTAATTTGCTTTGAGGTCCCTTGATGCATTTAATTTAATTTTCTGGGAAGTAAATTAATGTGAAATGATAAAATAATTATTAAAATGGAAATAGAAATAAGTGAATGAAACCAATCAAGAGAGAAGAAAGACAGGCTGATTACTTTAGTTCAAAGGATAATTCCCACTTTAATTACACTTAACCCGGTTGTTAGGAAAAAGATGGCAAAAAACCTATATCAGCTACTGAACAGTAAATGGCAGATTAATAGCAAAGATTGGTCAGGATTTCATAAATGTGACCACCTATTGCAGACCAGGCCTACAGTTTTGCACAAATGAAATATCATATTGTAAAAGTATTCATATGAGTTTAAAAGGCATGAATTGGTGAGATTTCATCTCATAATAATGTAGTAGCCAAAACAAATATAGAAGAAATTACAGCTCCATCTACAACACCTTCTTAAAATAAGCATCCATCGCCGATTTCATAAAGGTAGTGATTTTAGACAAGTTAGGTGCCATTTCTCCTGTAAAGAGCTTATTTGCATGTGTAAATTGACATGTAGGTGTAAACAGTGATTTTCCAAAAGTCTCTGCTTGCACCTCAGTGCTGGTGGCTTGCACAGATTTAAAGGAGGCATGCGCTGCTCCCGGTTTGGGCGATCTTTGAAATTATACATGCATTCCGTATTTTTAGAATGGCCGTGCATGTGCAGCCTGTGAAAATGTCCACATCGGCATTTACACCTGCTCCAAGTTACAGCATAACTGTCAGCTAACACATGTTGTCTGTAACGGAGCTATGAAGGTAAGCATGAGAGAGGGGATCATGCTTAGCAGTCGGGCATCTGGTTTCCCTTCAGATTGAAGAGTCAGACAAATACAAAACAATAAATAAAAAACAAACAAAAAATTCTATTCATGAGGAATTTTAGAAAGGACCTTTTCAGGTCAGGGCATCTCAAGTTCTACCAGTATTTTAGTGCAGGATCTGCCTGTTTAAAATACATGGAAAAATAGATATTTAAATGCTGCTTACATGTGACATGAATATGCATTTTTATAAAACTACTGGGTGTCACCTTCGATGGAAAACTCACAATCACTATCACAACTCACTATCACTATCACAATCGTAGTACAAAAATGTTTCCAAAGACGCCCCATGATTCGTTTCACTTTCCAAAATGCTTGACCCAGCATCTATCAACATTTTAATTCATTCCTTTGTAATCTCACATTTTGATTACAACAACGCTTTTTATAAAGGCATAACCCAGAAGGAAATAAGACGCTTGCAGTTTGTACAAAATACTTCAATTAAAATGATAACTAATGCAAGGAAATACGACCATGCTAGCCCGTTACTAATTAAAGCTCATTTGCTCCCGATAGAGCATAGAATAGCCTATAAAATCCTTTTCTAAAATTCTGGAGATCTATTTGTGATCAAGTTAATAATTTATTAGAAAATCCAGTAGCACTATCATATGATACCATTTTATTTGGAACATCTATGAGGGTAAAAAGTCAAATTTCAGCCAAAAATAACAAACTTTTTTGTTTATAATGACAGGGGTTGCCATGCAGCTTATCTTGAAAAATTGGGACAGATTAAATTATTCATTCTGGTGGGAATCCTATATGTTATGTCTTTAAAATGGAAAGATTCATGGTCATTCAGAAGGGAAGTTACAAAAAATTTATGGAAGTTTGGGAACCATTAACTAAATTTTGTAAGGAATGACTTATTTATCTAATTGAGGAAAACATACACATCCTGGGGAGGGGGTATGTTTTTATAGGTAATTTTATGAGTTGTCGATCAATTGGATAAACGGGTGGGGGAAAATAATTTTGTCATCATTTTTAACAAGTTTATTGTGCTGTAATATTAATATTTTATGTAAATACATCATTTATTGTGCACAATTATAGTTTTAAAAATGAATAAAGAAGTTAAAAAAAAAACACCTTGTACTACTAATCTTCTCGACTTCATAAACACACTTCTTATTCCATACATCCCCCAAAGGTCCCTCCGCTCCACCTCCCAAAACTTACTTTCCATTCTATCTTTGAGACACATCTTTTCGGTTAACGCACCATCCCTCTGGAACTCTATGCCAAATCATTTACAGGAAGAAACCTCTTGAACTTACTTCAAGTCCAAATGAAAAACCTACTTGTTTAAGGACACTTTCAATGTATAACCGTCCTATTAAGGATGCAATCTTTTTTTAAAAAATTTTTTAATCTATTTAACCTGACATTTGATCCCCAACCTTATATTTTCTTTCCCTTCTTTGTGCTTTACTATAAATAATGTAGTTCTACCGCCTCCCTCATGTTCCAGTTAGTCTGTTGTGTCCTGTTGGCCTTTGTCTGTCAATTGAAACTTAGGGCTCCTTTTACAAAAGTGTGCCAGCGTTTTTAGCGCATGCACCAGAGTAACGCGCACTAGCCAAAAAAACTACCGCCTGCTTAAAAGGAGGCGGTAGCGGCTGGCGCAAGCGGCATTTTAGCATGCACGTTAAGGCCCTAACACACCTTTGTAAAAGGAGCCCTTAAGGTTCTGTATTTACAATTGTATGTTATTTTACCCTTTTTTTTTTATGTACACAGCCTAGAAGCTTGATTTGGCGATATAACAAATTTTTAATAAACTTGGAAACATCTAAAAATATTAATGGCTCAAAAAGGGCACATATATTTTTAGGTCCTGGCACATAAATGTACATTTATATTGTGAAATAACAACATAAACTCGTAGTTTAGAAACATAAGGGCAAGATATTCAAAGTGATTTAAGTGAGTAGGAGAGTTTTTTGCCCCCTTAAATTGCCCAGGGCTGCCCAACCACCATATTCAGCAGCACTAAACCAGGCACTATCGCTGAATATCGGCTCTGACTGGCCCCCCAAAAAAGTGGGCAGGTCAGTGGTGCTACTGTGGACAGCATTGAGGAGGCTCCAGCAGGTGCCAGTATTATTTAGTGCCGGCAACCAAAAGGCTAAACAGTTTAATTTATGACAGATCAAAAGCTGTACTAAATTCATCTACTTAGCTTTGCAGGCCCCAGCACTGAATATTGGCTGGGACCCCCCCCCCCCCAAATAGTCCAGTTTTCCTCCATTCTCCATTCCAACCTCCCATGGTCCATAGTCCCTCTTCCAATCCACCGCTGAACAGCGACAATCCTCTATCCTCTTCCATATTCCCCCACTGGTCCTTCTACCCTCCTATGCTCACCCCTCACTTCCATCCTGGGACTGCCCCTCTTCCTGGGTCTAACTGAGGTCCCTGGTGGTTCAGCAGAGGGCACTGGGAGCTGGAGCAAAGCCTACTGAGCCCAATATTGAAACCAAGGGAGGCAGCTTGGCTACCTCCCATGGTCCACGGCGATCCCAGATAAGAACATAAGAATAGCCTTACTGGGTCAGACCAGTGGTCCATCTAACCTAGTATTCCATCTTCACGGAAGCCAATCCAAGTCACAAGTACCCGACAAAACCCCAAATAATATCAGCATTACATGCCACTGATCCAGGACAAGGAGTGGCTTACCCCATGTCTGTCTCAACAGCATAAGAACATATGAATTGCTATACTGGAACAGACCAAAGGTCCATCAAGCCCAGTATCCCGTTTCCAACTGTGGCCAACCCAGGTCCCAAGTACCTAGCTAGATCCCAGACTATGGACTTTTCCTCCAGGAACTTGTCCAAACCTTTTTTAAAACCGGCATCATTAACCGCTCTCGCCACATCCTCTGGTAACACATTCCAGAGCTTAACTAGTCTCTGAGTGAAAAAATAATTCCTCTTATTGGTTTTAAAAGTATTACTCTTTAACTTCGAGTGCCCCCTAGTCTTTGTTAATCTTGATGCAGTAAAAAACGATCCACTTGTACCCATTCTACACCACTCAGGATTTTGTAGACTTCAATCACATCTCCCCTCAGCTGTCTCTTTTCCAAGCTGAAGAGCCCTAACCTATTTAGTCTTTCCTCATTATGAGAGGAGTTCCATCCCATTTATCATCTTGGTTGCTAACCTTTTCTAGTGCCACTATATATTTTTTGAGATAAGGAGACCAGAACTGAATGCAGTACTCAAGGTGAGGTTGCTGAGACCAGTGCAGGTGATCGAGGCAGACAGCGTGCCAGACTTTAAGAATAAATGGGATACCCATGTGGGATCCCTACGAGGGTCAAGATAAAGAAATTGGGTCATTAGGGCATAGACAGGGGGTGGCTAAGCAGAGTATGCAGACTTGATGGGCTGTAGCCCTTTTCTGCCGTCTTTTCTATGTTTCTATGTTTCTATATCCGTTCACTGGCATTGAATATCCAGGCCAAAGTTTGTCAACTCGGACTTATCCAACCAAGCCGATATTCAGCAGCTAGCCGGCTAAAGCAAAATGGTGAAAGATAAACCTGCTTTTGGATGGGTCTATCTAGCTGCTAGCCTTAGCTGGCCAGCCACTGAATATAGGCGGTGACCGGCTGACTGAGAGCTGTTCCCAGATTGCTAAATCCTGTTAAATATCAGAGGGGGTGGGGGGGACTGTTTCCTGCCTCCAGTGACTGCCTTGACAAACGTCTGCCACAGCTTTTACTTGTAGTACCACAAGGTTGCAGCAAGAGGTCGCAGCAGCCTTGCAGCCTTTAAGGTCAGGAACAAATGAGCTTTGCTCCTTCCCGAACCGCAGTCCGCCTCCTTACATAGGGCCTTCCAAACTACCTCTTGAGTGAATACCTTCACAAAGACGGTAAATAAATCCTATTAAATAAATAAATAAATAATGGATCTAAAAGATTTACATCAAATTCTCCCATGCTTCCCTTACATTATTCTCTTCCCCTTAAGCCTGTCTCCATAATGATGCTTTCACCTCTATCTGAAGCTGCAGGAAATCTATCCTCCAATGAAATGAATGATGCCGAGTAACTACCCGGTAATTCAAAAAATAAAAGTCCTGCTCCACATCATTTGTCGAAATCTTGGGGAAGATGTCAAAGTACTGGCTGCTATGTGTTTGCTGTTAATAAGGCAGTTGACACTGAACAGTTAATGACATCTCCAGAGGTGTAGTTAACTGCGTTCAGTATTACCAGTGGACTCATAAGCCCTGCATAAGCTTCTGAATACTACAGACAGTAATTCAAGGAAAAAAAACCTAAACCTCAACCCAGTGACACTTATGCCTTTCCATATGTGCTTAGAATGCCCTTAACTGTTACTTTTGCAAATAATATGGCAAGCTAAAAGCATCATATTTAAAATACTATCATCATAAAACACCTGAGCAACCATCATATACCTGAATTTACATACCACGTACTGTATGCATTTGAATACTTTTGCAGGCAAATATGTGCCTAACTAGAGATAGTGCAGTTCTGTTGGAGTGCCCCTATGTGACATAGCATTTAATGCAAAGGGATCATTCGCATGGGAAGGGAATGGGTGGCTCTGCCACTTATGCACACAAATACAGTAAGTTACATGCACCCTTGCCATTATTGGAGGCTCATTGTCAAAGCACTTCAACGCACAAAGTGCAACATATCCTTTTACTAAGGTACCCTAATGGATTTAGTGTGTGTTAATGAATTAATGTGTTTTAAGTGTCATGCAGCCCATAGGATAGCACACGCTAAATTCATTAGCGCACCTTAATAAAAGGCCTCTCCATCTTTACCTTCCCCCTGCATATATCCTTTAGTTTTCTATCTCCCCAATACAGTATCCCCAATACAGTATCCCCAATACAGTATGTCTTCTTCCTTCTCCAGTCCCTACAATGGCCTCTAACTCTTGTAGCCCACCTGCTCCCTTTTCCAGTCCCCAATTTCAGATCAAGCCTCCTCTCACCTTGCTCCCCTTTTCCCAATCCACAGTACCCAGTTCCAGCTCCAGTCCTCTTCTCCCACCTGCTCCCCCTTTTCAGGCTCCAGCTCCAGCTCTAGCTCTCACCTCCCTTTTCAGCTCTTAGTTCTAGCCCCAGCTGCCTTCTGATTCCTTCCCTGCATTAAAAAAATCATTTACCTTGTTTCTCTGGTAATAGTCAGCGACTAAGGTTGCCAACTGATTGGTTTTCAGCCGGCCTGTCCAGTTTTTGAAAGGCCAACCTGGTTGCCAGCATACCCTTCAAATCCGCAAATTTTTTTCTTTGTGGCACAGCCACCCTCAGGGGCGGACTGAAGCAGGGGCCCCAGTGCTTTCCACTCTCTTCCCCCCCCCTTTTCTGCCATTCAATATCCCCAAGTCTACTTTAAAGATATCTTCCACAAGCTGTTCAGCTACCCCTTACAAACCAGAAGTTGCATCAAAGGGGCAGTTCACATCAGAAAAAGGGGCCATGCAGGCCACTGGCTGCATCTCTGAATTCCTGCCAGTTCTAGGAACCTCGTCAAAGACACTAAGGTAGGCAAAAGGTAGAGGGTAGGGGGAAAGATGATGGGAGTGAAGAAAGAGAGAAGTTATGCATCTGGTAGGGGTAATTTGGGAACAAAGAGAGTAAAATGACTGGGGAGTGAGGGAGAAGAAAAAAAGATGGACCCTTGGGGGTAGAAGGGAGGGAAGTGATGGGGAGAAAGAGAAATGATAGAGACGCAAAATGAAAGAAAGAGAAATTGTGGATCCAGGTAAAGAAAGAGAGTGGCAATCAGAAGGGGATGAAGAGGAAGGAGGGAAGAAATAGAAATTATGGAACCAAGGGAAAGAGAAAGGAGGAAAAAAAGAGAGAGGAATAATGGACCAAAAGGGGGAGGAGAAGAAGGGAAGAAAAAGAGAGAAATGGTGGGCCCAATGGTGAAGAGGAGGGTAGCAAAGATGTTGGATCACAGAAGAGGAAAGAAATGAAGGACCCAAGGGTGGAGGAGATGAAGAGGAGGAGAGGCTGGAGAAGTGGCTTAGTTTTAAAAAAAAGAAGTCCGATTTGTAAATAAATGTTTAATTCCACAGAAGGGAACAGTTTTTTTTTCTTCTAAGATGGTAACCCTAGTATGACCAATTAGTTAAAGAGGAGTGGGGTGTGAAAAGTTTGAAACAATAGGTGTAGCAAGAGACTTGGGTTGGAGCATGGGTATGAGGGCAGGCTATGAGGCAGGCAGTTGGGTTTTCACTGTTAAAAAGTTGGCAACCCTATCAGTGATTGAAACAAGCTGCCTCATGCCTTCCCTCAGTTGGTCCCACCCTCGCTAAAACAGGAAATTGCATCAGAGGAGGGTGGGAATGGCTGAGAGAAGGCATGAGGCAGCCTACTTCATTCACCGACTGCTGCTGTAGAGTTAGTGTAAGATTACTTTGCAAAGGCCACCCAAGGGAGGGATGGGGAGGGGAGCGAAGGGAAGGGAAAGGAAGGAAAAAGGTGTTGAACTGTGTAAGGCAATGCCTTTCCTAAGGTAAAAGAAAGAGATGCAGTAGCATCAGGGAGGGGATATCCTTTTTATTTAAACATCAGTTTAGGGGATGCCCTTTGACCCCCCATAGCTATGCCTCTGAGTGTGCCCTCTTTCAAAAGAGTGTACGCTCAATTGCTTTGCTCCTGAGATGAAAAAAATGACTAAAAAATGACTGAACATTCTTGGAAATGACACAAATGTTTTCTAGCTGCTGATTCCAAACACATATATAGGGTCCCCCCCCCTCCCCTTTGATTCCTTGTTAAAGGAATCATTCAACTGTGATCTCAGGGAAGTCAGAGCACAGTATACGAGTGTCATCAAACACTTTTAAAGCTGCTCAACTCCTTGGAAGTGCAGATAGGTCCCTGAGCATACTTGTCAGTATATAGCAACATGCCACACCATTCATCCCTCCCTAAAGACGATAAAAATAAGCAGGAAGTTGACATCTCAGTCTTAGGGAGATCATAACACATTGTAATATCAAGGGTTGCCCCTGGTTGATATTGAGCAATTTGGAAATTGTTCTGGCATTGTAATACCATGCATATATTTCTGCAGGAAAAAAAAAAAAAAAGAGAGAAACTAAACATCTTTTATTATTCGCACAGCTCCTTGTTTCAAACTTCTATAAAAGAAGAAAAATTAGCAGCATAAATAGCACTGCAGCTGCCTTTTCTCTCTAAATCCCTAGGCGAGTAATTGAGCTCTGGAGAGTCTTTTAAAGCACTTTTCTAATGTTCTACTTCAAGATCAATTCTTAACCTAAGGCCCGTGAATGAAGAGGCTTCAACTTTCACTCTTTCTCTGCAACTTCCTGTTTACCCAAGTAAATAAATTGTCATCAGCTGGGTAAACAAAAGAAAACTAATTACAGTAGAATGCTTTATTTTGGGGGGGTTTTTCTCTTCATTAAGTTCATTGAGATCAATATTCAGTAGGACAGTCCGCATAAATTTAAAAGGATATGTTGTTTAAAGTTATGTACATGTTCAACAGAGCTAGGCATTTATGTATGAAACAAAAATTGCTAAAAAGCAAGCTCCCCCCACACACCCATGAAGAAGAGAATGGCACACATCCTTGTGGTGTGACAAATTGCAAACTGTGCAAGCACTTCTCAAAAGTATGGGAAAAACATTCAGCATAAAGGGACTCTTCACATGTTCTTCCTCTAATGCGGTATCCACGGATTCGATTATTCGCGTTTAAAAATTTTTTTTTTAAAAAAAGGCTAATTCCGGACCTTTCCCGCCTCCCTCCCATCTCCTTCCCAGCATCCAAGACCTTACCTGATGGTTTAGCGGGCTTTCGGGGCAGGAGCCATATTCCTACACTCCTGCCCCGTGCAGATCACTCATAGAAAATGGCTGTGGGGAGTTCCCGTCGTCGTCTCGAGAGACTACAGGAACTCACTGCAGCCATTTGCTATGAGTGATGTGCACGGGGCAAGAGCGTAGGAAGCTCGCTCCTGCCCCGAAAGCCCGCTAGACCACCAGGTAATATCTGGGATGCTAGGAGGGAGACGGGAAGGTCTGGAATGAGGCGGGGGTGGGTCAGAGCCGGCCGAAAACGTATTTGTGATTTTTCACATTTCACGGTCCGGCTCTGCACCCAACCCCCGTGAATACCAAGGGAGACGTATACATCGTTCAGTGCAAAGAGGTACGTTACATCGGTGAAGCAAGCCAAATGCTAAAGACCAGAACCAACCTACATAGATATCATATTAAGAATTGCAATACCAACCAGGATATCACCTCTGTCGGACAACACTTTGGAAAAACTGACCACTGCACCAAGGATTTTATGGTGAGAATACTAAAAGGGAACTTTTAAAACAATCCATGAACATAAAACCTTTTGAAATCAAAATGAAGTATTTTGACACCTACCAGACAGGACTTAACAGAGATCCGGGCTTTCTTTCCCACTATAAAGATATTTTAAAACTGCTCTGCCACCTTTCTGTCTCCTGCCCATCCATCCACCCTTCTCTCTTCCTATCACTGAAATGCTTTCATGTTCTCCTTATATATACTGATATTTGTCAATATTTGCTTTTTTCTAAACTGAAGAAGGGTTACCTTCGAAAGCTCATCATAAAATGCATTGAGTTAGTCCAATAAAAAGGTATCTCCTTATTTCCTTTGGTTTTGGGGTTTTTTTTTGTTTTATTTCTTTACTAGTCTTTAAGCCCGTTACATTAACGGGTGCTAGATGTCTGTATGTATGGTGTGTTGTTGTTTTTTTTATTTGTCTCTCTCCCTGGACGCTGTCTGTCTGTCATTCTTTGGGTCTGTGTCTCTCCCAAGTCCCCTGTCTGTGTGTCCCCTGTCTGTGCGTCCCCTTTCACCTCTCCCCCTGTTGTGCAATGCCTGCCTGCTTCGTGGCCCCCCTTCTGTTCCTCCCTCCCCCCGATTGCTGTCTGCCCCCAGCACAACTCTCCCCCCCAAAGCAATCGCGTCAGAGGGAACGTGCTCCATGTGGAGAGTGGCCTGCGAGGTTCGCTACAGCCGGCCGCAAACCTCAGCAGGCCGCTTCAAACAGGAGCAGCAGCAGTTGATGCAGGAGGGGGGACTCGTGGACGTGTTCCTTACCGAACACTGCCGCCGCCAGTGCTGCTTCGCACCCCCTTCATCTTGCCCTCTGGTGCGCCAAGCCAGCGCATGCGCGTAAGCCGCTGGCCATCCGTCTCGGGGGGGGGAGGAAGAGAGAGAGAGCGGAGAGGCGGCGACGGCAAAGTTAGTGTAAGGGAGACGCTGCGTCTTTCAACATGGAGCAGGACAGAGCGTAAGCTGTGCATGCGCACTTCCTATGTGTTGCTACAGCTCACGGAAAACCGGCGCACACATAGGAAGTGCGCATGCGCGGCCTAGCGTTTTATTATATTAGATACCACCTAGGTATGAGTACTGAAACACTGGCATAATTTTAAATGGATAAGATCTGCGTTTAAAGTTATTCTTGCAATTGTGGGGTGCAGACCTGGATGCATAAGTTAGATGAAGAGTGGCTGAATTCTATATTACTTTTAGCTCGCCTCATGTGCTAACTGATAAACACTATCATGTCCATTCTCTACCCTTGAACATAACCCCTTCAAGAAAAATAGTCAATCTTTGTTCTAGCACATGGTGTATACATGCAAAAAGGCAAATTTACTGCAGGATACCAGCACAAGTCCTGTGGTAAGCGCATGCTAGCACTTACCGCATTTTAGTAAAAGGGGCTCAATATGTGTTAAATACATGAGATGCAAACCTTGAAAATGTGTATGGAACACCTCATTATTATGCCACCTGAATAACTACTCAGCTTGTATTTAACTTTAAACACGAATCCCCTGCCACATGATAGTCCCAGCATATTTATTTATTTATTTATACATTTTAGAAAAGCAAAACAAGCATTTTCAATATAACTTGAATACAGATTAGAAAAAAAAATAAAGGAAATCAATACAAAGTGAAGACCCACTTGGAAAATGAATCATTATTTTGTCTACAATCATATTATGGGGCCAAAGAACAGAAAAAGGAAAAATTACTAATTCAACAGAAGTAGCACTGGGTGAAACTACCAGAAGCCAGTTTGTGCTAACCCGTGGAAGAAGTCTCGGATCTAATAATGATTCCACTACTTTCTCTAACCACAACAAACTCTAATTTTCTAATATAAACACAATATTTATCAGAAAACTTCCAAATACTGTCTATATAGAACCCAGAGCTAGGACTCTAGGGCAAAGTTCCAAAAAGTCCTTCCTCCAAATGAGTAATGGAACCAAGAATCTGCTCATTTATGTCTGAAATACTCCAGAGTAAATGCCACAATGAGAGTTATTCTTTCAATAATAACCTTCAGAGAATTCTCCAAAAAATTGGACAAATACAGCTCCAGCAACTTCAGCCCTCTCTTAATAATGTGGTATTGGGTTTTCATTATTGTTGGCATATTTCAGATGGAATCAATAATATCTCATGAAGGCATTTCCATACTATTTCAACTGCTGATACTATAGGGGACCTAGGAAATTTCAAAAATCTCAAATTGTTCTTCGTCTGACATTTTTCCATATAGTCTATGGAAATGAAAGATATTTCTTTAACAATGTCAAGTTTTAGTTGTTTCAGTTGTACTTGCTGTTCGTGTTTTTCTCTCACCATGCACCTGCAAAGTCTCAGGGCAGTGATCTTCCAGCTTCAGAAGGGTACTCCCATAACGGTTGCCTCACGTCTGATCCTCCAAGGCTGATTGCCACAAACTCCACTCAGGATAGCAGTCCTTCAGCCACTCCTGCACTGGTATTGCTTCCAGGTTGAGGGGGAGCCTGTCCCTAATCCAGACTCAATGAAGCCTAAGTCAGCACTAAGTTCAATTGACACATTCAGCATCCCTCTTGAAACCAGTACTACTGTTGTTGCTTTTCAGATCATCACTCCAGAAATAATGGTCTGGACAAAGTACTTTGGGGCCTCCAACACTGGAAGGCAAGCCTGTGGCACTCATTTCCGCTTTCCCACAGCAAACACTGCTAAGGTAAGCACTCATTGGCAAACCAGATAAATCAAAAGAGAGAGCTCTAGTCAAGCATCTAATCTTGTCGCCTTCTTGACCCAATTATTCCTTTAGTCTCAGCATTAACGGTCTCTTCCCAACTTCTAACAACCCTCTCCCTCCCCTGTCGAGTGTGCCTAAACTACCCAGACCCCTCTCTTGTCACCTACCAGTCTACTGATAGGGGTGAGAGGTGATACTTGGAAGCTAAAAGTTGATGGGGTGGAAGCACTTGGATACCTGAGGGACACATAGTTGATTCCATGGAAGGGAGTTAGGGGTGGTCTCTAATGTGGTAAGACCTGACTATTCTGGGAATACAGAAAGTGTAGATGGTGTGTATATGGGTTCGGAGTAATCTAAGTAAAATTTAATTATTTATTTATTTATTTATTTTTACAGAAAGGGTGATAGATGTGTGAAATAGTCTCCCAGTGTAGGAGGTAGAGACAAAGACTGTGTCTGAATTCAAGAAAGCGTGGAACAGACAAATGGGATCTCTTAGAGAGAGGAGGAGATAGTGGATGCTGCGGATGGGCAGACTGGATGGGCCATTTGGCTTTTATCTGTGGTCGTGTTTATATGTGGGGGAATTGGGGGGAAGCCTTTAATACTCAAACACCCTCTGCGGCTTATAATCAAAACTTAAACACCTCTTTAAACCCATCCAAGTCGGCACTCAGATGACCTAAAAGACAGGTCATCCACCGGATTTGGCCAGGGATACCCAAAAAATAGGAAAGAATTATTGTTGAAACCTGGGGTTCTGGCTATAGGGGCGACATTTTACTTACGTCATCCTTGTAAATGTGTAGTACGTTACTCTTCTCAAAAGTATGTATTTGAGCCTGCTCAATTGACAACTTTCCTATCACTGTCACGACTGGAGAAGGAAAAAGATAAGATCTAAAAAGCCCAATATTAGAAATTGTAATGAGGTGATTAAGTCAACTTGATCTCAGTCAAGCCAGCCTTTGAATTCTTTATTAAAATTTTTCTTTATTCCGTTAAGTTAAATCTTGGAACCTATTAATTGGGGACTAGAGCTAAGTTTAAGCATATATTGTTTCTTTACATAAACAATTTTTATATTATTATTTTATGCTTAAAGCTTTCTGTACAAGTTTATGCTTGATTGTTTAAATATGAAAATGATAAATAAATAAATAAAAAGACAGGTCGTCCAAGTGCCAATAATTATCAAAATGACTTTCTGGACATAGCCAGGGACTTTTTATGCCTCTGAATACCGCTGTGCACCCAGAGCTAAAAGGGGCGTTTCGGGTGGAGTGGATAGGGCAGTATTTGGGCAAGATGTGGGCTGACCTAGACTTAGTTGTCCTGCATGGATAATCAAATGGTTTATGAGACTTTCTGGATGAAATATATATGTTGTGAGTTAGATGATGTAAAAGCAGGTATAAGTGCCCAAAAATATATCCAAAGTGACCAGATAACCACTGCACAGACAACGTAAAGACCCACACACACTCCCCCAGTGATCACTAACATCCTGACACTGCCACAAATATCAGAATAAAAACATCCATAATATCAGCACCTGCTATAGGAAAGTCTAGTAGAGCTGCATATAGGTGTCTTAAGTAGCCTGGGAGGAGGGCTAGTGAACCATAGAGAGGAGGTCACCCAGACCCATAAGTCACTCTAACCACTACATTCATGGTGGGAAATATGAGCCCACCAAAATCCCCCCAACACTACTGTACTGCCATGTCCTGTAGGTGCCACCTGCAGCCATAAGGGCTTTTGGGGTGATAGACAGGTGGATATAGTGTGTTTTGTGGGATTCACCATATCTTATAAGGGAGTTCTAGTGAGATGTTTATATGGCACCCTTTTTCTGAAGTTTACAGCAGTGCCCTGTAAGGTGCCCCACTGCTCTGTTACCATGTCTTGGTGGCCAGTCCATCACAATGCTGGCCCCTCCCATGTCCAAATGGTCTTGTTCTGGGCATTTGGAACTTAGACAAATTTTTGGTTGAAAATGTGATATATAGATAGATGTACTGGTGGTCTGGACGATCAATATTCTAGATGTATTTTTCAAGAATGGACATTTTACCACTACCAACTTTGGGCGTCTAGTGCCATACGTCCGAATCAGACAGGATACTGGGTTAGATGGACCACTGGTCTGACCCAGTATGGCTATTCTTATGTTAGATCAAAAGACTAAGAACCAGGAAAGCCAGGATTAAATCTCACTGTGACTCCTTGAACTCTTGGACAAGTTACTTAGGATCACTTATACAATGGCAAATGCATCGAAACCCATTCAGTTCCTATAGGCTTTGGTACATTTACCATAGCAGCATCACGCCACTATTTATCGATGCTCATAGAAACATAGAAACATAGAAATAGACGGCAGATAAGGGCCCACGGCCCATCTAGTCTGCCCACCTTAATGTCCCTCCCCTACCTTTGCCCTGTGAAGAGATCCCATGTGCCGATCCCATTTGGCCTTAAAATCAGGCACGCTGCTGGCCTCAATCTCCTGTAGTGGAAGACTATTCCAGCGATCAACCACTCTTTCAGTGAAAAAGAATTTCCTGGTGTCACCTCGTAGTTTCCCGCCCCTGATTTTCAACGGATGCCTTCTTGTTGTCGTGGGACCCTTGAAAAATAAGATATCTTCCTCCGCCTCGATGCGGCCCGTAAGATACTTGAACGTCTCGATCATGTCCCCCCTCTCTCTGCGCTCCTCGAGCAAGTATAGCTGTAATTTGTCAAGCCGTTTTTCGTATGATAGATCCTTGAGTCCCGAGACCATCCGGGTGGAGACCATCATTGGCTTCCTATCAGCCACCGCGTTTTATTTAAGGTAATGCTGCTTATTTTTAAAACCCTAGTCCACAACGAGCCTCAGTTTATATCAAGAATGTTAATTCCTTATAATCCCGTACGCTCACTCAGATCATCCTCTCAAAACTTACTAGCTATACCTTCCCTTAAAACAATAGGAACAAGAAGAGCTGACATGTTTTCTGTTATGGGCCCACAATGGTGGAACTCTTTACCACAACATATTACAAATGGAAAAGATCTTCTTTCTTTTAAAAAAATCTTTAAAAACTCACCTTTTTAAAGATGCTTTTAATACTCAATATTAAAAAATTTTCTAGTTTTTAATTTTTTACCCACCCCTGTTTCCTTATGTTTTTTTCTGTATTTGTTTTTCTAGATATAACAGATGTAATCTTTGCCCTTCTTCCCTCCCCATTTCAAGTCTGTCTTGTCTTAAAATGGATGTTAATGAATTTTTAATTTGTATCTCTATAATTTTATCTCTTTTTTTTACTTGTGTACATCGCTTTGTAAACAGATTCAGCGATACATCAAATATTAATAAACCTTGAACCTTGAACCTTTGTAAAAGAGGTCTTTAACCTTCTATTACTTCAGGTACAAACGCAGCCCTTGAATAGAAAAATGTCTCCTGTGCCTACATATATCTTATCATGAGCTAAATTCCCTTCCCCTCCAGGACCTTGCCCAAAGAATTCTTAAAGCCAGCCATACTTACTGCTTTTATTCTGTCTTCTGGCAAGGAATTCCAGAGCTTAACTATACTTGGAGTTAAAAAAAATATATATTTTTTTACATATTTGTTTTAAATAAACTCCTTAGTAATATGTCTTCTACTCTTTGTGCACTGTGTAAAAGAGGAAACAATTGATTTGTGGTTAGCAATTCCAATCCACTCAGAATTTTATAAACTTCACACATCGCTCCTGTGGCCTTTCCTCACAGAGGTTAGAGCCGTTCAGCTTGGAGAAGAGAACTATTATAAAATTGCCTGCATGTAGAAGTATATATTTGGGGGGTAATTCTATAAGGAAAGTATACACCTGTGGGAATTTGGAAGGAATACAGGCAGAGTACATACATACACACATAAATGATTGTATTCTATCATTTATGTGTGTTTTAGCTAAAATGTAGGAGACAGCATTTACACCAGCCATAGGACTGGTGAAAGTAATTGTGCCTTATATAAGGGGCCGCTGTAAAGTTCTCAGCCCAACCAAGAAGAGAATGACATGGAGCCATGAAACTTACAATTTATTCCACACTTTTGATACATTTCAATGATATGAAATGAAATGCAAAGTGTCAAAAATGTGGAATAACTTGTAAGTTTCATGGCTGCACATCATTCTCTTCTTGGTTGGGCTGAGAACTTTTCAGTGGCTCCTCGTATTGTGATGTCATAATGCCTCATTCCACCAATGCCTAAGAGCCAACGTCATCAGTGATGACACAATGGCTTGGTTTCCCTATACATGTGCCCATGTACTAGATGCATTTGCCTCACTGAAATGAAAAGTGTGGAATAACTTGTAAGTTTCATGGCTCCACATCATTTTCTTCTTGGTTGGGCTGAGAACCTTTCATCGGCCCCTTGTATAGTATGTAGGCATAGATTCTGCCAGTTGCAGCAGTGTTCTATAAAGAAGAGGCACTGCCTACTTTACTTTACAGAATATATGCCTACTCTTATGCTAGGCACCCGGTCATACAATCACCCTTGTGGTGGGATAGGATTTGGAATTATACATGCAATTTTGAATTTGCAAAAGCATTCACATATATATTTACTCAGAAAAAAAAAACCCTGCACAATTTAGCATGTGTAAATGTATACAAATACTTTTTTTTAATACTTTAAAAGTGAATAAATTCTGTATTTTCCTGTAAAAATTCTACCAAGCCGGCATAGCGAAAATTATGTATTTACTTTTCGCTGATTTGGGTAGTTATAAAATTACACTGAAACAGTAGCAAATAGACAACTCTCTTTTGCTGTAAAAGAGAAAACATCAGCCACCCAACTGTGTTAAGTGGAGAAAAAAGACCTCAAAAAAACAAGAGCGTCAACAGAACTGCACACAGCTGTGTAAATAGTAAGCTCATTGTTATCAATGGTCAAAAAAACTCCACAACACTCTACGCCAAACAATTCTCTAATTCAGCAGGAAAAAAATTACATTAGCTGCAGTCATGTAATAACTTGAAACACTCAATGTTAATTCAAAATTAATCACTTAGCTCTCAGCATGGTCCATATTTTACAAGCCATGGTCCCAGCTATATCCAATCCCAATGGGAGACCCCATTTTGCAGAGGGGAAATGCAGCAACAACAAACTCCACAGCTTCGTAAGTCCGGCTCTTACCAGGAAGGTGCGCAGGATCAAATATCAAGGCCTCAGAGTTTAGACATCATCAAAATGGCTCTGCCCCACATTCTAGCATCATCATTGTTACTTCCTACCCTCCTCTTTTCCCACCCCTCCTCCCACTTCTCCTTCTTCGCCCCCTTTTTAAATCGCCTTGAGCCTACCAAGGTATGAGCAATGCAAAAATAGATTAGATCATTGTGTTTCTATCTTCCACATCTCCAATAGGGTGCTGTTAGACATTGTTACCCAGGCGCCATAAATCACAATAATGCTCCATTTTTTTGACCAGTGATGACAGTGAATTTACTATTTACACAGCAGTGTGCTGTTCTGTGATGCTCCTGTTTTATTGAAGTCTTTTTTTTTTCTACAGTTAACCCTCTCCTCCCTTTTACAAAACCGTAGCACGGATTTTAGCGCTGGCCATGGTGGGAACAGCTCCTACGCTCATAGAATTCCTATGTGCTGTTGGAAGTTCTTCTTGACCAAGATGTTTTAGTAAAACAAAGTTAGATAATTGAGATGGATCTAAGAAGACATATTTGAAAGATTGATATCTTATGATGCATTTGCATGGATATCTAAGGAAGAAAATTCCTCCAATTGAGGTTACAGCAGATTTAAGAATCAAAAATTGACGCCTCCTTCTTTATGTTTCTTTAGAAACATCAGGAAAAACCTGTATTTTATGTCCCAGGAACTCTTCAGATTTATTTTTGAAGTATAATTTCATAATCCATTCTTTATCTGGTAGGAGTGCTACTGTTTTATAAGAGTGTCGCTGGGGTAGCAATACTCATATCGGAGGCTTCTATCAAATTAGTGACGTCTAATAGTTGATCTTGTTGCTGTTTCGTTCCACTCTGTTGCTCTAAAGCAGGGGTGCCCACACTTTTTGGGCTTGCCAGCTACTTTTAAAATGACCAAGTCAAAATGATCTACCAACAATAAAATTTAAAAAAAACACAAAGCACTGTACGCTGAGAAAATGTTAATTATCATTCCTATTCTGGGTTTTTTCAAAGAGGTCAAGGCAGATGACTCTATGCACTGTCACCTCAGTAACAACCATACAAAAATAGACAAATATATACCCCCCTCCCTTTTTACTAAACTACAATAGCAGTTTATAGCGCAGGAAGCTGCGCTGAATGCCCAACGCTGATCTCGAAGCTCATAGGCTGCCTGCACTAAAAACCACTATTTTTGTTTAGTAAAAGGGGGCCATAGTGCAAAATATATACAGCAGATATAAATTCAGACACATTTTTATCACTAAATTGAAAATAAAATCATTTTTCCTACCTTTGTTGTCTGGTGATTTCATGAGTCTCTGCTTGCACTTCCTTCTTCTGACTGTGCATCCAATCTTTCTTCCCTGCTTTCAGCCTGTATGCTTCCTCCCCTCCAGACCTCATTCCCTCCCCCAACTTTTTCTTCCTCTCTCCCTGCCCTTTCTTTCTCCCTGCCTCCCTTTCTTTTTTTCTCTCTTCAAGCCCCCTTTCTTTTTTCTGTTTTCCTTCTTTCCTTCTGTCTCCCTGCCCTCCCCCAAGCCACTGCTACCGCCATCGGGGAACAGGCCCCACAAGCCGCCACCACCATCAGGTAACAGGCCCCCAAGCTGCTGCCGCCCCAAGCTCTCCCTGCTTCCCTGCGTTGGGCCAACCAGCATTCGTCTCCCCAACGTCAGTTCTGCCATCTCAGTGTAAGTTCCGGCCCAGCCAGGCAGTGATTGGCTGGCCCGAACTTCCTCTCCGACGGCAGAATTAACGTCAGGGAGAGGAAGGCTGATCGGCCCGGTAGATCGCCAAGGCAAAGTGAGTCTATCACGGAGCCCGGGATGGGCTCCGTGATCGACTCACTTTGCCTTGGCGATCTACCGGTTGATCACGATCGACCTATTGGGCACCCCTGCTCTAAAGAATAAAAATGGGCTTACTCCCAGCACAGCTTACTGCTTTCTCATAATAATTAATTCTAAAATTTACTAAAATTTGCCCTTGCTTTAATCTTGGATCATATTATAGAGGACTTGAGATAGATTAAGGGCTCCTTTTACTAAGCCGCGTTAGCGGTTTAATGTGCGTAATAGCGCACACTAATTTACCAGCTGCACTAGCCGCTACCGCCTCCTCTTGAGCAGGCAGTAGTTTTTCGGCTAGCACGGGGGTTAGCGCACACTAAAAAGTTGCGTGCGATAAAGCTGCTAACGCAGCTTCGTAAAAGGAGACCTAAGTGATGTTTAATTTTTCTTGCAAGCTATATCAATTTTGATTTAATACTATTGTCGTCTTAATCTAACTTTCTGTTCAAGATGTTTAATGCTTGGAAGTTCTTTTTTGAAATAATAGATAAATAATAATTTTAAAAAAGAATTCCTATGTGCTGATGCTAAAAATCGTGCTACTGTTTTATAAAATTGGACAGTTGGGTGGCTGACATTTTCTCTTTTACAACCTGTTTGCTATTGTGTCAGTGTGATATTTCCAACTCTCTCCTGTGTACTTATTCTGGTTATAAAATTACTCATTTCTGCTCATTTTTAAGATAAAGGGTTATAAACTGCTGAATCCTGTGAAAATTTAGCCTCAGGTATGAACTAATTGCATCTTTAGAAAATGAGAAATGTTTATCAATAAAAAAATAAGAATCCTAGAAATCACATACCCCATTTAAGATACCTGCAGGTTTAGGCTGAAGAACATGAAAGGCATCAAAGCTGTGGGTAAAAAAAAATTGCATATCTCATTTTACTGACCCTATAGTATACAAAACTTTTAAAAATGAAAGCTGCCGTTCTGAATTCTTATAGCCTTTATCTCTGTTATTTCTAACTCCACTTATGGTACCTTTTCACTCATCGGATCACATATTTCTGCAGAATCACTATGGGAAATTCCTGGGATCATTTATCCCAAATCAAACTCAAAACCTTTCTATTCCAAGATGCTTATCAAAATACAAGCTAGCCCTTTCTCCAGCCATCTTTCATTGTTCTTTAAGAACCGCTTTTAAGAAGCGACCGCCCCTCCTCGCTTATTCCTTCCCCTCCCCTCCTTCCCTCCGTTTTAATCTTTAGTTTAACTTCGATGTATTTTTTGAATAGTCTTCCCCCTAGCACCTTTTGTGTCAACCCCCCTCCCCTTTGCCTTGTCCACGTACTACTCTATTTTACTTTAATTATTTTAAACTTCTATTTTAGTATTGTAAACCAGCCAGATACTTGCTGATGACCGATAAATCAAACTGTAAATAAACTTGGAATGGGTGAGCATTCATGAGCATGTGGTTGGCTTGCGTGGGCACCTATAAATAGACCTTTGCAGTTATGTGCTTCATGCATGTGTAAATGCCTAATTGGCAGATAACATGCCAAAATGCACTATGTGCTTTCTATAGAATATCGCATAAGTACTGTCACATAACTGCAATAGGATATACACAGGGGTGGGACATAGGCATGGCGCCAAATGATGCACACAACGTATAGAATGCAGGGGGGAGAGGGATTTGTACACTGCATTTTTGTATACAACCACACTTAAAGTGGTTCACATACTGTATATACAGGTATTTATTTTGCACCTGGGGCACTGGAGAATTAAGTGACTTGCTTAAGGTCACAAGGAGTAGCCCTGGGATTTAATTCCACAACCTCTGGGTCTATCAATAGGTCACTTCTCACTATCAGTTGTGCATGTAGTATAGTGGGCTTAGACATGACCATTTATATGAGCCATTGGCCTTGCATAGGGGTTCTCTATCCAGTCCTCAGGACACTCCTAGCCATTCAGGCTTTCAGGAAATCCACAAAGAATATGTATGACACAGATTTGCATAAAATGGAGGTTCTGCATGAAGATTTATCTACAAAAAACAGGGAGGAATGGAGGGAGGTATAGTACAAAGATTCAAAAATATCACTGCAAAACAAAAGTACCACACAAGCCAAGAAAGCTAGCGTACTGCGTACTGATAGCCTGGATTTGGCGCTAAGGCCCTGAAGCAGTGGTTACCGGCCACAAAACGATCGTTGGCCTGGCCTGTTTGTGTTCTGTGGGTTGAGAACCCTTGGCATGGCATAAATGATCATGCCTAACCTTCACCAGGTCACAGTGGGTTTACATTAGAATTTCATAATGTTTTAAGAGTGGATAGTGTAGCTGGTTTTAAGAAAGGTTTGGACAAGTTCCTGGAGGAAAAGTCTATAGTCTGTTATTGAGAAAGAAATGAGAGAAGCCACTGTTTGCCCTGGGTCAGTAGCGTGGAATATTGCTACTCCTTGGGTTTTGGCCAGGCACTAGTGACCTGGATTGGCCACCGTGAGAACACATACACATACACACACACACTCGCACTCACACTCACACACACTCACTCACTCACACACACACACACACTCTTACTCACACTCACACACACTCACACTCACTCACACTCTTGCTCACACTCACACACACACTCACACTCACACACACTCACTCACTCACACTCACTCACACTCTTACATATACACACACACTTACACACACTCTTACATACATACACACACTTACACACAAGACTATGAAAATCTTTTTCTGGCAGTGCCAGCGCACATCCCTAAGGTTCAGGGTTCAACTTTATTTAATATAGCACAAATCAATGAAAATCTAAACAATTTACAAACAAAAATTAAAAAGAGAGTATAAAAACAAGGCTAATAGAATAGGGGAGAGGAGAAACACAAGAGGAATGCTAAGTTATAATTACTGCTTAATATGGGATTAGAGGGAAGGAGACAAAATTAATCCTAGAGATACAAAAGTGAGGAAGGAGAGACCAAGTATGCATGTAGCACGTCCCAGGGCTGTATCAGAAAAGCAATCGGCTGTAATACAGAACAGAACCTGCAAAACATTGTTCAAGTGGAGTCAAAGGCTTTATTGAAGAGGAAAGTTTTTAGTGCCCCTAGATTAAGCTAGGGTTTATTAACATTGACTAACAAGCAACTCCAATTAGGCTGAGATTTTGTTAGGGTTGGTTTGGGAGGAGAGGGGGCAAGGAAGGGTGAAGGGGCAAGGGGCTGGGAAGGGTTGAGGGAAAGCAAGGAAGGGCATAGGAAGGGGAGACGGAGCAGGTATGGGTAGTTAGGTTGTGACAGTGAGGAAGGAGGGCTATGATTGGTTGGGTGTGATTGGTGAATTATAGGTGGGATAAGGAAAAAAAAGGAAGGGCATTTGACAGGCTGGGTTGCTCTTTATTTGATGGGAGGAAACAGGTGAGGGAGGATTTTTAGGACAGGGGTCTGTCTTCCCATCTTGAGATTTTGTGGGAGTTATTTGGTTGGAGAGCATGTTAGGGTGAGGAGGCACATGATCTTTGGCTTCTGGGTAGTTTTTGAATTTGGGAGGGTTTTTTTTTTAGTCACAGCAGGGAGTGGTTGGTCCTTTAGATAAGGGTTAGTATCACCAGATGTGGCTAGAAATATCATTTTGGGATACCTGATTAAGTTAAACATTTTCTTATGAGTTGAGGTATGGCTAGACGACACTATAAGTCATGAGGAATCATGGGCAAAGCATCTGATGTTAATTATGGGAATTAATTTTGACACCAAATGGCTCCAGGTCATTGAGCAGCCATTCTGGGAGATACTGTGGATGTGTTTTGAATTACTAATTGTGTTGTGCAATTGAAAAAAAAATTGATGTTTAAGACTTAATTGTAATTGACTAAAGCTGCATCCAATAGTTTGCCAACAAATTTGTCGATGAAGGATTATTTATATTTGGATGGGAGTGAGCTGCATAAACAGAGTGTGTGTCAATGTTATTGAAAGAAGGTTATAACCAGAAACTGAAGGGTACAGAGTTCAAAAGTGTAGGAACAACTATGAAAAACATGCAGTTCTAGCTCAGAAGGAATGACTACATAGGTACGATGGGACAACAAGAAAGTGCTGGTCTACTGAAAGCAAAGTATGCACTGGTGTGTATGCAATAAGTTAAGAAGCCATATGCGTAATTTGATGGGTTAGTGTCAATTTTTAAAAGATGATGACTGGAAGCTATGCTCTGATTGCAGAAGGAGGGTAACGCAACCTCCTAGTCACTCAAGCTGCAACACTCGACCCACAACTCTACATCCTATTGACCACGACCACAGACTACAAAACCTTCAAAAAAGAAATACCTTTCTATTCAAAAAAACACATAAAACCGAACTAACACAATCAGAAATGTCCCAAGCATCACCTGCAACTACTCCATATGTACTTCTAATACCATGACAATTCAGATGTAATCCTTAGCAACTCAAAGAAATATACAAACTGCTCCCTAAATACTTCTAATCTCTGGACAATCCATTTGTAATCCGCCTTGAACTGCAAGGTAATGGTGGAATAGAAATCCCTAATGTAATGTAATACTTAGGTGTATCATGAATGAGCTTAACTACAGTATTCTGAATTAACTGAAGATGACAGATTTGATAGCAAAAAAGCCAGGAAGACACAGGGCCCATATGAATAAAATGGACTCTGTATTAGAGAGCATATGCTAATCATCTGTAAATGCCCCCCCCCCCCTCCGGTGAATTAATTTTTTAATTAATTAAGTTTTATTTTATTTTTCTTTCCAGCTTATGATTTATCTTTAATCTTATCTATTGTTTTGCCTTTTGTCTTTGTTTTGTTCTATTTCTATCATTTAAATTTCTCCAGAATTCTACTGTTCAACGGCTCCCCCTTCTGCTTCTACTCCTTTCTCTCCTCTCTTCTACCTTCCAAAGTATTTAGATCAATGCTGTCTTGTTAAAATGTTTATTTTATTTTTCCTCTAACTCTACTTTTCACTTCTCTATTACCCTCCAGGTACTTTAGTTAGATTGTGAGCCTTCGGGACAGTAAGGGAATTTTTCAAGTACCTTTCTTATTTCTAATCTTAATGTATATTTTCTGTAAACCGCTTAGAACCTAACGGATGTAGCGGTATATAAGAAATAAATTACATTACATTACATTAATTGCACAACGGCAGATAAAACCAGTAGATTTTTAGGGAACTGAACTGAAAGCTGACAGACATGAATTTGATTTGAACTGCTTCTTACAACTCTATTTCTGAGTATAAATGCAGCCATTCCACTGTATTGTCACGAGGGAAATACATTTTTGCTCATTGATTAAAAACTGTGTTACACCTCACCCACTTGTCTGTTATCTTGCACCCTGACTTTAATCTTACTATAGTTTCACAGGTTTGAGGCTAAGTGTAGGTTTTAATTTACTCTATCTTGTCTTTCTATTGTCTGTTTCAGGAGCTCACTTTGCTCTGTACATCTCTATAACACTGCAACCATTCTTGGTTATACATAAGCCTTGTTTATGCTTAAAAGCCTCTGAGGACTGTGCTTCAATCAAATCTGATAAGGACTTTTTCACAGCCTTATCATCCATACTGTTAATATGTCTCTCAGTTTTAGAGCAAATTTATCCTTATTTAGCTTCGATCTCTGCTCCTAATGCATTATTTATTTATTTAATTTGTTTTCTATCCCATTTTCCCCCAATAACTCAGAAGGGGTTACAGGTTAAACATATGTAATATACACTATGAAAGGTTACGATTTGCACTGGATTTGCCATAATTTCAGTATGTTTACGATACAAGTTTTATCATAACTTGACACATACTACGGTAATATATATAATACACTTCCCCCTCCATATTCACAAATTCCGTGTCTACGGATTCGCTTATTCGCGGTTTTAAATAAAAAAAATGCATTTTCATTTTTCAGGCTATTTTAAGCCCTGTAAGGCCCCCCCCCTTAAGCCTTACCTGGTGGTCTAGTGGGTTTTCGGGGCAGGAGCAATCTTCCCATGCTCACAGGAATTGGCTCAAGAGACTATGGGAGCGATCTGCACGGGGCAGGAGTGTAGGAAGATCGCTCCTGCCCCGAAAACCCACTAGACCACCAGGTAAGACTTAAGGGGGGACTTTCAGAGCTTAAAAAGCCAGGGGAAGCGGGGGTTAGGGGTAGAACCAGGCCAAATATTATTCGCGTTTTTTTTATATTCGTGGGCCGGCTCTGCCCTTAACCCCTGCAAGTTCGTAGGCAGAAGTATACTGTACAGTCTACAGGTTACAATTTGCCATAGTTATCCAATTCTCCTTCTGTTGCTTTTTGGAAATTATGCCTACTGTATATTTGATTGGCTTTTTCTTATTACTTTGTCCTTAAATGCATTCTTTAATATGATCCCTTTATTCTTTAATAAGGCATCCTGTCCAATTGCTAGACCTTGAAGGAAGATTGCTGATCCACTTGGGGAATTGGTTAATTTCTCCAGAAGAAATTAGCCAAGCCTGTATTTTATTGTTAATTATATGTGAATCTTTGGTAATTCAACTCTTAGACATTCATACAATTAATATCAAAATGTTGTTGATCTAACACATGTTTTCTTACCCATATCTGTAGAAATAAAAGTCACTTTTAGACATGGTGCTTTAAAATGTATTTTATAGCTGTTATTTCCAGTTTTTGGCTGTCACTTTAAGAACATAACAATTGCCATACTTGAATAGACCAAAGGTCCATCAGGCCCAGTATCCTGCTTCCAACAGTGGTCAACCCAGCTCCTAAATGCCTAGCAAGATCCCAAGTAGTAAAGATTTTATGTTCCTTATCCTAGGAATATCCACAAGCCATCTCAATAATGGCCTATGGAATTCTCTTTTAGGAAATTATCCAAACCTTTTATAAAACCTGCTAAGCTAACTGATTTCACCACATTCTCTGGTAATAAATTCCAGAGTTTAATTATGTGTTTGTTTTAAAACTATTACTTAGGGCTAGATTCACGAACCTGCCCAATCGGGCCCGACCTGGGCAGTAACGATGAATTCGCAGAACAACAATGTGCAGATGGGGGCGATCGGAGGAATGCCCCCATCTGCCTGCCCGGACCGCTCTATAGCGATCCTGGCACATGCGCATACTTTCAGGCTGACAGAGATTTTTTTTTTAAACTGGAGCCTATGGTTTTAACCCGCTTAAGCTCGCGGGTTAAAACCACGGCTTGCACTGCGGGGAAGGGTGGGAGAGTCAGGGCAGGCAGTCATTTGTAGCAGGCACGTGATCGGGGCAGGCAGAAGATCAGGGCAGTTCGGGGCAGGCAGGCGATCTGGGGCATGTTCATGTGTATTGTTCAGAAAGAAACTCAAGATGCAGCTTAAACCTGTTTCTCTTCACTGGTGGCAGAGAACAGGGCTTCAATAGAGTAGGAGAGTCGGAAAGACATTTTCGACTGGTCCCTAGCAGTCGCTTCTTGTGTTGATCAGCCAGCACAAAATTTCTTTGGTGAATCGCGTCCCTGTCTACTTTGCATGCACAGTTTGGAAGTGGATCGCAGGAGAGTTAAGTGAATCAGACCGAAGGGAAATTTGGTCATAAAGGGGTCACAAACCGATCAGTACACAATCGGTTTGCTTTGTGAATCTAGGCCCTAGTAGCTTCATTGCATGCCCCCTAGTCCTAGTATTTCTGCAAAAAATAAACAAGTAATTCACAATTACCCTTTTCACTCCACTCAGTATTTTATAGACCTCTATCATAACGCCCCTGAGTCATCCCTTCTCCAAGCTGAAGAGCCCTAGCTGCTTTAGCCTTTCTTCATAGGGAAGTTGTTCCATCCCTTTTATCGTTTTGTTGTCCTTCTCTGTACCTTTTCTAATTCCACTATATATTTTTTGAGATACGGCAACCAGAATTGCACATATTACCTCCTATCCCATGACTTTCTAATTTTCTTAGAAGTCTTTTATGAGGCACTTTGTTAAATGCCTTTTGAAAATCCAAATACACAGTATCAACCTTTATCCACATGATCATTCACCCCTTCAAAGAAATGCAGTAGATTGGTGTGGCAAGATTTCCCTTGAGTAAAACCATGTTGGTTTTCTTTCATGAATCCATGCTTACGTATATGTTCTGTTATTTTGCTTTTTATTATAGTCTCTACCATTTTGTCTGACACCGATGTCAGACTCGCCGGTCTGTAATTTCCTGGATCATCTCTGGAACCCTTTTTAAAAATTGGCGTCATGTTGGCCACCCTCCAACCTTCTGGTACTATGCTGGATTTTAAAGAAAAATTTCAAATTGCCTTTGCAACATTTTTAACACAGGTTGATTGAAAAAAAAAAACCAACAACCCAGAAACAAAGTTCCCAAATTTAACTCAGGTCCTTCTCATTGCATTGCCAAGCGCTTCCCATGAGCCACTGTACTATCCCAGGAAAAACTTTTTTTTAATCTATTTTTAAATCGAATAATGCTTTTTACTAAAAGCCGTGGCAAAAGTGGGCTTAGTGTGTTACTTATGCGAGTCTTTTCCATGCGCAAGGCCACTTGTGCCACAGCCAGAAAATGGCACATTTTTCAATTTTCCACATTAACAGCCATACACCATTCAATGAAGTTACCGCAGGAACCCCTACTGATACCTATTTTGTAGGCATTAATGGCCCACGTGTTAACCCCACGCTAATCAGTTAGCACATGGGAATGCCTCATGTGCTGATTAGCACTGTCAGGCCCATTCTCCACCCCCCTGAACACGTCCCCCCTTAGAGGAAAATAAAAATGTTTGTAGCACACAGAGTATGCATGCAGAGGGCAAATTTACCAAATCAAAAAAGTAAATTCTTCCTAATTTATGGAGTATAGGAGGATCTTCTTATCAGATATTAATCACTCTTATAAATAATATAATTTATATGTGAGGTTCTCAGTTTACACAACTCACAGCCCAGGTCAAAACCTGAATATTAGGGTTGAGAGCTGGTTAAGCCCAAAAGGATTTAAGCGTGAAACATCTCAGGACCTATAGTGCCCAAAATAAGTGTTCATACAAGGTGAAAAATCTCACTCAACTAATAATAATAAATGATAAGAATAATCTCTCCAATATACTCATTCGTGCAATCATCAATTGCTACGTTAATCCATAGTCCATTAAGAAACTCGTTTCCCCACACACAAATTTCTCCCTCTTGCAACCCCAGTCCAAAATTGAAAAGTTCTGCAAAAAAGGGTAGTTATCTCAAATAGGCAGATAGTCTGTCACAATGGTGTGAAATCCATAGCTCTAGCTCTACAGAGCTCCATTTCGGAGGATCCAACCTCCTTCCTCAGGAGCAATAATGTGTAAGTTTTTTCAAGGTTGTTGAGAGGAGCGTGGCGACATGGTGTGGAGAAGAATCTCAATAGAAAATGGAAGGAAAAATGTTTGTAATTAACAACCTTAGGGGCCCTTTTACTAAGCTGCGCTAAAAAGTATCCAGTGCTATCATTAGCACAGAGTTTTCCTCCATGCTGAGGCTACTTTTAGGGTGGCAGTAAAATGGCCACATTTCCTATTTTCTCTATTAATGGTCATGGCATTAATTCCCCCGTTACTGCGTGACCATTAGCGCAGGAAGACTTGCCAATACCTATTATCAATGCAGTAAGAGCTTCTGTGGTAATTCAATATTAATCGATTGGCATGTACCAATGTAACTGCGCCAACTGATTAGCGCAAAACACTCCACTCCAAACCAGTAGCATGGCAAGGGTAGGAGGTGTCTGGAGAGGTGGCACCTTCCCGCTCCTTACCTGCCCCCACGCCACACTCACGCCCTCCTTTCCCCCCATACTCTTTAAATATTCCCCACCGCAAGCAGCTTCTCCAGTCTGCTGCTCACACTAGCATTGACCTTTCTTCTGACATCACTTCCTGGTCCTGTGTCTCAGAAGTGATTTCAGATGGGAGCCAGGCCGGTGTGAGCTTATGCTGATGAAAATTTAAAGAGGTACAGGGGGATTGGTGCAAACGTGGCATAGGGGGGTGGAGAGATGCCGGTGTCCCCACCAAGACGGTGCCTGGGGTGGGACACTCCCCTGCCCGTCCCCCCTCCCCCTTACTATGCCACTGCCTTAAACTTGTCCCCAGTACTAAAAAAAAACAACAAAAAAACATTTTTTTTGCATGTGGGAAGCATTTGTTGATCCCAAAACTATCACAGGGCATCTAAGTGTGCCCAACCCTAGCGCTTTTTAACCCTTGGTAAGCATGCTCCATAATGTATCGTTGCTTTACAGGACAAACAATATTTTTTTGTTTTATATATACAGTATTTGAAATGAAAGAATCCCCCAAGAAATGTTTCCTGTTGATACATTCTTCCTTCCTTCCTCCTCCTCTTTTCTCTCTACCTCCTGAAAGAAATGTAGTTTGGGTGTTGCATAATGTTTTTGCTTTTAGTCACTACAGCATTCATTCTTAGGGCGTCTGCACTAATTGTGTGTCTGCAATTTGGGGTCATTTTATAAAGTCATTTTTACACATTTGTAGCCATTTATGCATGAAAATGGTTTATAACATTTTGCATTTATTCAAAGAAGACCTTGGAATGACATCTTTATATAAAGCTTCATAGACCTCAGTGTTGTAAAAATCAAGTTTCAACACATCATCTCTGGAACCCTTTTTAAAAATTGCTGCATGAATTTGGAAATGCGGGAGACATCGCTCCGGCCGACTTAAAGGGGGAATCCTTGATACAGCCATCCGGCGAAACATAGCTCTTTGTCGGAGTACATACCCCCGAGTCGCGTTTTCTTGCACATTTAAGATGAGTATTTCTATTTATTAAAACTATTTATGAGAAATGCACTTTAAGCACTTTTGAAAAATTTTTGGACCGATGATGATCTTTGGTGTAGAATATACTGTGTGTGTTGAAACTTGATTTTCACACAGTTACACTACTGAGGTCTATGAATCTTTATATAAAGATGTTATTCTAAGGTCTTCTTTAAATAAATGTGAATGCTGTGTTGACCTTAGTAAAGACCATATTAGCCTAATTACTGCTGTATATTATAAAATTTTGATTAGCATAAAAATATAGATGTTGACATGATGGTGAATAGACTTGTATAGGGCGAAGTTTGAGTGGAGTATGAGTCAAGTCTTCAACAGCACACATAGATTATAAAATCTGCTATTTAAAAATCTAGGTGCAAGAATTCACACTGGCTCTTAAGGGTTTGGAACTTGTATGCTGCCTTTTTGTAGTTATACAACCACATTCAAAGCGGTTTACATGCAGGTACTTCAAGTATTTTCCCTATCTGTCCTCGTGGGCTCACATTCTATCTAATGTACCTGGGGCAGTGGAAGATTAAGTGACTTGCCCAGGGACACTTCTAATATACCGGACTCAGAGGACCTCATGAGTGGGGAACAGGCTGAGAAATTAGAACACATAGAGGTAAGTAAGGAGGATGTCCTCAAACAGATAGACAGGTTAAAATGCGGCAAATCACCGGGCCCGGACGGGATCCACCCAAGGGTTCTGAAGGAACTAAGACAGGAAATAGCGGGCGCAATCCAACATGTTTGCAACCTATCCTTGAAAACGGGTGAGGTACCAGAGGACTGGAAATTGGCAAATGTCACACCCATCTTCAAGAAGGGATCGAGGGGTGACCCCGGGAACTACAGGCCGGTGAGCCTGACTTCAATTATAGGGAAGATGGTGGAAGCTATGATCAAGGATGGCATTTGCGAGCACATTGAGAGGAATGGCCTACTGAGAACAAGCCAGCACGGATTCTGTAAGGGGAGGTCGTGCCTAACGAACCTGCTGTACTTCTTTGAGGGAATAAGCAGTCAGATGGACAAAGGGGAGCCCATAGACATCATTTACCTCGACTTTCAGAAGGCTTTCGACAAGGTGCCACATGAAAGGCTACTTAAGAAGCTTTGGAACCACGGGGTGGGAGGGGATGTGCACAGATGGATCAAGCACTGGTTGTCGGGTAGACTGCAGAGGGTTGGAGTAAAGGGTCAATACTCTGACTGGCGGGGAGTCACGAGCGGTGTGCCACAGGGATCGGTGCTGGGGCCGTTACTCTTTAACATATTCATCAATGACCTGGAAAAGGAGGCAAAGTGTGAGGTTATAAAATTCGCAGACGATACCAAACTGTGCGGCAGAGTTAGGACCAGGGAGGAGTGTGAGGACCTACAAAGAGACCTGGACAAGCTGGAAGACTGGGCAAACAAATGGCAAATGCGCTTCAACGTGGACAAATGCAAGGTCATGCATATAGGGAAAAAGAACCCGTTGTTCAGCTACAAATTGGGGGGGGTATTGATGGGAGACAGCAGACTCGAGAGAGACTTGGGTGTGCTGGTGGATGCATCACTGAAGCCATCTGCACAGTGCGCAGCAGCTTCGAAAAAAGCCAACAGGATGCTGGGCTTCATAAAAAAGGGCATAACAACCAGAACACGGGAAGTCATCATGCCATTGTATCGAGCGATGGTGCGTCCGCATCTGGAATACTGCGTTCAGTACTGGTCGCCGCACCTCAAGAAGGACATGGCGGTACTCGAGAGAGTCCAAAGGAGAGCAACGAAAATGGTAAAAGGGCTGGAACACTGCTCATACGCCGAGAGGCTGGATAGGCTGGGACTCTTCTCTCTGGAAAAGAGGAGGCTCAGGGGAGATATGATAGAGACCTTCAAGATCATGAGGGGCATAGAGAGGGTGGATAGGGACAGATTCTTCAGACTGAAGGGGACAGCAAATACAAGGGGTCATTCTGAGAAACTGAAGGGAGATAGGTTCAGAACAAATGCAAGGAAGTTCTTTTTCACCCAGAGGGTCGTGGACACTTGGAATGCGCTACCGGAGGAAGTGATCAGGCAGGGTACGGTCCAAGGATTCAAACAGGGATTGGACGGATTCCTGAGGGATAAAGGGATCATGGGATACTGAGGGAGGAGCTGGGATGTAACAAAAGTATAGAAAGTTTGTCAGGTAATGAGTATAAACCAACCAGGTCGTGCATGTGCAGGACCGGAGGGCTGGGACTTCGATGGGAAGGCAGGACCAAATTGGGAGGCCAAGGTGGCAGGGGAGCCCCTTCAGATGATTCAGACAGGTCGTGATCTGTTTGGGCCGCCGCGGGAGCGGACTGCTGGGCAGGATGGACCTATGGTCTGACCCGGCAGAGGCACTGCTTATGTTCTTATGTTATGTTCTTATGTCACAGGAAGCAGTACAGGGTTTGGAATGCACAACCTCAGGGTATTGAGGCTGTAGCTCCAACCTCTGTGCCACACTCTCCTCTACGTGCTTGCACCTGCAATTTAAATCACCTTTTCTGTCTCCCACACTAGTATTTGTGACTCGCTGAGCAAGAAGGTACCAGAAGTGGGGTATGTGACTTATTTTTACCACAAGATAGAAGGATATCAACTGCATAATACTGCAAAATTGCAGCCTCAAGTATGGTCTAAATTACATCTTTAAAAAAAATGAAAAACGCCTATCAATTAAAAAAAAAATAAAAAATTAACTCCAGAAATCACCTAACTCCACTCTAGGTAGAGTTTAGGCACTTGTAGGGTTTAGTTTGTAGAACATGAAAAACAAAGTTGTGAAAAAAAATTGCATGATTAATCACATTCTACTGACCCTATAGTATGCAACATTTTTAAAAATGAAAGTTGCCCTCCAATCATTTTTAGCCTTTATCGTTGTTATTTATAACCCCCTTTTCGCACAGCAGGTCACATTTTATGAAGACACATGGAATGGCACGTTAGGAGGGCTTTACAAACCTGAATAGAGAAGTCTAAGTTAGGACATTAACAATATTGCTTTTGACTTAGATCACGTCCTGAACTACAAGCCACCATGAATATCCCTGTGGCAGCTCAGTCCAATGGGTAGACACATTTTAGATACCCAGACATCAAGAACATTGATGTCAACCACCCCTACCAACATCTCAGATTTGGCATTTCAATGTCCTTGTGGTGATTTTAGCTCACAGATGTTGCAGGTCCAAACAAGACATACCTACAACAGGGCCTGCACAGGTTCTGCAATCTTCCCCCCCTACACACACACACATTTCTAAGAGATAAGTTTCAACATCCTTTTCGCAATCCCCTAGAGATAAGACCCTAAACTCTTGGTCACCATGTCCCAAACCCTGGATTTCCACGAGATAAAACCCTAACCCAAGAGATAAGTCTCCAAATTCCTGATCCCAAGAGATAAGCTTCCAAATTCCTGATCCCCAAGATGCAAGTTCTGAATGTGAACTGCATGAGCAAACATTCACATGGATTTTAGGATACTGGAATAAGTGCATATTCTTGCAGGTACATTCATTTACAGCAGCTTTGGGGCTGCTCTATGTGATTACACTATAAATGAACAAGTGGGGAGTTGGATAGAACACGTCAACCTTGAGACAAACAATCTTATTTCTATAAATTCAAAAAAATACAGGAGCACACAAATAAAAACAAATGTATAAAAAGTCCTATGACCGTGATGTTCCAATGTTGAAAGGATCCAATTGATTGCCCGACACGGTCCGTGTTTTGGCCCCCAGGTGGAGGCCTGCCTCAGGGATGTGTCTATTGGTCCACTAGGTGTCACTCCAGTGCTGGGAATACAAACTGTAAAACAATCTTTAAAAAGACTGTAAGTATATGCAATACTCGTAGAAAAGCCAAAAAAAGTACTCAGATCAACAGGGTGCACAGAGGTTTCCTACATTTTTATACATGTGTTTTTATTCATGTGTTCCTGTGTTTTGTTTTGTTTTTTAATTTATAGAAATAAAAGATTGTTTGTCTCAAGGTTGAGGTAGTCTAACCCACTCCCTACTTGTTCGCTCTTTGTTGGATTTTGCGTGGGGTTTCTGTTCCCTTTACTTTGTTCTAAATTTACACTGTAAATGAAGGTATGTTACAGGTGCCTACTTTTTATTTATTTTCAAATACGTTTGAAACAGGTGAATTTTTGCTGGCTTAAAGTAGGTTTCCAGTTATAAAATTATCCTCATGAAGACCAGACCACAGCAGTTCACTACCGTAACAAGTTTTAAAATAAGTGTCCAAAAGAACCTTACAATTTAAGATCAGTAACAGCACTGACATGGTAAAAATTGGTGTCTAGTTGACCGCTTTTAGTGTTAAGTGCTTGATCTGTGCTGTTATAGAGCAATTCATTGTTCTTGAGATCCAAATCAGTATATTGTGTAATATTGCCTAGAACAGCTAAACTATATAGCATTACTGTTTTCAAATTGCTTTATTGGCAGATTCTAAAATTCTCCTTATAAGAAGTTAATTTTAGGAGCTAACCAGTGCTTGACGAGAACCAAAAGCAATTCAGTTGACAAAAACAAAATGAGCCAAGTGGGCAAAGTGCCTTGCAGTAGGCCTCAGGCTGACACTTCAATACCTGCAATAAATTCACCTGAAAATGAATCACTCTGCAGGGGAGAGAAATGTGTTCCCAAATTTCTCTCTTCTCAGGATTGATTTTACTGTTTGATAATTAACTACAACACAGGTCTGCAAAGAAATCCTATAAACTGTGAACATTAATAGATTTTTCTCTCCTCAGCAATCTTTTCTTTGATCGGTTTAATTTCTGGCACACTCCTTTTAAGTGTTTATTCTTACTACTCCATGACATTTAAAGCGAACAAGGAAACTTTATGTATAATAGGCAAAAAATAATAATAATTTACTATGTAGGTTATCTTTGATAGGAAATAATTTATTATAAGTGCATTCTTTTAGTTATTGCAGAATGAAGCATTTGACCTTCTGAAGCGATGCCACATTCATCTTAATTGATTTCTATGAGGATATGGATGCAATTCAAAGAATGTGCGTGCTGATTTTTATTAAAGCTAGATCATTGTCTTCATTCGTTTTGAACATCTCTGCTCATCCTGGTGCATTATGGGGCCTGCAGCATTGACTTTAATGGATAGAATCATGGACTACAACTACTACACTGTTTTGGGATGTAATTTTAAAACCAGAACTGGCCGAAAATGTCTCCCTTCTGGAAAGGGTAACCTGGTCACCCTAGCCAGAAACTTTGTAAAAGAAATTCAAGTCAGGCCTTGACATGGCTTTTCCAGGAATCATTTTATTAGTAGTATAGGAATGTACCTGATAAATCCGGTTTCCATTAGTCTCATATTTCTTTATGTGTTCTGAATATTTTGCATACGTTACAGTTAACATTGTACTATTCATTCCCTTCCTCTATGTGTGTGTGTCTTTTTATATTTTACATTGTTTTCTTGTTTTCATGACTGTTTAGTCTTCTATGTTCTGGTCCAAAACAAGCTGCTTGTGCTGCCTTTCAACAGAAAGACTTATGCACACCATGGCCTTGCCATAACAGGCCACAGGAGAGAACTTTATAGAGATCAAGAGTGATTTTTGTGTTTGTTTTCTCCTGACCTGTGAAGGGAACAGGTCACCCATTTCCCAACACACACAGTAATTTTTATTACCTCTCTGTTGTGCGTTTTCAAGGCTCCAGGCTTGCTCTTGCTTATGCTACTACAGGGCCCAACATGGTCATATCAAGGGCAGATTATTCCATTTTCTCTCATGCAAATCTCACACTCAAAAAAAAAAAAAAGTCAAGGTTGAAGTATACATAAAGATGCTGCTATATATCTGTATTTCTTTTGTATAATCCCATGCCCTTATAAGAGGAAGCCAAAAACACCAACTGCATGGTTCAACAGTTTGTGATGGACCTAGCCTGTGCCTACTGCTATTCTAGCTCCTTGCACTGCTTCAGTGCAAGTTCTTCCCTGGTTAATTCACACTTGATTCTCACTCTACTCTTGGTTCCTGCCTCACCCCCGATTCCTGCAGCACAATTGATTCCCACTCTACTTGTGATTCCTGTTCCTTCCCTGCTTGCTGCACCACATCTGATTCCTGATCCTGTCCGGTTTCCATCTTGTTCATATATGCCCTGAGCCCAACCTTTCCATACATGCATTTTCCCAGGGGGAGATCTTGACAGTATTACCGTGTTTCCACGAAAATAAGACAGTGTCTTATATTAATTTGGGGTTCAAAAAATGCACTAGGGCTTACTTTTGGGGATGTCTTATTTTTTTCATGTACAACAATCATCTCTCCATTCTTCTCCTTCACCATAATTCTTCCTCTTTCCTTTATTCCCCCCCCCCATGTGCAGCATCTTTCCTCCACTCTCACCCATCCCTTTGTGCAGCATCTTTCTATCTCTCCCTCCCTCCCATCCTCCTATGTAGCAGAATCCCATTGTCCCTCCCAACGTGAGACTGACATACCTCCGCTCCAAGGCCTCCTAAAGCAGCAGGGGTAGGGGTTGCTGAATTGACGAGTCTAATTTTTTTCAGCAAATCAGGCAGCATTAGTGTCAAGGATGGAGTCGGGGAGTGTTGGGGACATTCGGGGGTTGATCTTAACTAGGGCTTATTTTTGGGGTAGGGCTTATATTGGGAGCATCTTTAAAATCATGCTAGGGCTTATTTTTGGGGTAGGGCTTATATTGGGAGCATCTTTAAAATCATGCTAGGGCTTATTTTCAGGATAGGTCTTATTTTTGGGGAAACAGGATACATAAAAGGCACATGTAAATATATACAGTAGACAAAGTGCCACAATATTCAATATCAGTCTTGAACAAGGATCCGTTCCACTATCCAAAGCTGGTCCTCTAGGATCTCAAACTTGATGGGGTGAACTTTTCACTTGCCACTGGGGAACCCTTGCACTCTTTATTTCTGCCTCCTATTAGCCAGAAGCTAAAATGTTCTATTGTACCCTAATTAAGGATCAGCCACATGACGGGGGCTAGCTTAATAATAAAAACATCCAAAAACGTTCATTACTAGCCCGTGTTTAATAAGTGCATGGCAAAGTTCATAACGTTATTTTTCTATACCGCCTCAATCAAAAGAATTCTAGGCGGTTTACACAAAAGAGAAAAACTGGACAATCAGCAAAATACAAAATGGTAATAATAATACAACATATTAAAAGGACAGTAAAAATTTAAGTTAATTCAGTAAAATTATTATGTTGAGAATAAAATCTCAAATTAAGAGATAAATTTATCAAATAGTACTGTCTTGATTTCTTTTCAGAAGGCGCTGTAAGACAGCATGGCTCCGCTAATAAAGTTACCCAACCAAGACTGCTGTTTACTTGCTTGAAATGCAAGCATCCTGTCTAAAAAAGACCTAAATTTACAGCCTAAAATCTTCGGGTATGCAAATAAGTTACAATTCCTGGTTACCCTCACAGGGTTATATAGCACAAAATGAGATAACAGGTAGGTAGGGGCCAATCCCCAGACTAACTTGAAACAAAGGCATGAAAATTTGAACATTACTCGTGCCTTTACTGGCAACCAATGCAATGATCGATAATAGGGACTTTTCTTCAGCCCGAATATCAGGCAAACAGCCGTATTCTGCACTATTCTCAATTTTCTCACAACTTTGTATTTTAGCATTTCCCATCTGGCCAATATTCATCCCCTGGTGGTCAGTACTTTTGACGGCGCTGACCATTGTGTGCAGTTTTAGACCTGGATATTCAACTGGCATGTATCTTAGTGCCAATGCTAAATTTATGGCCAAGAGCCATTCCCAGATAGCTAACTGTGCATAATTAGGACTGCACTATCCCCTAAATTCTATATAAGGTGCTTAAAACTGGGCATGCAAATTCGGACACGTGCCCAATTTGCACACTCAATTTGAGCACTGAGTCAATTAGTGCCAATAATTTGCCACTATCAATCAATTATTGATGCTAAATAGAAACTATTGGAATTTACATGCACATCTTCCTTGTCAGAGTTCTATAAAGATGTTGCACAGATTTCCCGTGTGGATCTGCAAAACGGGCATGGGTGGATCGTGAGAGTTCCTAGAATTTGCGCACAATGTTTTAGGATATGTTTCAAAGTTTATTCAGCACTTGCTATCCTGCTTAACAAGAAAAATGCCTAAGGGCTAGATTCACTAAGCAAACTGATCGTGATCGGTTTGCGACCCCTTTGTGTCTGGATGGCTTTTCAAAACCCGGCACTTTGGGTTTTGAAAAACCTTCTCAAATTGTGTCGGGCAGGGAGGAAGTCCACACACATGTGCATGCGTGTAACATAGTCGCGTGGCATCCGCATATGCGCGGACTTCCTCCCTGCCCGACAAAAGCATGCAGTGAGGGGGCGGGGCTAAAGGCGGGACTAGGGTATTACAGGGGTCCAGATTTTCCTACTGTAGGCCTCTTCTATACTTCCGTAGCTGCCTCAGGTCCTCCAAGTCTGCTACTCTAGCGTCTAGGGATTGGACACATTCCCTGAGAGCTAATAACTCTTTAAACTGAATGCAGTCGTATAAGATCTCATCATCTGATGGATAATAATACATGGAACACTCAGTGCAAAGACTGGATAGCCTAAATTTCATTGTCCACATCTTAGTACTGTAATTTTTTTAAAACTCAAAGTTGCTAAAGGAGTATGAGACTTGGGACTCCTTTTACAAAGGTGCACTAGGGCCTTAACGCTCGCAATAGAGCGTGTTAAATTCCTGAGCGCGCTAGCCACTACCGTCTCCTTTTTAGGAGGCGGTAGATTTTCGGTTACCGCACAGTAATTTTGTGCGTGCACTAAAAACCCTAGCGCACCTTCATAAAAGGAGCCCTTCATCTAATCTAAAGACCCTAAAAGACATTTGGTATATTTTATGTTATTTTGTGCTTGCATCTCAATAAACTGGCAAATAATCAGCTGTTAAGGATTACTTTCTGATGACAATACTCTGTGGTGACAATTTCATTGTTTTCCTCTTAATTAAAGGATGCACCTGGTGTAGGTGGGAAAGATACCATCTAAAGCCAGCACTAATTGATTTTAACACCAGTTTTAACCTCACTCCATTGGCTGTTGGTTGCCTGGCATGTTAGATTTAAGTTTATCAGTGGTGTGTTTGAGTTTCAGTGAATGAAATCCAACTGTATATTAGTTCAGTGCTAAAGAGTTGTAAGCCTCCTACGATACTGTGGCCAAATGGGACTCGCAAGTTGCAAGTTCCTCAGTAAGACAGGTGAAAACAAGAAGTAGGGTGTTTTCTGTGTCAGGGCCTTTACATTGGAAGCAATTTTCTCTGAAGTTATGCTTGATGGATGGGTTAATACAACTCTCAACCCGATGTTACAGGCTGGGCCTAATAATCGAGTTGTGAAAACTGAGAACCCATCATACAAAAAATCATTTCAAAATGTTTAGCGAATAAAAAAAGTTTTTAGAAGTTTTCAGAAGAGTTGGAAGGAACTGAGACACCTCAAAAATAGGGGAAGTTCATTCCATAATTGGGGAAATTTAAATGCCAGAGAACTGCTAAAATTCTTAACTCCTTGAATTCCTTTCCTAGAAGGAGGAGAAAGTTTAAATCGATGAATGCCTCTCGCATATGAAAATCTATAAACATTCCATAGCAGAGGAACAAAAGGAGATTCATCTCCAGCAATCTCTTAATATACTGTATTATATTATTCTGGAAGAATTCTTCATACTACTGCTGTTTCATTCTTTCCTATTTGGGTTTTTGAGTTTAACAAATGATGAATAATGACAGCATTTTTAGGAAACAGCTGAAGACATTACAGTATTTCTTCCCTAGGCATTTGTAAACCAAGAAAGTGATGATGATGATGGCTTTGACCCTAGAAGGATGGGAGATAGGAGCAGAGTCCCTTATGTTTATATGCCTTGCATTTTCTTTTCTTTTTTTTTTTAATAATCTTTGTTCATTTTTACATCTTACAAGTGTATCAATAAATTGACAATTGAAATTAAGTACATCACTTGAATTTCTTTCATATTTAACAGTAATACATAAAATTTAACCCCTTCCCTCCCACCCTTACCATAACATATGTAATATTTTTTAAAAAACATATACAATAAGTGAAATACAGAGTAAATTAATCATTTTACAGAATAGATATCAGTTAAAATTCTCAAAAATTCATACTTATTAATACCCTCCCCTCACCCACCAAAACTTTTCCAACCATTTTCCAACCGTATTTACCTCCCATCCCTCCCCCCCCCCTGGATGTGCATAATGAAAATTTTAAATTAATTTTGGGCCCACTGACGTCCTTTGTTGAATCTCTGTAGTTATGGTTTGTCATAAGATAATATGCCTTGCATTTTCTAATGTGTCTGAATATTATGCATTTATATGGATAGGGTATAAATGTTTATATAAATAAATAAATCTTTAAAGCAAGCTGGTACTTAATTTCTATACTCTAATCCTCCCTTTTACTATGCCACGTTACAGATTTTTACCACAGCCTGGAGCACTAAATGCTGTTTCAATGCTCCAAAGCTGTTCCAACGCTCAAAGAATTGCTATGAGCGTCGGAGCATTTAGTACTCTGGGCTGTGGTAGAAACCTCTACTGCAGCTTGCTAAAAGAGGTCCTAAGTCTGTTAGAGAACAACTAAAGCTAATGACAATTAATTCTAGACCCTTTAACCAAGCTAACAAATAAAAATAAAATTTATCAATAAACCCAAAATAGCTCTATCCCAGGCTTTAAGCCATTAAACTTCTACACAAGCAAGTACTCCCTCAAAGAAAATGGGTGCATGCTAATGGCTACTGTGTGCTAAAAGCAGTCAGCATGGTTAAAAAGCTAAATTAGTGTCCTAAGCAGGCTGAAGCAGGTCATGGACCTCACAGAGCTCAAAAGTGGGTTGATGCCATATGCTAGCTGTCACAACTGCAGATAGTGCAGCTCCACTTGTCACCTCAAGATGTGGCATTAAGTGCTGCCGTTCTAAAAACTGTCCAGTAGCAAGGCCTCTGCTCCAGCAGTCAAAAAGAAAAACATATGAAACTGTGTTCACCTCCTTCTGATCTATATGAACACAAGTATTTCCCGTTTCTGAAACCCTAACGTGAGTATCCCCATTCTGATCATTCCAAAAGGCCTATCACCCCAGCCCTAACCATCCCCCTATCACTGATCCCCCCCAGAGTTCATTCAAAGATTCCCTGGCAGTCTAGTGGAATAGAATGAGATTGGTCACCTTCTACTCCCTCCCTCTTTTGACACCTGATATCAAAACAGTACTGATGACTCCTAGAGGTAATCTCATGTTACTACTGTGAATGTTTCAAAAGTGACTTTGTGCCTCTAGGAGAGAAGGTGAAGCAGTCAAGTGTGCAGGTGGCATTCTTCTCCATCCTCCCGTTGAGGGTAAAGGCCAGGGCAGAGAAGCTTGCATCCTGGAGATGAATGCGAGGCTATGTGGATGATGTCGTTGCAAGCATTTTGGCTTCCTGGAGCATGAGATGATTTTCCAAGGGCTGATGAGCAGGGATGGTATGCATCTATCAAAGAAGGGAAGAAGTGTCTTCGGCAGCAGGCTGGCTAATCTACTGAAGAGGGCTTTACACTAGACGTGATTAGGTAGGGTGATCAAAGTCCTCAGGTAAGTAAATCACTGAATACCTCTACATGTATGGGAAAAGGGAGTAATGTCTGGAAAGTAGTATATACTTATACTTGAAGTATGGGAAACAAGACTCTGGATCTAGAAGCTGTGATGGAAGAAGATGAGTTGGATATAGTGGTGATCACAGAGATGTGGTTCACAGAGACCCATGACTGGGATGTAGCTATAATCTGTTCAGGAAAGACAGAGTAGGAAGAAAAGGAGGGGGAATAGCATTATATGTTAAAGATCATATTAAAGCCACACAATTGCAGGTTCTGCAGGGCAAGGAAGAGGCACTGTGGATCAATTTGGAAAGAAGGAATGGTAAATATATTTGCATGGGTGTGATATACAGGCCTCCTTCACAGACGGAAGAAGTGGACAGAGATTTAATAGTAGACATTCAGAATATATCTAAAAAGGGTGAGGTTTTACTATTAAATGATTTTAACATGCCGGATATTGATTGGGGTATCCCTATTGTGGGGTTTTCTAAACGTAGGGAGATCTTGGATTCTCTACAAGGAGAACTGTTCCAGTAGTTGGTAATGGACTCACGTGGGATGGGGTCATACTGAACTTAGTGTTTACAAATAGGGAAAGTATTTCTGATGTTACAGTGGGTGATCATCTGGCATCCAGTGATCACTGCATGGTACGATTTAATATTAATATGTGTGTAGAGAGGGCTCATTCAAAAGTAAAGGTTCTAGACTTTTAAAAAACTAATTTTTGTTTAGATGGGGGATTACGTCAAGGAATTGTCTGGATGGGAATGTCGGGAAGGAGTAGAAATGCAGAGGGCAAAACTCAAAGGAGTTATTGTAAGGGTGACAGACCTTTTTATGAGGCAAGTAAGTAAAAGTAAGAGGAAAAGAAGGTTGCTTTGGTTTTTCAAAAGTAGTAGCTGAGAAGGTATGGAATAAGAAGTTAGCTTTCATAATCTACAAAAGATCGCAGAAAGAGGAAGACAAGCAAAAATATCTGGAAAAGTTAAGAAAAGCTGGGCAAGTAGTCAGAAAAGCAAAGATGCAAATGAAAGAAAAAATAGCTGCCATGGTGCAATGGGGAGGCAAGACATTTTATAGCTATATCAGTGACAGGAAGAAGTGCAGAAGTGGTATTGTGAGACTCAAAGGTGAAGGGGAGAAATATGTAGAAGCTAATAAAGAAAAGGCCGAATTGCTTCACAAATATTTCTGTTCTGTATTCACGGCTAAAACACCAGGATTAAAACCGCAGAAGACAAATGCGAATAGAGATGAAATAGTGGTAGACCATAATTGATTTTCAGAGGGTTGTGTTCATGAGGAGCTAGCTAAATTAAAGGTAAGCAAAGTGATGGGGCTAGATGGTATACATCCAAGGGTGCTGAAGGAATTTAGGGAAGTTCTGGTGTTCCCACTGACTTACCTTTTCAATGCTTCTCTAGAGTCAGGAGTAGTACTGGAGAAGGGCAGATGCATTCCCTCTCCACAAAAAATAGGGAATTACAGGCCGGTAAGTCTAACTTCTGTGGTAAGGAAATTAATGGAAACACTGAAGTTTCTGGAATCTGGTAGATTACAGGACCAGAGGCAACATGAATCAGCTCAGCGGCCCATTTTCGGCACTTATACCTGTTTTGACTAGGCAACCTGTTCAAGGTTTTGGTTATACTTGCTGTACGACTAAGTCTAGGTCGGCCCACCTCCCGCCCTTTCCTCTCCTCTAAAAACGCCTCTTTTCGCTCTAGGCGTGAAGAGGCTTTGGAAAGGCCTAAGCTGATTTTAGATGCATCTAAAATCAGCTTTGATTATAGGTACTTGGACGATCTGGCTTTTTGATTGTCCAAGTACAGATTTAGGCCACTTTTTGGATGTTTTTTTTTTTATTTATTTATTTTTTTTAATTATGAGCCCCATAGAATTTATTATTATTAATTAACTATATTGTCAAAGACACTCAATTTTGATTTGAGTAACAGTTCCTGAACAAGTAAAATTTAAGAGCTCTTCAAAATACTGTATAGGAACCAACCTGCCTTAGGTTAAGAAACAGATGGTTCCAAATCTTGATGGACCTCATAAGCAAAAGTATTTTCCAGTTGAAAAGGAAACACTGGAATGAGAAGGCAGAGGATGAAGTTCAAAGGGGAGAGACTGAGGAGTAATCTAAAGAAATACTTCTTTACAGAAAGAGTGATGGATGCATGGAACAGCCTCTCAGTGGAGGTGGTGGACACGAAGACTGTATCTGAATTCAAGAAAATGTGAGACAAGCACATAAGTTCTCTTAAGGAGAAGAATAAATGGTATGGATGGGCAGACTAGATAGGTCATATGGCTTTTATCTGCCATCATTTTCAGGTTCAAATGAGTTTTTAACTAACACAAATACCTCAAAATACCATACAAGCAAATACCCCTTTGCAAACTGTACATGCAGTAGACATGTATGTGTGAGCAGTGACTTATCTAATATAAATTTATACACGTAAACCTGTTATTTATATAGCATTTTGCATTGCATAATAATCTTGCAGATGTGTTTTGAAGAGTCTGTAAACATTTGAAATTAAATTTAGTCTTCCCTGCTTAGATGGTATTGTAGTAATCATTAATTTATAAATACATAAAACAGTGTGTGAAACTATTCAGTATTTAACAGATTCTAAATCTGTCACTAAGGAGGCCATTTGCCTTCTAAAACTATTCTAAACTGCTCAGATAGAACTTGATAAGTAGTATCACTAATAACACAGGCCAACAAAAACAAATATTTTTTTTGGGTGCCTTGGGCTTTTGACCTGTTCTTAGGTTATTTGCTGATTCAGAAAATTGCATTGAATAGACTGCATCAGCTCTAGTTTCTTAGATATAGTTATGGGATAGTAGATATGTCTTTGTGATAGTAGAGCCAAACATGAACATTGGGCAAAAAAAGATTGGCCTCCGAGGGAATATATGGTGGTTGGAGGACAAAATGTAATCAATGAACCTTTGGTAGCATGAGAGAAATTCATACTGCCACCCCTACATATAAAGCTAGGCCTGATGAAACAATTTGTAAAGGCTTTGAATAAAGACAGTTTGTGCTTTGAATACATAGCACATATGTTACCTAGACTTAACTTAGAAAAACTGAAGGCAGGAATTTTCGATGGTCCACAGATCAGACAACTTATAAATGACTCAATGCATCAATGAATGAAATCAAATCATGTGCCTGGTCTTCATTTGTTCTTGTTGTGAAAACCTTTCTTGGCAATAAGAAAGCAGCAACTACACACAATTAGTAGAGAATATGTTTTTCATTTCAACAGGCTTGACTGTAACATGAGTGTTAGAGTCCATTATCTGCACAGTCACTTAGATCGCTTTCCAGAGAACCTTGGTGACTTAAGTGAAGAGCAAGGTGAAAGATTTCACCAAAACATAAAAACAATGAAAGCCAGATACCATGGAAGATGGGATTCACACATGATGGCACACTATTGTTGGAATCTTATGGGGGATTGCCCTGGCAGATCCCACTCTCGGAAGTCTTGCAAAAGGAGCTTCTTGTGTGTTGAATGACTGGAAAGTTTGTATTATAAACTCGTGCTTTTGGTATGAAATAAGTAGATTTTCATGTTGTACACTTTTCTTTTAATTTTTAATGTGTTTCCTTCGTTCTTAAAAGATATTAATTTAAACACTACATTAAAATATCCTGATTTTTTTAAATGAACAAGCAGAGTGAAGAGTGATATATGGCACATATTCTGTATCTCAAAAACTAGAGCTGATAGGACAAAAATGGTGCCATTTTTTGAATCAACAGGTCAAATATACCCAGAAACAGATCTAACATTTGAGACGCCAAAATGAGTGTTGGCTAGTGTAATAAATAAACTTGGAAAACTTGGAAGCTGTCCTTGGATCGCCTACTAGATTCAGAAAACATTGTTTCACAGCTGAATCATATGAAGCAAGAAATTTTCTGTGTTCACTGCTCATGTCATTCAAGAGGTTCGGCCATTTTACAAGCAGTACTCTTTATCACATGTTAACTTGCACAGTTCATAACACTTTATAAAGTCCACACCAAGTCTTGCCATATACCTTTTTTGGGGAAGAGGCTGTCGCATTACATAGCACAGTCACTTATCTATATAGCAAAACCTTATTATTGTCTTCCCCCTCCCCCCTTCAATTGCATTTCAGAACATTCTATTCAGTCTGAACATTTTCTTTTGTCCCTTTTCCACCCAGAGACAGAATTAACTTATTCTTGTGGGGAATCAGTGCTTCAAATGATTGCATTCAATTATTGGTGAATAAGCTCTAGACTTGAATTTGAATTAGTTGTGCGATCGGGGGAGTTTCTGGTTTTAATTAGAGACATTAGTTCAAATGACAGCTTCCATATAATGGAAAAGAAATGACATTTGAAACAAAATCATTTCCAGTGGGGAAGTATCCCTGAAACATTTTTTTATTATTATTTTGAAAAGTTTGTATGCAGAAGTTTCAATTTGAACTTGTGCTGAGTTTAAAAATCCCTCTTTAACAAAGCTAGTACAGTATATTAATTTGTATAAATTATAATCATGGAACCTCTTGGCTACTTAATCATGTTTTAAAATCTACTTATTTTTTTAATTTATTGCTTTCTTTTATGGTCTACAATAGAGTAGACACCCCTGATGGTGTGGATAACATATGGAGGACCTGGCAAAGCTTGAGAAATGTTCTGAAATTTAGCAGCTAAGATTTGATGCTAAGAAATGCAAGGTCATGCATTTGGGCTGCAAAAACCCAAGGGAATGGTACAGTTTAGGGGTAAAGAACTTTGGGCATGAAAATGGGACTTTGGTGTGATAGTATGTGATGATTGAAGGGACATACATATATCTTATAAGTTTGATCTTAAGGCAACTAAACAGGTTGAAAAGGTGACAACAAAAACTAGAAGGATGCCTGAGGGCTTAGGAAAAAGAATGGGCAGTAGGTAAAAGGAGGTATTGATGTCCCTGTGTAAGACTCTGGTGAGACCTCATTTAGAATATTATGTACAATTCTGGAGACTGCACTTTCAAAAAGATATAAACAGGATGGAGTTGGTTCAGAGGAAGGCTACTAAAATGGTGCATGGTCTTCATCATAAGGCGTATGGGGATAGGCTTAAAGATCTCAATATCTAAACTTTGGAAGAAATACTGGGGAGAGGAGATATGATTGAGACATTTAAATACCTGTGTAGCATAAATGTGCTTGAGTTGCGTCTCTCAAATTAAAGAAAACTCTGGAATGAGGGTGTATAGGTTGAAGGTGAAAGAGGATAGGTTCAGAAGTAACCTAAGAAATTACTTTTTCATGGAAAAGGTGGTAAATACTTGAAATGGCCTCCAGATGGAGGTGATGGAGACAAAAGGCCAGATTCTATAAAAGTCGCCTAATTCAGGAACCACCTATCACAGGTCAATCAAAGTTAGTTGCTATTTGTAGAATCATGCCTAAATTAACTTAGACGCTAGTAGGTGCATATACCTATTAAGACAGAATTTTATTGGCCTAAAATAGAGGTTCCTAATTCAATCCATGCCCAATCTTTTCCCCAAATCCACCCTTAACTATTCTAATTGCCAGTAGGTGCCTCCGTGTAGATGTAGGCGTTATGCCAAATACAATAAATGAAGTGGTAGGTATCTACCAAGTTAGATGTCTATTGGCAAATTAATTTTTAAATCCTTCTTTCATTGTTTTTAATAGTGCTTTCAATTATCAGCACTAATTAAGACAACTAAAAAAAATACCCCCTCCCCCCCTTTTTACAAAACCGTAGCATGCTTTTTAGCATGGGAGGGGAGCTTTTTAGTGTGAAGGGGCTTTAGGCACCTGGGCAAACCAGAGTCTTAGGCCTCCATCCCAGTGCATTCCGGGATGCACTGGGAGTGGCCTAAGATTCCAATTGTCCAGATCCTTAAGACTCCTATGGTGATCGGTGGCCGCTTTTAAGATGGCCGCCGATTTAAGCATCATTTACAGAATCCAGCCCTTTCCATCTATAAGATAATTAAGTCCTTTACACATTCTGTGTGTTTACATTAGATCCTTTATTTTGGTGGTGCTGTTGTATATAAATATACAATAAACACTCCAAAATATTGTGAAACACACTAAAACCTTAGAAACTTGGCTAAAGTACAAGACACCATTACCTACAACAGGTAATATAGAGAGGTATCAGGGATCTCAAGCGCTCACAGCTAAAAGCCCCATGTTTGTTTCAAGGCTAATAACTACAATGTGAGTTTTTTTAAAATATATTATTTTGTATGATTTAATGATTTCCTATGCCATGCTTTCTCATTGTGAGATTCAATATAGAAGTACTTAGCTTCAATGTATGATCTTGGCTTGTGAGATTCAATATAGAAGTACTTAGCTTCAATGTATGATCTTGGCTTGTGAGATTCAATATAGAAGTACTTAGCTTCAATGTATGATCTTGGCGACGGAAGATTTCCGTTTCGCTCCTATTGTTATACAGGAGCTTCGTCAGGACAAGCACCACAGGCAGCACTATTTACACTGCCGGTTCCACAAAGTCACATTTGTTAAAGAGACTAGCATCATAGAGACATGAGCATTATGGTGTCCAGCCCCAACTAGGAGCCTGATCCACCTGCATAATTTTTTAACAGCCTTATGTAAAATCTGCTCATTTCTTTTGTTCTAATCTATAGGATAATAATTCTAGGAATATGCTGTACAAGTTTTTAGTATTTTTAAACTCTATATTTTTTTCATGTAAAAGACTACTTTATTATTTTAAACTTTATTAATTTTTCAAGCCAACAAAAGTACAGAACAATATATATACAATGATTAATCCACCACAGTAAGTACTTAAATCTGTCAATAATAATATATAAAGAATAACCCCCTCCCTTTCCTTCTATAACCTGTAGACATAGAACATAACAAAGCAAAGATATAACCCCTCCCCCCAACCTCCCACCCTACCCTGGATGTGTGTGTAATTCCACAAAAAACTAAAGAGAAAAGACAATTATAATGAAGTAATAAAAGACGTCAATGGGCCCCAAATCAAATTAAATAATGTGCTATGCCCCAACATATCAGCATTCATTTTCTCATACCTGTAGCAGAGGCATAAATTTGCCCACCAAAAAGGAAAATTAAGGCAATCACAATTTTTCCAATTACGAGTAACCATCGGTAAGGAGTAGACGACTTTTATATCGGTCCAAAGATATAACATCCCACATATGACTACATCATGTGTCAATGGGATTGATATCTCCAGTACAGTGTTAATCTGTCCCCATACCGACTTTCAAAAACTAAGGGCTCCTTTTACTAAGCTGCACTAGCGTTTTTAGTGCACACAGCATTTTAGCGCACGCTAGAACTAATGCCAGCTCAATACTGGCGTTAGCGTCTAGCGCGTGTGGCAATTTAGCGCGCGCTATTCCGCATGTTAATGCCCTAACGCAGCTTAGTAAAAGGAGCCCTAAGTATTAAAGGACAGTAAAACAACATATGGTTCAATGTCCCAATGCCAAGATGACAGTGTCAGCATATGTTAGATTTAGAATTCTCTAACTTTTGTAGATGAACCAGGGTCCAATAAATCCTATGCAACAAGAAAAACCAAGTTTGTCTTGGAGATGCTGTCGCTGTACATCTCATCAGTCTGATTCATATTAGGGGCGTAAACATTAAAAAGCTTCAGGGTATCATTTCCTAAGATCTTATCAATATGAATCCATCTTCCCATAGGATCAGCACTAGCATTACTAAATACCGCAGAGCATTTCCTGGATAGCCACACCAGCTTTCTTTCCCACAGCAGGTGCATAAAAAGAAAGTTTTACCCATCCACCCTCCAGTTTACTGGCTTCAACTGGAGAGAGGTGTGTTTCCTGCAAGAACTAGACATTAGCCTCTTGCTTTTTCAAGAAATTCAATACTTTTTTCCTCTTTATGGGGTAATTAAACCCATTTACATTTAACAAGTAAAATTTTATAGCCATTTGATTTTGATTAAAGTATAAAAATACATGAGCAAATGATACCAGAATAATTGCCACACACATCCTTATCCCTCCCCAACCCACCCACATAAAAAAATTCATAAAATAATCCTCCATACACATCCATAAACCCATAACCCCCAACACCTAGGGCTAGGCAGGGGAAAATACTGTCCCAAAAAGAAAGAACACTACCTACACCAACACCTCAACCCAGAACTAAAGCCAGACAGGGAAGGTTTAGTCTGGAGCAAGAAAGTACCTTTTTGTTTTCGCCTGTGTTAAAGAAAGGAGAACAATGGGCAGGGGGAACTAATAGGACTCAGGATAGTGTTCCTGGGGGGAAGGTGAACCAGACAATTCATAACATTCATGGGGGACACAATTCCAGGCGACACCAGGAACATTCTAGCTCTCACTTTAGCCAAGAACAAGCAACACCTGTAGCTCATTATCCTGAGGCTTATAAGGACCAGCAGCAGTGCTCAGAAGGGAGGCAGCCACTGAACCAACTCACACTGGAGAGGAAACAGTATGGTGAAGGAAGACCAGTTCCTAGGACTCGCAGCTGCATATCTCAGCCTAACACCCAGGTCAGACCTAGTTTATGGAATCTAAAATGTTAGAAAATTTCATGAGTGAAGCTTCAGATAATAAAGACTAGACCCTGCGGAAGTCATGGACTTTAAGGAGGGAAATGTTGACACTGACCTGTGGGACATGGAAACCGACGGGGTTTAAATTAGGTTATGCTGAGACGGGCAAATAGCAAAACTGGGAAGTAAAATGATTTGCTAGTTTATGGAGCTAAGTTAAGGGGCTGGCTGTCTCAAGTAAACTTAAGTTAAAAAAAGTTTACTGCAAAGCCTTTGCGGCTTGTGAAGTTTCCTGCATCCTGCTTGTGGAAGAACCAGAGTTTTTCTAGGCTGTGGCAGTTAGCACTGCACAGCACTGGCAGTAGTTTTGGACATATTTTTCAATTTGAGGTTTGCTCATAAGACTGGATTATGGGTCCTATGGTGGGAGGGACCACAACCAGCGGTCATTGTGGGAGGAGGTCCCTTCTGCCCTGAGCTCTGCAACTAAGGAGCTCAGAGGCAAGATGCAGTCTAAACGCTGCCAGAAAGCATTGTGCATAAGAGACTGAACTATAAACCGCATGAAAGTATTTTTGAAACCCATTGACTTTAGCACTGGGATAGTAACGCGTCATTTTTGGGCTGTATCTTGGAAATGTTGAAGTTTTTTCTTTTGAACTATGAGTGCAATTTGGGGTTTTGGGAAACTAAAGGCTAAGTGGAATAAAGTATTTTGAATTGGAAGCAAACTGGGTATTTTACTTGATCCACCAACTCCAATTAAGAAATGATAAACCGCTCAGTCAGTACCGTGTGCTCTGGGCTCTCTCGGCATTTCCCACATGGGTGCGGCCCGGCCTGGTGACGCATGGTGACAATATATAATGACCTCTCCAATACATCATTAATTTAACAAAAACTAGAAATATACCATGAATATATGATACATCTACTATCAATCATGATACCCCCATATCCTATTCCGAATAATTCTCAGAATAATATATTATCAGGGAAGCTCCAATTCTAACACATGCACTCAAAATATTTATTGTAAAGACCTAGCCTAAGGAGTCAGAAATTAATCCATATATACTTTATGCTTTTGTTAAATAAATCAATATCAGAATAGTGGGACATAGTACCCCTCATCGTCAATTGATAAAAAGAATATAAACATGAAGTATAAATTATTATTTTTTCTCTCTTAAACTAAAACACTGTAATTTAATCACATATCTGCAAATATTTGTACATTCAGGTTGGGCATTATCAACACACAGTGCAAATCTTCTAAACATTTCATACACATTTCACAAAGGTAGGAAGCTGCAAGCGAAAATGAAAACCAGATGGCCTGAACTTAAAGTTGCTTCATAGTGTCTAGTTTAGATTATTCCACCTCCCACCTGAGGGACTGGAGCAGGACTTTTCCTTCTCTTTATCATACACCTCTGTGCCTATTTCCTGCAGATTTTCTGTGTTGTGCCAAGGTCTGCTTCTCCTGCTGTTTCTTTGCATTTCCTGTTCCACATGATAAAGATGGCACCTCATTGTATCTAGTCCACTTCATGTCTTTTTCATGCTGGTCTTCTGCTTCTGTTTTCGTAAATGAGCCTTGATCTCATGACGGAACACCAGCATCCCCAGGTATTCAGACTAAAAGGACAATAAAACAGATTTGCCAAAGAGGCAGCCGGTGCAGGAATCCCCCCCTCCCCATATGGTATTAGCACAGCCCATGGCAGTTTCTTCTCTATCTTCAAAGGCCAAGCCAAATGCTGCAAATCAGTCACAGGCAGGTGGGTACTCTTCAGTCTCAGATCATATTGTTTCTGTCTTAGAAGTCTTGGTTTTCACCCATTTTTCATGAGTCAGTGCTGCTTCAAACTGCGCTGGTGTGAAGCCCTTTGAGATAAATGCTGCTCTGTCTCTGCAAGTTTCACACTGCATATTCCCTACTCTGGTCCATTTCATGGCAAGTCAATGTTTTAGCAAAAAGAGGAAGTCACTGAATCAGTAAATGAAATGATAACATCAGGATGTTCCAATATATGCATACAGCTTACCCAGAAGAGCCTGGGTGCAAAAAAAACACTCACCCAGCAATAAAATAAATTAATCCAATAAATAATTTCATTAGGCATACCAAAATTGATTGAAATCCTGTTCCTTAAGTATTATAAGCTATCTGATGTATTTAGTATAGTAACTTTTCAGACTCCATAAGTCACTTTCTTCCAGCAAAAGACAACTTGTCAGTATTTTCCCCTTTTTTATTAGTAAATGTTATATCATCCTATATCCTTCGCCTCAAACCAGCAATCATGAAAACCCACTGTCCATAAGAAAATAAATAAAATAATCTGATAAGTGCTCTAAGAATATTGAGATCCAACTGACTTCCCAATTGTCAGTTAGAATCCTGCATTAGGACATCTGCTGCAGTTGTTTATTAATAAAGTCTTGTATGTGTGGGAAACAGAAACCCGAGGTACAACTATACGATGGGAGGGATGTTTTTAAATGAGAGTACTCAAGAAAGGGACCTGGGGGTGATAGTGGACTTGACAATGAAGCCGTCGGCACAGTGCGCAGCGGCTGCTAAGAAGGCAAATAGAATGCTAGGCATCATCAAAAAGGGTATTACAACCAGAACGAAAGAAGTTATCTTGCCATTACCAAGAGCGGATGGAAAGAGACAAGGGGAATTGCAAGTAATCAACGCCTGGATGAGACGATGGTGCGAAGAAGAAGGCTTCGACTTCGTGCGCAACTGGACGGCGTTCTGGGGAAAAAGCAAGTACTACAGAAGGGACGGACTACACCTCAACAAGGAAGGAGCAAGAGTTTTGGCAGGCAACATGAAGAAGGCAATCGAGAAGGCTTTAAACTGAAAGACAGGGGAAAGCCGACAGTCGACCACCGGTCGATGGTACGGATAGCAGGATGCCCCGACGAAGAAGCCAAGGACAACTACACCTACACAAGAGAAGACGACCTCACAGCCAATAAGGGAGAAAAAGCAGGAAGGGACAACTCAGACACAGGAGGGGACGACCACACAGCAAACAAAGGTGATAACACAGGAGCAGTAAAGGATACCGTAATTGAAACTACAGGGAAGGCCAAGAGTAGAAGGTCCAAAAAGGTAACACGAAGGGAACTTAGATGTATGTATACGAATGCTAGAAGTCTGGGTAACAAAATGGGGGAACTAGAGACAATAGCAAGACATGACATATTGGATATCATTGGCATAACAGAAACATGGTGGAATGAAGAAAACAAATGGGACACAGTACTACAGGGATACAAACTGTATAGAAGAGATCGAGTAGGGCAGAAAGGTGGAGGTATTGCTCTATATGTTAAGGAGGGAATAGATTCTGTTGAAATGGTTACAACAGAAATGAAAGAGAAGCTTGAATCACTCTGGATCAAAATTCCTGGTCAATATGGCGCAGATACGAAAATTGGCCTTTACTATCGTCCACCAGGACAGGCGGAGGAAACTGACTCAGAAATGATGGAGGAAATCAAACAAGAATGCAAGACAGGCAATGTAATTATATTGGGAGACTTCAATTTCCCAGGGATAGACTGGAAACTAGCAACCTCCAACTGCGGCAAGGAAGCCAAGTTCCTGGAGGTGCTAGGGGATTGCTTCCTGGAACAAATGGTAAAAGAGCCGACAAGAGGCAACGCCACCTTGGACTTGGTCCTAAATGGCCTCACGGGACCGATAACAGAAGTGGAAGTCATAGTTCCACTGGGAACGAGTGATCACAATGTAATCAACTTTAAACTTGACATCGGGAAAGGGAAACATGCCAAAACCTTAACCACCACCTTGAACTTTAAAAAGGGTAAATACGATAGCATGAGAGCCATGGTAGAAAAACGACTCGAGAAGATGGTGGACAAACTTGAAACGGTTGATCAGGCATGGACCCTACTGAAAAATACTATCACAGAAGCACAAGATCTCTACATTCCGAGGATTTCCAAAGATCGGAGAACAAAGAGCAAAAGAGAACCGGCATGGCTTACCATACAGGTGAAGGAAGCCATAAAAGAAAAGAAGGACTCTTTCAAAAAATGGAAATGCATAAAGACAACCGAAGCCTGGAACAAACATAAAGATGATCAGAAGAAATGTCACAAGGCGGTGAGGGATGCAAAACAGGAATATGAGGAAAAAATAGCCCAGGAGGCCAAAAACTTCAAGCCCTTCTTTAGATACGTGAAAGGGAAAAAACCTGCAAAAGAGGCAGTGGGACCCCTGGACGACCAGGGAAGAAAAGGGTACATCAAGGAAGATAAACAAATCGCAGACAAACTAAATTCCTTCTTTGCGTCCGTCTTTACGAAGGAGGACACCTCAACAATACCTGAAGCGGAGAAAGTGTTTGCAGGAGAAATAGAAGACAGCCTCACCACAGTTGAAGTGGACTTAGACCAGATATACTATCAGATCGACAAACTTAAAAGTGACAAATCCCCTGGACCGGATGGGATTCATCCGAGAGTCTTAAAGGAATTGAAGTTTGAAATCGGAGAGTTATTGCAAAAACTTGCAAACCTGACAATCAGAACTGGACAGATACCGGACGACTGGAGGATAGCGAACGTCACCCCAATTTTCAAAAAAGGATCGAGAGGGGAACCGGGCAACTATAGACCTGTTAGTCTTACGTCTGTCCCTGGCAAGATGGTTGAAGCACTGATCAAGGATAGCATAGTCCGGCACTTGGACGCATACGACTTGATGAAACCCAGTCAACATGGATTCAGGAAAGGGAAATCATGTTTGACTAATTTACTCCAATTTTTCGAGACCGTGAACGAGCAAATTGATAGTGGGAAGCCGGTGGACATAATATACTTGGACTTCCAGAAAGCGTTCGACAAAGTTCCACACGAAAGACTTCTCAGGAAACTACAAAGTCATGGCATAGAGGGGGATATACAAAGATGGATAGGCAAATGGCTGGAAAACCGAAAGCAGAGAGTGGGCATAAATGGGAAGTTCTCCGACTGGGAGAAAGTGACTAGTGGTGTACCCCAGGGCTCGGTACTTGGGCCGATCCTTTTTAATATTTATATCAATGACCTGGAGGAAGGAACATCCAGTGAGATCATCAAGTTTGCAGACGATACAAAACTATGCCGGGCAATCAGATCGCAGGAGGATCGAGAGAAACTCCAGAGCGACTTGTGTCGGTTAGAAACATGGGCGGAGAAATGGCAGATGAAGTTCAATGTGGAGAAATGCAAGGTAATGCATTTAGGCAATAAAAATAAGGAATACGAGTATACAATGTCAGGTGCAACTCTGGGGAAGAGTGAACAAGAAAAGGACCTGGGTGTACTGATAGATAGGACCCTGAAGCCGTCGGCACAATGCGCGGCAGCGGCAAAGAAGGCAAATAGAATGTTGGGCATGATAAAGAAAGGAATCTCGAGTAGATCAGAGAAAGTTATAATGCCGCTTTATAGGGCAATGGTCAGACCACACTTGGAATACTGTGTCCAACATTGGTCCCCCTACCTAAAGAAGGATATAAAGCTGCTGGAGAGGGTGCAGAGACGAGCAACAAAACTGGTGAAGGGTATGGAGAAACTGGAATACGAGGACAGACTTATAACACTAGGATTGTTCTCCCTTGAGAAAAGGAGACTGCGTGGGGATATGATCGAGACCTTCAAAATACTGAAAGGAATCGACAAAATAGAGCAGAGAAGATTATTTACATTGTCCAATTTGACACGGACTAGAGGACATGTAATGAAGCTGAGGGGGGACAGGTTCAGGACTAATGTCAGGAAGTTCTGCTTTACTCAGAGAGTGGTTGACACCTGGAATGCTCTCCCAGAGGAGATTATGACAGAATCGACCATCCTAGGCTTCAAGAGCAAACTAGATGCATATCTCCTTAAGAGAGGCATATAAGGATTTGATGGACTATAAATTACGCCAGGTGTACACCTGGCAGGGCCTCCGCGTGTGCGGATCGCCGGACTTGATGGACCGAAGGTCTGATCCGGAGAAGGCAGTTCTTATGTTCTTATGTTCTTATGATGGTGCGTCCGCATCTGGAGTACTGCGTCCAATATTGGTCGCCGTACCTTAGGAAGGATATGGCGATACTCGAAAGGGTTCAGAGGAGAGCGACACGTCTGATAAAAGGGATGGAAAACCTTTCATACGCTGAGAGATTGGAAAAACTGGGACTTTTTACCCTGGAGAAGAGAAGACTTAGAGGGGATATGATAGAGACTTACAAGATCATGAAGGGCATAGAGAGAGTAGAGAGGGACAGATTCTTCACACTTTCAAAAAATAAAAGAACAAGAGGGCATTCAGAAAAGTTGAAAGGGGACAGATTCAGAATGAATGCTAGGAAGTTCTTCTTTACCCAGCGTGTGGTGGACACCTGGAATGCGCTTCCAGAGGGCGTGATAGGGCAGAGTACGGTACTGGGGTTCAAGAGGGAATTGGACAACTTTCTCCTGGAAAAGGGAATAGAGGGGTATAGATAGAGGATTACTGCACAGGTCCTATACCTGTTGGGCCACCGCGTGAGCGGACTGCTGGGCACGATGGACCTCAGGTCTGACCCAGTAGAGGCATTTCTTATGTTCTTATGTTCTTATGTCTTTAGGATTATTCAAAGAAATCCTAATGATTGCTGGATAAATCAGTCCATATTTAGCTCCTAATTCCCTAAGCTGTGGTCTTAAGTCCAAGAATCGTTTTCTGAGAGAAGCAGTGTTTTTTGCAAAATCAGGGAGGAACATAAGCTTTCTGCCCTGCCAAGTGAATGAATTTGCCTTTTTTGCTGCCCCAAAAATCTCCAATGCGTGTTGGAAATGCAAGACTATAAATACTAGAGGTCTAGGATCCCTCTGAGAGTTAGACAGCCGGGATGGCACTCGATGTGCCCTCTCAATCTCAAATGACTGGGTAAAAGAGACGACCTTTGGTATAAAATCAGTGAGGAATTGAATTGCATTACCTCCTTCTGCTCCTTCATTTAAACCCAAAATCCTAACATTTTTCCATCTGGACCTGTTAGCCTCTTCCAGATCTTGAACCAGCTGGGTTAGCAAATTGTGATCTTTAACTGACTAACAAGTGCTTCAGCAGCCATCATCCTCTGCTCTAATTGATCTATACAAGCATTACTCACTGTTAACTGATGTGGCAACACAGAGACCTCTTTCTGGAGGGAGGTTAATGTTGAAGTAGTTTGACCCAACATGTCTTTTATGGTAGCAAGATCATTTATCACCTGCTCTAAAAGTTTAGATGTATCTTTAGGCAAGGAAACTTTCGATGGTGATGGTGGATCTTTCTTCAAACGCTTTGCAATCTCTCCAGGTCCCACATTCTCCTCCGATTTTTTGCTTTGTTTACCCGAGGCCATCCTGACAGTAAAATTATACACTTGAAAGTTATAAAACTGCAGTTGCAATACTTCAAAAATATCTCTAAAGTATCAGGGCAGAGGGAGCAACTGATTCACACAGCCATCTTAGAATACGGCCAAGCTCTGCCCCGTAAAAGACTATTTTAAAGAGCATTATCTGTATTTCATTTTCCAGCAGACATCTTGGGGCTTGCCTCTATAAACAATTTTGCTATACTCGTTAGCTACAATCTTACCCCAACCCCCCTTTATCAAGCTGCACTAGAGGTTTTTAGTGTGGGCTGGCAAGGTAAGTGCTCTGACGCTCATAAGAATTCTATGACCGTCAGAGCATTTATCCTACTGGCTAGAGCTAAAAACCTCTAGTGCAGCTTGATAAGAGGAGCCCTTATTTTTTTAACGTGACATTTATTTTCTCATTAAAAAAAACTTATTGATTGCATTCACATGTTTACTCCTTATCTCTATTTCATCTAGTAACACTTCCCACATTCACGGTTGCTCCCCACACATTGTATATAGGGGAAGGGAAAGGAACTGGGACTGCAAGGGAAGATCGTGCCTAACGAACTTATTGCACTTCTTCGAAGGGATCAACAAACGGATGGACAAAAGAGATCCCATAGACATCATATATCTAGATTTCCAAAAAGCCTTTGACAAGGTGCCCCATGAATGTCTACTCCGGAAACTGAAGAACCATGGGGTGGAAGGAGACATACATAGATGGATCAGAAACTGGTTGGAGGGTAGAAAACAAAGGGTAGGAGTGAAGGGTCACTACTCCGACTGGAGGAGGGTCACGAGTGGTGTCCCGCAGGGCTCTGTGCTCGGGCCGCTGCTATTTAATATCTTCATAAATGATCTAGAAACAGGGACAAAGTGCGAGGTAATAAAATTTGCGGACGACACCAAACTATTTAATGGAGCTTGGACTACAGAGTACTGTGAAGAATTGCAAAGGGACTTGAACAAACTAGAAGAATGGGCGGCGAGAATGCAGATGAAGTTCAACATTGAGAAAAGTAAAGTATTACATGTGGGGAGCAGAAACTCGAGGTACAACTATACAATGGGAGGGATGTTATTGAATAAGAGTACCGAGGAAAGGGACTTGGGGGTAATGGTGGACATGACAATGAAGCCGTCGGCAGAGTGTGCAGCGGCCACTAAGAGAGCGAATAGAATGCATGGTATAATCAAAAAGGGTATTACAGCCAGAACGAAAGAAGTTATCCTGCCGTTGTATCGGGTGATGGTGTGCCCGCATTTGGAGTACTGTGTCCAATATTGGTTGCCATACCTTAAGAAGGATATGGCGTTAGTCGAGAGGTTTCAGAGGAGAGCGACAGGTCTGATAAAAGGTATGGAAAACATGTCATATTCTGAGAGATTGGAGAAGCTGGGTCTCTTTTCCCTGGAGAAGAGGAGACTTAGAGGAGATATGATAGAGACTTATAGGATCATGAAGGGCATAGAGAGAGTAAAGAGGGAAAGATTCTTCAAACTTTCTAATAATAAAAGAACAAGAGGGCACTCGGAAAAGTTGATAGGAGACAGATTCAAAACGAATACTAGGAAGTTCTTTTTTAACCAACGTGTGGTGGACAACTGGAATGCGCTTCCAGAGGACGTAATAGAGCAGAGTACGATACTGGGGTTCAAGAAAGGATTGGACAAATTCCTATTGGAAAAGGGGATAGAGGGGTATAGATAGAAGATTACTGCACAGGTCCTGGACCTGTTGGGCCACCGCGTGAGCGGATTGCTGGGCACGATGGACCTCGGGTCTGACCCAGCAGAGGCATTTCTTATGTTCTTATATACTGCATTCTTTGTGGTTACACATTCAAAGTAGTTTACATATGTACAGGTACTTATTTTGTACCTGGGACAATGGAGGATTAGATGACTTGCCCAGGGTCACATGGAGCAGCACTGGGATTTGATCCCTCAACCTCAGCAGCAGCAACTCTACCGCTAGGCCTGTAGGGATATTTCCGTATTCACACCTGAGGTTAGGCCTCCATGATGTCATCAAGCCTGTACCATTGTTTCAAGAATCTCTCTCTGCAAGCAACTTTCCAGCATGAATTTTGCAAGAAGTAAGAAGAGTGATGCATTATGGGGATGTACCCGAATGTTGCTATTCAAGGGCATTCATCTGTGCTTTAATAATGGGACAGTGTGAATCTTGAAGAAATTATTCTGTTCTTATCTGTCTAACAGCCCTGGGTCTTCCAGCATATTATTATTATTATTATTAGGTTCTTATATCCCGCCATACCCAGAGAGTTCTAGGCGGTTTACATTCGTTACATTAGGATCCGGTCTGAACCCGGATTTACAAAATTTTATCGGAATTGCAGGTAGCGCGGAAGGAGGCACAGGTTTATCGTAGTTGGGTTAGAGGATAAAATGGAGGGAGTGGGAAACCAGAAGAGGGGGGGGAGAGGGAGGTGGGGGTGGGGGGGTTGGAGTGTATGCGGGGAGTAAGGACTAAGGGTCTTGTTTGCGAAAGAGGTGTGTTTTGAGAAGTTTTCTGAAATCTAGGTAGTTCGGGGCCTCTAGCATCAATTGGGCTAGCCAAGGGTTCAGCTTGGCCGCCTGGAAGGCGAAGGTTTTGTCGATGAATCTTTTGAGCTGGCATGATTTTATGGAGGGGAAGGTAAACAACTGGATTCTGCGGGATTTCTTGTTGGTGCAATACATATTGAAATGTGGGGAGAGGTATTTTGGTGAGAGACCAAATACTGTCTTGTAACAGATGCAGGCGAACTTGAAGAGGACTCGGGATTCGAAGGGTAGCCAGTGCAGTTGGTGGTAGAAGGGGGTGATGTGTTCCCATTTGTTCAGGCCGAAAATGAGGCGGACAGCTGTGTTTTGAATCAGTTTTAGTCTTCTGGTGATTTTCTTTGTGGAGCTTAGGTAAATGATATTGCAATAATCCAGTATGCTGAGGATAGAGGATTGAACTAATAGTCGAAATGCAGTGTCATCGAAATATTTCTTTATGGTACGGAGTTTCCAGAGTACTGAAAGGCCTTTCTTGACAATGAGGTCGGTGTGGTTTTCTAGGGATAGATGTTTGTCAAGCGTGACTCCTAGTATTCTTAATGTTTGTTCGAGTGGGAAAACCAATCCTTTCACCTGGATTGTGGTGTCTTTGATTTTGTCTTTGGGGGTGGCTAGAAAGAATTTTGTTTTGTCTGGGTTGAGCTTTAGTTTGAAGGAGAGCATCCAGAGTTCTATCTGGCTGAGTATGCTAGTTATGTAGTTGAGAAGATCCTGGGATAGACTGGTTAGAGGGATGACAATTGTGATGTCATCTGCATAGATGAAGAATTTTAGCTTAAGTTTGTGAAGGAGGTTACTGAGGGAGGCGAGGTAGATATTGAACAGGGTGGGGGATAAGGGGGAGCCTTGTGGTACACCGCAGGAGTTCACCCAGCTGTATGAGAAGTTGTCCTTTTTGTGTACCCTATAGGATCTGTTTCGTAGGAACCCTTGGAACCAGTTGAGTACCCGGTCTGAGATTCCAATGTGGGCCAGGCATTCCAGGAGAATAGTGTGGTCAACAAGGTCAAACGCACTGCTTAGATCAAATTGTAAGATCAGGGCGCTGGTGCCCCGACTGAAGAGTATGTGCAGGTGGTCTAGTAAGGAGGCGATGATGGTCTCTGTGCTGTGGTCCGTGCGGAAGCCCGATTGATTGTCGCTTAGGATATTGAATTTTTCCAGGTATGCGGAGAGTTCTGCTTTTACTGCCCCTTCCGCGATTTTGGTGAATAGTGGTATGTTAGCTATTGGTCTGTAATTGGAAGGTGCGTTGGAAGAGTCCTTTATGCTTTTTATGATTGGGGTTATTAAGATATGTCCTTGTTCTGGAGGGAAGTTTCCTGCGGATAGTAGGGAGTTGACCCATAGTAGCATGTTTGCTTTGAAGTAGATCGGAGCCGTTTTCATCACATTTGGGGGGCAAGTATCTAGTTTGCAGAAGGATTTGGTGTATTTGTTATAATATTTGTTGAAGGTTTTCCAGTCGATTGTGGTGAATTGGTTCCAGTTTAGATCGGATCTAGACCCTTGGTCTGGTTTAGCTATGTCGATGTCAGGGAGGATGGGAAAGAGCTCCAGTGGGTTGGTCTTGGTGGGTAGTGCTGATCTTAGTTTTAGGATCTTGGAGTTGAAGAAATCCGCTAGGGTGTTGGCAGTTAGTGTTGAGTCTTCCTGGTTGTTAGTGAGTGTTTCAATGTTGTAAAGGTTATTGACGAGTTTGAAGAGGTTGCTGCTGTTGGATGTGATGTTTCCAATTAAGTGTGAGTAGAATTTTTTCCGTTTTTCCTTGGTAAGGTTTTTGTAGGTTTTTAGTTTGAGTCTCCAGGCAGTTCTGAGTTCCTGGGTTCCTGACTTTATCCATAGTCTTTCTGACTTTCTGAGGTCCCTCTTTAACAGTAACAGCTCTGTGTCGAACCATCCCTCCTGATTTGTGGTTCTGATGTGGCGGGTTTTTGAGGGGGCTATTTCATTTAAAATGTTAGTGCTGTCAATGATCCAGGTGGACATGAGTTGATCTATTTCTTCGTCTTGTTTTATGTGGGTGTCATAGCGAGACCAGAATTCCTCTGGGTCTATCTTTCCTCTAGTGGTGTGGGTTGTGATGTTTCTTGTTTTGTTGTTTCTTGAATGTTTTTGTCTTTATACAGAAAGGCTATTCATCAAGTTCTGTTTCTGGATTGGTCCGAGGAAGTCATCTGATGAGATTCAAGAAAAGAAAGGTGCTAATGAATTAATAGTTAGTTAGTCTGTGATAAGGTCCGGGGAAGCTCAGATCTGCTCACAGATGTTCTAATTGTAAACTTTTTCTTTCAATAATTAGACCTGTAAGTTACCTTGTGTGATTCTCTGCCTAAGAGATAGAAATTCGGACATTTAAAAACTGTTCTGAACTTAGCACAGATAAACGGAACTTATTGCTGATGATTTATAGCCTCATCAAGGATCTTCAACACGTGTAACTTTTACAACGGTATTCCTGACGTCTTCCAGCTGACAAGAAAATTTTCTCTTCCACCTAATTGTGCCGGAGAGGCTAATTAAGGGTGAGCATACGGAAATTACTTTTATTAGCTTGGGAATTAGATAGGAATCATTGATAAAGGTAAAGGGTTGAAAAGTTACCTGGGTGATAATATAATCATTTGCTAATCAGGGATTATTATTATAAGGAATAGTGTGTGTTTAACAAGAAGTTTTACTTAGTTGTCTAACCATTAGATTGTGATAATCATGTACTGAGTTTCATTTGTGTAATTAGATATTTTGAACAATATTTAGATTCTGCAGCTGGCTTGTGAATTATATTTTTCTATTTTCATAATAAAGATATTTCTCATTAGCCTGGGTTTTGTGTCGTATAATTAGACCATGATATTTGAACTTGAATAAGGTTATGGTTTTCTCTAGACCACTTAACAGAAACGTAACGTGTTTATAATACTGCTAAGTGAACCATAAATCCTTCTACAGATTTTGGGGGCTCGTTTGCCGGGATATCTAGGTTTCTAATTTACGACTGTAGCTATGTCTGTTGACACTGAGACTCAGATTTCGTGGCATGCTCTTGAAAAAGATGTTTTTCAGAAATTAGCTGTGCAAGTTTTAAAACAGACAGATTCTGATGTGTATTTTTCTGACCTGGTACGTTTATTACATGCAGATATAGAGGACTCTAATCAGGCGTACTGTTCAGTATTGCAGCGTCTCCTACATGCTCGTACTAAACCTACAGGAGAAAATTATTCAGAGCTTATATGTGCGTTGTTGGCTTTTAAAACTTCTATCTCTTCTGGTTTATCTCAACAACGTCAGCTTCAGAGTGATTTATATGAGCAATTAGAGGATTGTAAAAATTCTTTGCAAGCAGAACGGACTCGTAATGATTCCCTTGAACTGTTAGTTTCTAATTGTGAAGATCAACATTCCGACTTTGATCAGGTGATGTCTGAGTTACGACATCAATGTTCTGAGTTGAATGCTGAACTTGAAAGTCAGAAAAAAAGTACAGTGGATATTTCTTGTGTTAAGTGTACATCTTTAGTGACGCAACTTAATACTGTCCGGGCTCAGAAGGCAGATTTACAGCTTTCTTTATCTACTTGTCAGAGAAATCATGCTGAGGTTTTGTCCAGATTGCAGAATGAACTTGCAGACGTAACTTCTGCTTATGTTTGTCTGGGTGAAAAGTTAGACGCTACCGAACGTCTGTCTAATGATAAGGCAGCCCGTGCTGACAGACAATTATGTGCCTTACAAGCGGACTTTGTTGAGTCTCAGAAACGACTTTCCGAAAGCGAGTTACAGGTCAAAAAGCTAACTAACTCGTTATGTCAGGCAGATGCCGATAATTTGGCTCTGCGCCAGAATGTTCAAGATATATCTTTTCAAAGAACTTCGTTAGCTTCTGATGTGAAAGTTTTACAAGACAAGGTTGCTACTTTTTGTAGTGAGAGGGATATTCCAGCTCCCTTTCTTCCTATGTCGCCTCTTCATTTTCCTACACCGGCTCCTAGAACCGTCTTTCGTTCTTTTTACAGCTCTAGTGGGGAAGGGGGGAACAGGAATGCGCAGGAGTGTTCTGATTCTACTGCAGATGACTTGTTGCTTAGTAACAAACCCTGCCCTGAGAAATTAGTGACACTAGCTGACCGCCCAGTGCAGCAACCACGCCCATTGCAGCAACCACGCCCTGTAAGGTCTATCTCAAATTCCTGTGACGTCACTGAACCTTCTGACTCTAAACCACGCCCGGTAAGGTCAGTTTACAGTGAGCCTAAACAACCACCAGATGGCACCAAAGCACCAGACATTTCACAACATACTCCACAAAGGTCACAGCACAATAATGAAACAGGGAAAGAAACTCAAAAGAAAGGAGGTAGTTATACTATACCACCCTATCACGTACAGATAATGAAGATGTTTAAACAAATGATAGAACCTTTTAGAGAGGGAACTAAGCTAACTATTGAAGCACATTTGGCCTCAATACATGAGTTCTTTGAGACTTATGCAGTGACAGAGGACAGTGATAAGCTTCGTTTACTCCGTTGGTCCTTTGCTTCTGAGTGTTCTGAGACGTTGCGATCCATCATCACTGGTACTTCGGATGTGTTAGAGGTGGAACAACAACTCAAAAGACGTTATGGTACATACGCTGATTCCATTGAATCTCGCAAAGCTGCATTCCATTTGCGTTGTGGACTCCAAGAAAATCCCCGTGAATTTGCTTTTCGTCTAAAACGACATTTCTTTCCAGACAGGACTCCTTCTGAGGACGAACTGGAGTATGGAGAATTCCGATCTCTCTTTGCAAAAGCCTTGCCTGAATATATGAGTGTGGTTGTGGCTGGTATGAAAAAGGCATCTTACTCATCGATCTTAGCCGTAGCCGAGGATTTCTATGATCATAAAGTCAGGGTTCCTGCAGGCCAATCTGAGAAACCGGTGCCCAAAGCACGATCTAAGGAATCTAAGCTGAGTGTATGCGCAGTTCAGACTTCACTTGCTTTGGAACCTAGTAGCTCTGTAGTTTCCACTCCAGGACCTGTTTCATCTCGTCCAGCGGACCAGACTTCCTCTTCTGATGCACCACCCAATAGGGATGGACCCAAGACACAGAAGAAGAGACGGCCCAATAAGCAACAGAAGCAGAGTGACCTCAGTGTGATAATGGAACAATTGGCTCAGGTGGTGAATCGTATTTCTGCCCTGGAATTGACTTCTAAACAATTGGCAGCATCTGTTCCCGCGAGAAAGGAACAGACCTCAAGGAGAAAGGATAACAATATCAGTTACAAGCCTTCCGGCACTCGAGTGGTCAAGTCTGTAGTAACTGATACCCATGCTTCCTCAGTAGACGACCTGGATGACACACCCGAATTGTTAGAGGATGATACCGCATGACTAGTCCGAGAACCAATTTCTCCACCCACTATTGTATCTTCTGTCCAAACAACATCTCCTGATGCTACACAAGACATAGATCTGGTACAATCCAGTGAATTATCTGAGAACACCGAGTGGCTTCCTTCGTGGGATTCCATTAAGTCACACAAGTATTTCTTGGGTAGGTTAAAGCCTATGGGTCAACGGTACACTTTACCTTTGTTTCTACAACAGGTTTTGTCTTGTCCCGGTTTACTTGATACGGCTTCCGAAGTGACTTTGATCACTCAGGGACTATTCCAACGTTTGCAGACTACCCTGGGTACCCAGAATACACTGTTAATTATTCCCAGTGATTTGTCTTTGGTTGCATATGGACATCAGAACATTGAGACAGTTGGTCAAACTTGGCTGACCTTGCAGTTAGGCAAAATGAATGTTAAACACCCAGTGATTATTACCACTAGTCCAGGAGAGGAGTTTTTGATTGGAAACGATCTTTTGAAGAGATTGCGGCCTATTTTGGATTACGTCCAAGAAGTGGTCTGGGCTCAGGTGACTCGTCCCCTTCCTTTTGGAAAGGTACCAACTACACGCCTTCCCCAGGTTACCAGTACTGTGGAACGAAACGATACTTCAATTCGAATAAATTTCCTGCGTTCAGCGGATCCACACATTTTGGAGCTACGGTATGCCAATGTTCCAGAAGGGGGTCCCACAGACCGCGAGATTGTCAGCGTTCCCAAGGAACAAATATCTGACATTGTTCTCCAGGCTGACCATTTGGAGATTGTTCTGAAGTCTACGTTCCCCGTGCCAGATCCACCTCAAGAGACTGTCCAAGACCCGACCTCATCTATTTCCAACTCTTTGACTTCTCATCCTCGTCTACTGGCTGTACTTCACCAGGATGATACTGACTTGTTTGTTGATGTTTACCTGCACGGTTCTGTCCCAGTTCAAGCTCAACTGCTACTCCAGAGTGACATCTCCATGATTAGTGAATCTTTTTACTGTCAACTTCAGCGAACCACATCAGATCCGTTTGTTCGGCGCCACTCTACTCACCTACCTATACCAGGTCAGGGGGTCAAGCCTCTTGTTGGGGTTTGTAGCCTTCCGCTGACCCTGGGTTCTAAGACTTTCACTCATCACTTTTCTGTGGTGAAAGGCCTACACACATCCTTGTGTTTGGGATCCGAATGTCTTGTTCGTCTAGGAGTCTACGTTGATTTGGTGAACGGTGTGCTTTGGAGCAGATTGCAAGGCACCCCGGTAGAAGATGTGGACCTGATGGATGGTCTGAAGGCTGGACAACTTCTTCCTCAAGTTTGTGAAGTGGTTTGTGCTGAAGACGTCAAGATTCCTGGCCTTGTGCATGATTTTGCTCTACCTCTTCGTTTGGCCCATGGTCAACGCATGCTCGATGATATTGGCTTTTTCAACCCGAATTCCTCTTTTCTCGAGCATGGTCTTTCTCTAGGTGCTTTACCATGTCTTGAAGTACCTACCTCTTCTTTCCATGTATTGATTGTCAATGCTCAACCTACGGAAGTCTTTCTCTCCGCTGGAGAACATTTGGGTTTTCTAGTGGGTGAATCTTTTCCTGATGTTGAGGTAACATTGCCTATCATTGGCAGCTTGTCTTCCATTGTTGACCCCTGCCAGGGGGGGGATATACTGGACCATATTTTTACCTCACCTAAAGGACTCATTTCACTGGACTTCCTTTGGCCATATGATGCATCAACTTCCCATGTAACAGTGGAAAATGATTTTTTGATTTTATCCAGGAAGTTAGTTCTGTCTGACCAATCCAAAGCGGTGAATGCCATTGATTCTTCATCTTTGCAAGAACAGATTGAAGACCAAGTGGAAATCTCTTCCAACCAACCTTTTTCTAAGTTTGATGCTATGGTAAAGGAACAAGTGGACCTAGCTGATGCGTGCTCTTCTGATGAAGAAAAGGCTCAGTTCACACAGTTGTTGTACAAGTATCGAGACCTTTTTGCAGTGGATTCTTATGACACTGGACTGACTGATCTACATGTGACCAAGATTCCTACGGATCTCCACAGTAAGCCCGTCTTCGTACGTCAGTATAAGATTCCTTTGGCCTCATATGAGTCCGTGCAAGAGATACTTGATACCCTGGAAACTAGGGGTATCATTAGGCTTTGCAACAGTACATACAACTCACCCTTGTGGCCAATCCTGAAGAAGAATAACAGTTGGAGAATTGCCTTGGACTACCGACAGCTAAACAAGCGGGTACCCTTGTCTAGGTGGCCTATGGCCCATCTTGACCAGAGCTTGACTACCATCAAAGGAGCTAAGTATTTTACCAGTTTGGATTTAGCTTCTGGATTTTGGACAGTTCCTGTACATCCACCGGATCAATACAAACTAGCATTTACCTTTGGGAAGAAACAGTACACGTGGAATAGAACACCTTTTGGTTTTCTGAACTCTCCAGCTGAGTTCAACATATTTCTCCATAAAGCCCTTCCAGATGCGGAAGCTCGAGGAACTCTAGTCTATGTGGATGATATCCTGATCAAGAGTCCCACCTTTCAGAAACACCTGGAAGAGGTAGAACATGTGTTCCAACAATTGCAAAATGCAGGAGCTAAATTGACCCTTGCCAAAGGTCAATGGTGCCGAACATCTCTGAATTATTTAGGGTATGACATTTCCTCTGAAGGTCTTCGACCACAGAAGAAAAGGATACAGGCCCTACAACAGTTGAGGAAACCTACCAATTTGACGGAACTTCGTTCATTTTTGGGGATATGCAATTATTCTCGACAGTTCATAGATCAGTATGCAGAGATCTCTAGACCCTTGGTTGCCTTACTAAAGAAGGATGTACCTTGGACGTGGGGTCCTGAACAGGAAGATGCTATGCAAGAGATGAAAGAGCAGCTTAGTCGCTTTCCTTGCTTGGCCTACACTGAGAGTGGTCGTGAATTCTTCATCGACCTAGGATTCTCCAAACACTCTATGAGTGCTGTCCTGTACCAGAAATACGACTCTGACAAGCGTGTGGTGGCCTATGCAAGCAAAGGCTTCACCGATGTAGAGAAGAAGTATTCTGAATGTGAGAAAGCTCTACTGTCAACTGTTTGGGCTCTTCAACATTTTCGGAGTTACATCCAAGGAGAAAAACTCATTGTAGAGACTTGTCATCAACCCATTAGTTTCTTGGGTAGTGACAAGATCAAGACTGGTCGTGTCTCCAATAGCCGAATAGTCTCATGGACTTTGGCTCTCCAAGGATGGCCTTTACAGGTAAAGTATGCACTGAAACATCGTAACACAGTAGCCCAAGGGATAGCAGAATTACATGATTGTACAGAACAAGATTCTCTTACAGGTATACCGGAACCTGATGTTCCACCAGAAGAGGAGGAACCCCATCGTCATCATCTTTATGATGAACAGCTATGTGCCAATATACCTCAAGTCTACGTAGATGGCTGTGCCTTTCACCAGACCTCGACCCATAATTTGGTCGCAGGAGTAGGTGTAGTATGGAATGTCGACACACCTATGGAAACCTTGAAGTATAGATTGGGTGCTAAAACCAACCAATACGCAGAGATTGTAGCAGCCTTGGTCGCTGTACAGTCTGCAGTACAAAAGGGGATCCCAGAACTGATTATCTGTACAGATTCTGATTATGTGCGTCAAAACTTTGTGTCTCACTTACCCGTGTGGAAAAAGAAGGACATGTTAAATTCCAAAGGAAAGCCTGTCCATCATGGCGACTTGATTCTAGCCTTAGATCAATTGGTACGAGACAATGACATGACCATCTACTGGAAGAAAGTGAAAGGTCATGCTAAGGTTAATAGTTCTGACAAGATCGGAAATGACCTTGCGGATCAACTGGCCAAAGAAGGTGCTTTGTCAGGTGAACTATGGCAATGCCCTGAAGAGTTGTTTTCAATGGTACATGCTATTACTCGACGCCAAGCTAAACAGGTAGCTGAAACACCTGTAGTGCAGTGGGGTAATGATATTCCTTCCTTTGATCTTGTAACCGCTCAGAAGACCGATCTTATCCTGGGAAAGTTCTATAACTTCATACAGAATCCACAGGATCATCCATTGTCTGAAGACGATCAGAAGGATGAAGAACTTAGGATACTCTACACCTCCAGGGAGAAATTTTCGATTCATCAGAACCTGCTCACTCGGACGAGTAAGCATGGTATTGTGCAGTGGGTTGTACCCCGTGCATATCGAGGAATCATGTTGCAACATGCCCATGATGAACCTTGTGCTGGACATAGAGGTGAAGAAGTTACCTATGAGACTGAAGCAAGTGGCCTACTGGCCTCATATGCGGCAAGATGTGCAGTTATATACGAGAGGTTGCTTGACTTGTTGTCAATTTCAACCCTCTACACCACTTCACCGAGCACCCTTGAGAAAGAAGGGTTTGGTCATGCCCTGGTCCGACATCCAGATTGACTGGATTGGCCCAGTGGTCCGTTCCTCCCGAGGTAATAAGCATATGTTGACTGTCACTTGTTTGTTTACAAAGTGGATTGAGTGCTTGCCTGCACCCAATTGTACGGCAGAGACTACCGCTACCTTGTTACTGAATCATGTGTTCAGTAGGTGGGGTTTGCCCATGAGAGTGGACTCAGACCAAGGATCACATTTCACTGCGGATGTGATGCGACACATGTGGAAGATGCTCGGAGTGAAAAGTAAATTGCACATAGCTTATCACCCTCAATCATCGGGACAAGTGGAAAGAGCGAATCGTACTATCATCACGATCCTGAAGAAGTACGTGTCTACCTCTGGTAAGAATTGGGACATGAAGTTACCTTTGGTACTGATGGCTATTCGTGCCACGCCTCACCGTTCTACGGGGGTGACGCCTTTTGAAATGATGACAGGTAGAGAAATGACATTACCAATTCATTTGTTGTATAGAACTAATGATGTAAATCTTTCTAGTGCTACTACTGCTCATGAATATGTCACCCATTTACGTAACCATTTACAGGGTGCATTTTCTTTTGCCCAGAAAAATCTGGAAATTGCTGCTAAAGGTAGAAAAGCCTATTATGATCATAGGACTACCACAAAGGAATACCAAATTGGCGACAAGGTATTCTATTACAATTTTGGCAAAACCAAGGCCAAAGAAAGTAAATTTTTGCCAAGTTGGCATGGTCCATTCCCTATAGTGGAAAAAGCTTCACCTGTGGCCTATCAAATTCGCATCAAATCAAATTCTCCAGGTGCAGATGTCCTTAAATGGGTCCACATTAATCAACTGAGACCATGTCATCCCAGTAAATTTGCCCAGGATGAAACCATTGTTGTGATGAAGACATTAACCTAGCAACAGCCTAGGCTGTTCTCTCTCTTTTCTGTTTTTCAGATGGCGAAACGAGTTCTGCCGATGCTGTTCCTGGTTGTCCTGCTGATTGGCGTTGGTACCAAAGTAATCGATCCTGGTCCGCAGTCCCGTGTTGTCCTTCAAGATTCTCCTGGTTTCTTGTTCTTCCCGTTCCAGATCTTGCTCCAGCATATCTTCTTTCGATGTTTCTCTTTTCCATTTGGACTCTACTCCTACTGAAACTGAATTGGAAATCCTGGATGTTTTCTGTGGACATTCCATCAACTTTACCCTTGAAGTGGAACAATATTTGATGACAAAACCTTCCCACACCATTGAACTGAAAGTTGATAATGATAAGCTTCATATTGAGGACTTTCATATTGGCTCCTCCAATGTACATGAAGTTGTTGATACCCGCAGTATTGATTTTTTTTATCACTGTTGTTATTCCAATTTTTGCCATCTTGTGGGTTCTCTTATTTGGGTTCTCTGTTTTTGCACTATATGAGACCATCCGGATTAGACGTCTTAATCAACAGAAACCATCACATACAGACTTAAGAATGCATGATTTCATTGCGGCTATGAAAGAGTAATTTTGCTAGCCGTATTTTTGATTATGATCTTCCTGTCTTAACTTTTGCTTTGGCATACCTTTTGTGCCTTGCTAAGTAGTTATGATTTTTTGATTTTATCATATATTGCCATTATTCAGTGATTTTATTATCATTTATTTGGCTGGGTTTATATTTTGCCCTTGCCTTTATGATTATTATCCATTGATTATTGATATCTTTGATTTATTGCTGATTTATATGGTATTGCTTATGTTTATGCATTTTTATATCACCTTGGGTCTTGTCGATCCTTTCCTACTTAGTTAGGTTGAAGGTGAAATAGACTCCATTGAAGTTATTTCTCCTCCAAAAGGGGGGACTGTAGGGATATTTCCGTATTCACACCTGAGGTTAGGCCTCCATGATGTCATCAAGCCTGTACCATTGTTTCAAGAATCTCTCTCTGCAAGCAACTTTCCAGCATGAATTTTGCAAGAAGTAAGAAGAGTGATGCATTATGGGGATGTACCCGAATGTTGCTATTCAAGGGCATTCATCTGTGCTTTAATAATGGGACAGTGTGAATCTTGAAGAAATTATTCTGTTCTTATCTGTCTAACAGCCCTGGGTCTTCCAGCATATATGATACTTTATACAGAAAGGCTATTCATCAAGTTCTGTTTCTGGATTGGTCCGAGGAAGTCATCTGATGAGATTCAAGAAAAGAAAGGTGCTAATGAATTAATAGTTAGTTAGTCTGTGATAAGGTCCGGGGAAGCTCAGATCTGCTCACAGATGTTCTAATTGTAAACTTTTTCTTTCAATAATTAGACCTGTAAGTTACCTTGTGTGATTCTCTGCCTAAGAGATAGAAATTCGGACATTTAAAAACTGTTCTGAACTTAGCACAGATAAACGGAACTTATTGCTGATGATTTATAGCCTCATCAAGGATCTTCAACACGTGTAACTTTTACAACGGTATTCCTGACGTCTTCCAGCTGACAAGAAAATTTTCTCTTCCACCTAATTGTGCCGGAGAGGCTAATTAAGGGTGAGCATACGGAAATTACTTTTATTAGCTTGGGAATTAGATAGGAATCATTGATAAAGGTAAAGGGTTGAAAAGTTACCTGGGTGATAATATAATCATTTGCTAATCAGGGATTATTATTATAAGGAATAGTGTGTGTTTAACAAGAAGTTTTACTTAGTTGTCTAACCATTAGATTGTGATAATCATGTACTGAGTTTCATTTGTGTAATTAGATATTTTGAACAATATTTAGATTCTGCAGCTGGCTTGTGAATTATATTTTTCTATTTTCATAATAAAGATATTTCTCATTAGCCTGGGTTTTGTGTCGTATAATTAGACCATGATATTTGAACTTGAATAAGGTTATGGTTTTCTCTAGACCACTTAACAGAAACGTAACGTGTTTATAATACTGCTAAGTGAACCATAAATCCTTCTACAGGCCACTCCTCACCATTTTACTTATATCAACTAATTGTGTCTTCACACATCTATACTACAGAATATTGGAACACAACTGAGGTTGAGAAGTGTAAATGAAACATAGAAACATAGAAACATGGTGGCAGAAAAGGGCTATAGCCCACCAAGTCTGCCCATTCCAAAGTATTCGCTCTCGAATTTACTCCCTTAAAGATCCCACGTGAGCATCCCATTTACTCTTAAAATCCTTCACGCTGCTGGCTTCAACAACCTGCAGTGGGAGTTTGTTCCACTGATCCACCACTCTTTCGGTGAAGAAGTACTTTCTGGAGTCTCCTTGAAACTTCCCTCCTCTGATCTTCAGCGGATGCCCTCTGGTGGTCGAGGGACCCATAAGACAGAAGATATCATCTTCCGACTCAATGCGACCCGTGATGTACTTAAACGTTTCAATCATGTCTCCCCTTTCTCTTCGTTCCTCAAGTGAGTACAGTCGCAACTTCTTTAGTCTTTCTTCATACGTTAGATCCTTTAGCCCCGAGACCATCCTGGTGGCCATTCGCTGAACCGACTCGATCCTCAGCATGTCTTTACGGTAGTGTGGTCTCCAGAATTGAACACAGTACTCCAAGTGAGGCCTCACCATGGATCTGTACAATGGCATAATGACTTCAGGTCGCCTGCTGACAAAACCTCTGCGGATACAACCCATCATTTGTCTTGCCCTGGAGGAAGCCTTCTCCACTTGATTGGCAGCCTTCATGTCATCACTAATAATCACATTGGAAGTGTCTTGTTAATAGAATAGATGTGATTTTGGTGATTTATAAAACCCCTCATTGGGCACAAGCAGTAAGTGATTAGCATATCTTCTCACTAGGGTAATAGAGTTCAGTAAAACAATATTCCATCATCCACCATAAGGAAGAAGAATGGATTTTTTGTTGTTAAATGCAATCATTTTGTGATTCATTTTATCTTCCTCAAAACTTTTCCATTCATTATATAATGAAATTAATTATCCATGAATTTGGGTTGCAATCCTAGCAAAATGCATTGGTCATAAAAGTTAACTTTGTAAAAGAAATTAAGAATGTTTTAATGAAATTTATATTGGGAACATAATGAACACAAATGGGAGAATTTTTGGATCATAAAATCATTAATTTAAATTGAGTTTGTACTTAAGGAATTTTTTTAAGTAAGCTTTCTTGCTTTACAATATATTTAAAGGAAGATAGAAAATGAGACTGAAGGCCACCCCTGCTTTGTCCAGACCAAAATAAACATGAGTTATAATAAAAAGGATCCCTCTGAAGTAAGCTAAAATAAAGTAATAAAAAGGGTAAATAATATACATGTAATTAAATTAACATTCATGATATTAAATAACGTTTATGAAAGCAAGATACAGTACAATCCGACATGTTCATGTTTTCAATATCATTCCTGTATCTAGGGTCCCTGAAAAAGGTTATGGCAGATTTCTATAACTGAATGGACTGCAAGACCCGAGGCAGCATGGTTTTACATGAGGCACATCTTGCCAGAGAAATCTGATTGATTTTCTTTGACTGGGTGCCCACACAGTTGGATATGGAAGAGGCACTAGATGTACTTGGAGTAATTTTAGAGAGTTACTTATCTTTTGAGAATCACACTGATGAAATGATCAAAAAATGTTTTGCGATCTAGTGGAAACTTAGAACCATAAAAAAGTTATTTGATTTGGCTTCTTTTAGGATATTATTACAATCCAATATTCCATCTACCCTAGATTATTGTAATATTATCTATTTGGGGTCATATAAGAAAACACCTACCAGACTGCGTGTAGTACAGAACGCAGCAGTACATTTGATTTATGGCTTGAAAAAATATGATCACGCGAGTCCTTTTTATTTGCAGATCCATTGGCTTCCTTTGGAAGCCAGAGTCATCTTTAAATTTGGTTGCATTTGTTTTTAAAGCAGTCTTTGGTTTAATACCAACCTATCTATCCTCCCAATTTAAATTATATATGTCAAGTAAGAATATAAGAAATTCTGGTATGTTTATGTATCCTACTCCAAAAGCATGTTTCAAGAGTTCTTTAGAAAAGACACTTGCTTTCCAAGCTGGAAAAATGAATTCTTGGATGAGTTCTTTGATTGCTCAAACACAAACCTATTATTAGAAAGTCGATGAAAACTTACCTGATTGAAAGATTTGTACGTTAATTTTATAGTAATATTCTCTGATTTTATACTTTTATTGAAATGTATTCTCTGATACTGTATTTTCACTGAAATATAACAGTTTTTTTGATGTAAAACGCCCAGAACTATTGGTTGGGCGGTATATAAAAAAAATAAATAATTATTATTATTATTAGCAAAGCTTTCCACATGGTATTGCATAGACGATTGATAAATAAACTGAATGCATATGGTGTGAACTCAAAAGTGATGAAGTAGATTAAAAGCTTGTTAAGTGGAAAGAGACAAAGGTTAATGGTAAATGGAATTTACTCAGAGAAAAAAAAGATAATATTAGTGGAGAGCCGAAGGGATCTGTCCTCGGGCTGGCTCTGTTTAACATCTTTGTGAGTTATATTGCGGAAGGAGTGTCTGGCAATGTTTGTCTTTTTAAGAATGACACCAAGCTCTGTAAAAGGGTAGACATCCCGGAGGGTATGGATAACGTGGCGGGATCTGGTGAAGCTTGAAGAATGGTCTGGCAACTGATAGGGTTTTGAATGAAAAATTGGTGAAGACCCCTTTTGTACCCAGCACAAGCATGACTCCTGCACTATAAACTAAACTTTAAGAGTTGTTTTAAATAATTAAATAAGGGAGTAAGGGAATTTCAGTACGGGCTCAATTATGCCTGCGAATGACCAAAAGCCCCGGGCAGGTGTTCATAGGTGACTAGCACCAAACCCGAAGGTTTAAATAAACCCTGCCCCGTACATCATGATTACCCTTATTTTAAACTGTATAAATATAAAGTGTGAATGTGCATCCAGCATATTTATACAATTTAAAATAAGGGTAATCATGATGTACGGGGCAGGGTTTATTTAAACCTTCGGGTTTGGTGCTAGTCACCTATGAACACCTGCCCGGGTCTTTTGGTCATTCGCAGGCATAATTGAGCCCGTACTGAAATTCCCTTACTCCCCTATTTAATTATTTAAAACAACTCTTAAAGTTTAGTTTATAGTGCAGGAGTCATGCTTGTGCTGGGTACAAAAGGGGTCTTTACCAATTTTTCATTCAGAATCTTTATAGTATTGGTAATCTATATTTTTGGGGTTTTTTGAAGCCAATTGGTAGGGTTACCAGACGTCCAGATTTCCCCGGACATGTCATCCTTTTGAGCCAATCAGGGCCTTAGGCTCCTCCCCGTGCATCACATGATGCAAAGGGGTGGGGCCTAAGGCCCACATTGGCAGTGCGTCATGAGGAGGAGCAGGAGCAGGACGACTTTGCGATTCCTCCTGCCCCTAAGACTTCGCGGGAGGCCTATGGAGCAGGAGGGACTGAACACCCCTCCTGCTCCCAACTTTAAGGTACAGGGGTGCAGGGTCAGGCCAGGCCTGACTGGGGAGGTTGGTCGGCCTACGGAGCAGGAAGGATCGAACACCCCTCCTGCTCCCAACTTTGAAATAGGGAGTGCCGGTTCAGGCCTGGCCCGGCTGGGGGTGGGCCGGTCGGGTGGGTGGCACGGTGGGCCATTCAGGTGGGTGGTACTGTAGGCTGGTCGGGAAGAAGGTGGGTTTTAAATGGCGGCAGTGGGGCAAATTTTTTGAGGGGTTTGGGAAGCAGGGGTATTCAGGACACTTGTGTGGAGGGGAAGTTTAATTTATTTTTTTTTATTAATTGGGCAGATATTTAAATTCCCTTTTTTGCCTATATTTCCAAATAAATACAGAAATTTATCTGAGTTAGGATCACATTCAATTTTTTTCTACTACATATTTGGCAATCCTTTATTATCTGTATACTCCAGTTGATTTACCACTCATAAGACACAAATCTGCACCTTTTGTTCCCTTATCTCAGTTTCACAACCACAAATAGTTTAAACAATTAACAGTTTCTTAAATCAATTCCCAAGTTAGTTTTTAGAGGCTTCCATTCTCTAATGTTTGGAACCATCTTTCTTATAAGTTCTTTATGCTGTTAGATCTAATCTGCGCTATTGGAAATTTTATTGAAGTTGTCTCACACATTTTAAACAAAATTGAGAAGTCATTTATTATTCATTCAAGAATATTGATGTATGGGAGTAAAAGGGCCTTGGAGAAATTACTTTACAAGGATTGCCCCAGCTATGCCGGCACTATATCTTTTTTAATGATTGAGTAAAAGTAGCTACAATCTTGTGGTACCTGTGTACAGTTCTGTAATAGCTATTTTCTGCATGAAAAAACATGTTTTCCACGCCAAAACTGGTTGATCAAATGACCTTCGTGTGGGCAGATGGTGAGGATAAGTGTGCACACTGACCAGTTACTTGAAGGTCTATTTTCCTCATTATTGAAACAGAGTGTTAGACATCTGGCCACAGCACCTGCATCAGAAATGTTCCTCTTATTCAGTCAATGGTCTTACATTCTTCACATTTTAAGCCTTTCATGGTAAAATTCTATTTCAGTGGTCGTGTGTAATTAGACTTCTTGTATGGTGAAGATTTATATCATTATTGTTTGTTTTTGCACATGCTGATTATTAAAGCTGGGCTTTTTTTTTTCCTTTTGTTTCAGTGATTTTAATTTATTTGGTATTTAATTTTAGGGCTCCTTTTAAGAAGCCGCGTTAGCACGCGTGACTTTTCATCATGCGCTAACCCCCGCGCTAGCCGAAAAACTACCACCCGCTCAAGAGGAGGCAGTAGTGGCTAGCGCAGCCATCAGTTTAGCGTGTGCAATTACTTGAGTTAAGCCGCCAACGCGCCTTCGTAAAAGGAGCCCTTAATCTAATATGTTTTTGTGTAAATTTATTGTAAAAACAGAATACAAATAAAAGGAATAAAAGTAAATAAAACAAATAAAGCACATGGGCCTGGATTCTGTAAATGGTGAAGAGTCCGACGATAAATTTAAGAGCAAACTTAAATCTTTTTATTTCGTGACGCATATCAAATTTGAGATAGGATCACATTTCCTGCTAACTTCAACTTCACCCAAGATCAATGAAGAAAGAACCGCCTTTAAGAAGCGACTCCCCTTCCCTTGGGTTTTTTTTTCCCCCCCCCCCTCACCTTTCTTTAAAAAATTTTTTCTACTTCAATGTATTTTTATTGCCCCAACCCCAGTACCCTTTCGTACCAAATTTGTCTGTCTTGTCAATCATTTATGTTATATTTATAAAATGACCCCTTTTCTTTTATAAATATACCTTAATTTTAGTATTGAAAAACGACCAGATACTTGTCGATGGTAGGTATATCAAATATAGAAGAAACTACCCTACTAGCACCTAAGTTAAGTGCAAAAGGCAATTTAAAAGTGCCTATCGGCATTTTTTACAAAAATAGAACTGGAATCTTGCCTATGAAGGTGCTTTATGACACCTAATGCCACTGTAGGCGTGGCTAATGCCAGAAGTGGCCTTAGGCATTGTAAAGCACCTTCATAGGTGCAATCCACATAAAAGGTAAGTGCTGGAAACCCTAGCCTACATTTTCAGTACCTACCTTTTCTGAAGGTGCACTTCCATAAATGTGATTGACACACGATCGGCAGCTGCTTTTAAAGCAGCAGCCGACAACTGAGCCGTTTATCGAAACTGAGTCACAGGGCTAGTTTCCGTAAATACAGCTGAAAATTGGCACTAAGGTCTGGATTCTGTAACCGGCGCCCAAGTTGGTGGCCGCCTTAAAAGCGGCCGCCGATCGCCTGCAAATCATTTTAAGCTGCCGGTTACAGAATTGCGGCTTTGGTTACAGAATTGTTAGGGACTCCCTAAAGCCGCAATTCTGTAACCAACACCCAAGTCGGATTGCCTGTCAATCATTCTAGGGCGTCAGTTACAGAATTGCAGCTTTAGGGAGTCTCTGCTGCTCTGCTGATGGGGGAGGGGGAAATAACCCTATCATTATCGACTGATTGGGCATCCCTCCTGCCGGGGATGTTGCAGTGGTGGCAGTAGGAAGGATTGGGCTTCCCTCCTACTGGGGATATTAGGGGGGTATGATGGCAGGAGGGATTGGGCATCCCTCTTGCCGGGTGTGTTGCAGGGGTGGCAGCAGGAGGGCATCTCTCCTGCAGCAATGGCGATTCCCCCTCTTCCCCCCGAACCCTTGCACCTCAGGGGGAGGATCGTGGCAGGGGAGATGCCTCATCTCTCCTGCCGTGATCCTCATCCCAAAGTGCCGCAATTCAGGGGGGTGGGGGATCGCCATTGTGGCAGGGGAGATGAGCCATCTCTCCTGCTGCGATCGTTGCAGTGGGGGGTGGGCTGGTTGCCAGGGCCGCTGAGCTGATTGCGGCAGCCGCGATCAGCTCAGTGACCCCTTTTTAAGTCAAAACATATAAGTGCTGACTGGGCAACCTGTTCAAACTTTTGATTATACCTGCTGTAAGACTATGTCTAGGGCGGCCCACCTCCCGCCTTTTGTCCTCCTCTAAAAACGCCTCTTTTCGCTCCATGCATTTAGAGGCAGGGGAAAGGCCTAAGCTGGTTTTAGGTACAAACCGGCTTTGATTATCTGTACTTGGACGATCTGGCTTTTTGATCATCCAAGTACCACTTTAGGCCACTTTTTAGATGTTTTTTATTTATTTATTTATTTTTTAACTATGCTAGTTGGTTTTAATATATGGGTCTTCTGGCTGATTGTGTGACTGTAAAAGGACCCCTTATCAAATTTGCCATAAATGCAACATGGTAAAATCCTTTAACATATCATTACCACTTAACAATGCTGGAATTATACAAACTCTTCCAGAATATTCTAATAAAGTGAATATGCAGCTAGAAGCTTTCACATTTCCATATGGAAGGATTCTGGTGTCACCTATTAGATGGTTCCTGAAAGCAAACTATGAAATGCATGATCCAGAATTGCTTGCTGGACCTTCGCAGTCAGTTTTAATTGCAACAGTCTTCCTAATTTTCTTCAGCTAAGTAACCTCGATTTGTCAGATATGCTAATTTTGCAGTTGCTGTTTTGTGTGGTAGACATGTTAAACATGTACTAATGATAAGGCTTCCTGAAATATAATTACACAACACACTTGGCCTTTAGAAAGCCTTTGTAGTAATTATGCATGCTAATAAGTGTACAAATAGTAAACACTTTCATATGATAAATTGTATATCAGATTAGAAAAATAATATGTCTCAACACTGGTTGGATAACGTGCAGAAATCTGTAAAAATAATGCCCAAAACATTTCATTAGATCTAATATATTATGAGTGCTTACCACAGCTTAAATAGTATACCACGGGGGTGCTCTGAGGCTCCCATGCTATCTGCACTGCAGAAACCCCCAGATTTTGTATATGGTACTCAAGGTTGTGCGTGCACGTAGCTAATGTGCATGCCCAATTAAGTAACCGAATTAGCACTGATAATTGGCAATTAAAACCTCATAATTGATGCTAATTGGCCTAATTCCACTGTAGGTGTGACTAATACCAGAAGTGGCATTAGGCATTGTAAAGCACCTCCAAAGGCGCAACTCACATAAAAGATATGTACCGGAAATGTAGGCCTTGAAAACCCTGGCCTACATTTTTGGCGCTTACCTTTTCTGAAGCCACAATTCTACACGGCGCCGTCACGTGATAGATGCACAATCAGCAGCCACTTTGAAGGTGGCCGCCGACATAAGAACATAAGCATCGCCTCTGCTGAGTCAGACCATAGGCCCATCATGCCCAGCAGTCCGCTCCCGCAGCAGCCCTCCCAGGTCAATGACCTGTAAGTGATCCTTTACTCAAAAAAACATTTTGCTCTGTATAGTATCCCTCTAATTATACCCTTCAATCCCCTTTTCCTTTAGGAAATCGTCCAATCCCATTTTGAAACCCAAAATCGTACTCTGCTCTACCACCTCCTCTGGAAGCGCATTCCAGGTGTCCACCACCCTCTGAGTGAAGAAGAATTTCCTAGCATTTGTTCTGAATCTGTCTCCTTTCAATTTTTTTGAGTGCCCTCTTGTTTTAGTTGCCCCCGCCAGTCTGAAGAATCTGTCCCTCTCTACCTTCTCTCTACCTTTCATGATCTTGTAAGTTTCTATCATGTCACCTCTGAGTCTTCGCTTCTCCAGGGAAAAGAGCTCCAGCTTCTCTAGTCTTTCAGCATATAAAAGGTTTTCCATGCCTTTTATCATTCTTGTCGCTCTTCTCTGGACCCTCTCGAGTATCACCATATCCTTCTTAAGGTACGGTGACCAGTATTGAACACAGTATTCCAGATGCGGGCGCACCATTGCCCGATACAGTGGCAGGATAACTTCCTTCGTTCTGGTAGTGATTCCTTTTTTGATTAAGCCCAACATTCTGTTCGCTTTCTTTGAGGCCGCTGCGCATTGTGCCGCCTGCTTTATTGTTTTATCCACCAAAACCCCGACAATGGCATTGTTTATAGAATCTGGGCCTAAGTGTCTGCCCTGTGCAATAAATGCAGGGCAGATGCTAGATACGCACCCTTCATTTACTGCAGAGGCTTTGCTGTTACCTCATATTATTACAAGGGTAAATCAAAAAGTAAAGGCAAAATATATTTAACATATCACTTTTCTACCTAGTCCCCATACAAGATGACACATTTGTTGAATCATTCAACTAGCTTCTGCATTCCTGCAGAGAAGAAGTTTAAGACTTCTCCTGAAGCCAGGTGAGCACCGCTTCCTTTACTTCATCATGCCTTGTCTTTTGCTCTCCGGGTCGCAGTGATGCACCCGTGTCTCGTCGTCAGTGACAATTCTCTTCCAGAATACTCTGATCTCCTTCATACTGTCTCGGGAACTGGATCGCAACCTCCACATGCTGGTGCTTGTGCAGGTCAGTAAGTTGTTTGGGAACCCATCGTGCACAGACTTTCCTGTATTTCAAGTCATCGTGCATTATGGCAAATGCAGATCCTTAGCCGATATCCAAATTTGCTGCCAACTGAGACACCATTATCTGTCAGTCTTCTCTAATCAAGGCATCCGTCCTGTCGATGTGCGCTTGTGTGTGTGATGTTGATGGGCGACCAGAACGATCCTCGCCGGCTGCACCTTTTCTCAATTTAAACCTGTTTGCCCACTTATAAAACTCATGGTGCAGTGTCCATACCGAGTCAATATCCGAAGGTGAATTTTCACAGAACATAAGAAATGCCTTCACCGGATCAGACCGAGGTCCACCTTGTCCGGCGATCCGCGCAAGCGGTGGCCCATTTAAGTACACCATTTAAGTACACCTTTTAGGAGACCCGGATTTCTCGTGTCCTTCAATATGATTTTCAAGAAGATGTGCATCCAACTTGCGCTTGAAACTCGGAACAGTAGTCTCCGCCACAACCTCCTCCGGGAGAGCATTCCAAGCGCCAACCACTCTCTGTGTGAAACAGAACTTCCTAACATTTGTCCTAAACCTGCTGCCACTCAGTTTTAGGCTATGACCCCGTGTCCATGTCACCTCCGAAAATGTTAGTAATGCTGTTTCCTGGTCTATTTTATCAAATCCTTTTAATATTTTAAAAGTCTCTATTAAATCCCCTCACAATCTTCTCTTCTCGAGGGTGAATAATCCCAGTTTTCTGAGGCGTTCTTTGTAGCTCAAATTTTCCATACCTTTGACTAGTTTCGTGGCTCGCCTCTGCACCTTCTCCAGCAGAGCTATATCCTTCTTAAGGTATGGAGACCAGTGCTGGACACAGTATTCCAAGTGAGGTCTGACCATTGCTCTGTAAAGTGGCATTATGACCTCTTCCGATCTACTCATGATCCCCTTCTTAATCATGCCCAACATCCTGTTTGCTTTCTTAGCTGCCACCACGCATTGAGCCGAAGGCTTTAGGGTTCTGTCTATCAGTACCCCCAAATCCCTTTCTTGTTCGCATTTGGCTAATGTCACCCCCAACATCTTATACTCATGTTCTTTGTTGTTCTTTCCTAGATGCATCACCTTACATTTGTCTTTGTTAAAATTCATCTGCCACTTTTTCGCCCAAGTTTCCAGCTGGTTTAGATCCTTCTGGAGATCCTCGCAGTCCCGTAAAGAGCCAACCACAGGTTTCATCTCCCTCTGCCCAAGCAAAGCGCACTACTGCACATTGTTTTTTGATGGTGCAATCTGCTAATGGATGCCCAAGTTCTTGACCTGGTGGTTGCCACACGACTAAATGCCGAATGCTGCACTGTGTGTAGACAAACTATTCAACAGGCAATGTATGAGTACATATGTGACATTTTGCTAGTTCTGTTCTGGTTATTGTGTAATTTAATAATTGCCTTTAATTTTTGATTTGGCCTTGTATTTCCATCAGATGCCTATTCCATACAGAAAGTAGATTCTTACTTTCATTTATTGGATTCTGGCTTAATTAGGAGTGTATACATATATGCAGCTAGGCATGATCATTTATACCAGTCATAGAGCTGGCATAAGTGTTCATGCCTAATCAGAGATATGCAGTTTCACATTTAAGTATGAGTCCTGCTCAGGCTCTGCCCAGACTCTGCCTATGTATATACCTACCTGTAGCATATCCACTATGTAAGATAAGACCATATTTAGAACTTAAGTTGAGTATTGACATGTATATGCTTATGTGCTGTTATTCTAAATATATTGTCACCGGCCAGGGTCCACGCTATCCTTACAGCAGCCCTCCACCAGGTGGCAGTAAAAAGAAACTAGGCATGCTCCAGCAATACGGCCAAAGCCCTACAGGGAATGCTGGTCTTAACCACTGAGCACTCCACTTCCAGACAACCCAGACACACTAAAAGCACAACAATCCAAACACAAAAGAGTTTTGTTTTCAAAATGAAAAAAAGAGTTTATTGTACAAGCCTGCTCACTTCAAAACACTTGCAAAGAATAAAGCAATATGATCCCCCCTCCACACACAAACAAACATGTGTAGCAGCAATAACTGATGGAAATGCTGCACTCCTTAATGGAGAGTGTGTCTTCAAGGGCTGCAAGGCTCCAAGATGGCCGCTGAAGTTCTGGCAGTTTGTAGTCGGGCCATGCCCAGTTTTCAGTAACTTTCAGGTTTTCTCGCAAAGTAAGGAAAAGGCATAAATCAATAAACATTTAAGTGCATTTCTGAGCAGCTTATATAAGTATCCAAAAAGAGTTCTTTATCCAAAACAAATTAAATACAGTGGAACCTTGGTTTATGAGCATAATTTGTTCCGGAAGCATGCTCGTAAACCAATTTACTCGTATATCAAAGCGAGTTTCCCCATAGGAAGTAAGGGAAACTCGCTTGATTCATTCCACCTCCCCTCCCTCCCCCCACCCCCTAGGCCACCTGTGCTGCTCCACCCCCCCCCTCGATCCGGCATCCCCCCACTCGCATCACCCCCCCCCCCCGCCACGATCTAGCATTCCCCACCCACAATAGCTTATCCCGCTCTCGTACTGGCACTGGCACCAACGCACAGGACATGCCAATGCCCGAAGATCCTCCCTGTTGCTTGTACTGGACCTTGAGCATTTGTGCATGCTCAAGGCCTTCTAGATCTCGTTCTCTCTGAGTGGGGGATGCCAGATTGAGCGGGGGGGGGGGGGGGGGGAGGCTCGCAAATCAAGGCAAGCTCAGTTTCCGAGGTGCAGATTTTGCAAATGTTTTGCTCGTCCTGCAAAACACTCGCAAACTGCGGCACTCGTAAACCAAGGTTTCACTATAATTGAAACATTCCAGTCCAGCAAAATGGCTTAGTTGAAAATTTTCAGTTCAAAGAAAAACCCCTTTCAAAAAGGAAAAGAAAAAAAACCCCATAGCATCAAAAATTCAGCTTGTGGCAATCCTTCTGAAACATTCACACACAGCTTCCAAAGTTCTTGACCAGGGGCAAACAGTACCTCCTGGCACAGATAATTATATTAGTCCCAAGGTTCTCAAACACAGGGAAAATGCAAAACTCCATACTGTTTCACACAGGTGCTACAGTCAGTTATCTTACTTGGGCACAGTTTTCTGCCAAGGATTCTATTCAGTTTGTCTTTTGTGAGAGCAGCTTTAAACAATAATTCAGCCAGTAACAATATCCTCCCTGCTAAGCCCAGAGGTTTAAGCTAATTCCATAACTTCTATTAGCCCTGCGTCACAAGGGAGTATGTCGCCCACCTCCATAAACTCCTGTGGAGCGGTCAGCTCTGGATTAGGCAATTCCTCAGCTCCACTGACATCTACCATCTCCACATCAGTCTTTCCCTCAGACTGAAGGCTGTTAGGAGGTAATTCCTTAGGTGCTGCTCTGCTCCTCCTGGGAGTGTCAAGGGTGCTTTTTCCTCCCTGTTGCTAGGTCCGCTGCTGGCCTCCCAGTTGCTGGTTCCTCTGCTGCTGGCCTCCCTGCTGCTCTCAGGGTCAGGCTTAAATAGGGGAGAGTCCTGCCTACACCTGTGTGGGATAGGAATAGCAAGGGATTCTCTCTGCCTCCCCCTTTGGCAAGACTGAATATTGCAGTCAGGAAAAAAAAAGCTGTTTTCTGTGTGGGGACAAAATGGCTTTTCTGTTTATCTCTGGGTGCTGTACTGGGCTAACATGAAAGAGATCCAGGCCAGTGGTTCCCAAACCCTGTCCTGGGGGACCCCCAGCCAGTCGGGTTTTCAAGATATGCCTAATGAATATGCATGAAAGAGATTTGCATACCTGTCGCTTCCATTATATGCAAATCTCTCTCATGCATATTCATTAGGGATATCTTGAAAACCCGACTGGCTGGGGGTCCCCTAGGACAGGGTTTGGGAACCACTGATCCAGGCTATGGGAACTGGGCCTAGGATAGACAGCCCTGCTTGCCTGCTCATTGGGGAAAACTATCCTGATGGTCTCTAAAGCCCTTTAATCCTATCATGCCCTGATAATTCCCCTATGGCAAGTCGGGAATGTCACTAGAATTGCCACAATATATACGTAATCAGTGCATAAATGTTAGGGCTTAGAATTGCTACTACTACTATTATTTAACATTTCTTTAGTGCTGAATGACATATGCAGCACTGTATATCAACACATTTATAAGATGACCCCTGCACAATAGAGTTTACAATCTCATTAACAGACAACAGGACAAGTAGGGGTTTAGGGAATTTTTCAGGCGATTGGAATTTTTTTAAAAATGAGCTCTTAAATTAATGTTTCTATATTTGTGACCTACATTTTCAGCCGACAATTCATCTTAATTTAGGAACTAAAATTTGCCTACTATTCATTGGCCTACATTTATAGGCCTAATTTATGAGGAACAAAAAATTTTCTTCCCAATCGTACTTCATCTCTGTTGTCACCTGCATTTTATGATTCTAAATCAGCTGTGGGCAACCGCACTACTTGATGGTCACAGCCTAGTCAAGTTTTCAAGATTTCTACAGTGAATACGCATGAAATTGATTTGCATGTACTGCTTCCACTATATATGTAAATTGATCTCATGCATGTTCATTGCGGAAATCTTGAAAACCCATTTAGATTGTGGCTCTTGAGGACCATGGTTGCCCACCCCTGTTCTAAATTTAGCAGTATTTTTAGTAAAAACTGACGCTTGGCTCTACCAGATTTTCCAAATGGCCAACTTAGGTGCTCAACCCTCAGTTAAAAACATAAACTCTTTGAATATCGGGCCCTAAATTCTTATCATAAATCTTTGCTTATACTTTTCAGAAACTTATTTTTTTCTTATATTACTGTAACACAAATCAGTTCCTGGGATATAGCCTCATGATGATGAATGCTGCTGATATATTTTGAACAATAGGATTTTTTGGAAGCTAATGTCTTTTAGTGATTCAACAGAAATAAATTAGACATATATGCTATTAAGCATTCACTTTTGTTGCATTCTTCAGATTTTTGACAAAAATACTTCTGATATCCTGATAACTAATGTACCAGGAAATCTATCTCTAATTTATTTTTGTTGGACCAATGAAAGATATTACAACTGCAAAGGTATTCCATTTCTTTCTGGAACCAATAAAGCATCAAACATTTAATCCATATTTGGAATGAAAATAAAGCTCAATCCAGAACTTAAAGGAAGAGCATCAACATTGATTTCCATAAATTTTAATTTCAAAGCATAGCATCTGGTAAATTGCTGTATCTGCTAAGGAATATTGCACAGGATACGTTTCTGGCATTGCTTCTTTCTTTTAAATCAATCTGTCTGCGTTTGCTCATGAAGTCTGTTTATTTAGTCAGGAAGAAAGGCTTTTAGTTTCCAAGCATTTCATTTCCTCTGTGAGTTATACGGCTCACATTTTATTAATCAATTGTTGAAAGAGTAAGAAAAGTGCCTCCACCCACTGAACAAATGGCAGCGTGTTTGTGTTCTTTGAGCATTGCTCAGTAAAGCTCTGCAAATGTCAATACAAAATGTCTTCTCTATCTGCATAATGAGAATAAACAGAGTGTCCTCATGTAGCTGAAGTACTGTTCCTATTTATAAATTCTCTCTTCTCTAAGCCACCTGGTGTAGCATATCAAAATATCTATTTAGCATCACATGTGGTAAAGATTTTTGGATTGATATTCAGCATGGATTAAGCAGATTTTCAGCTGCATTTATCCACGTAATGCTGCTGAAAATCTGGTGTAACTACTATGTCATTCTCCTGTTAGTACCAGGGTGGTTTAGAGACAAGTCAGGACAGAGTTGGAAGTTATATGAGCACCAGCAATATTCAATGACAGAGCCTGTTCAGATATGCAGCTATCAGCACTGAATGTCATCCAGCACCCACATAATTTGGATTCTGCTGAAAACCCAGATATTCCATGTCAATTCCTAGACATGGCCTGGCATTGAATTTCTGGGTCTAATCAGCCCATATCTGTGCATGGCATAAATCCACCAGCTGCTATGGCTAAATATTTCCCACTTAAGAACATAAGAAGTTGCCTCCGCTGGGGCAGACCAGAGGTCCATCCTGCCCAGCGGTCCGCTCCCGCGGCGGCCCATCAGGCCCACTGCCTGAACAGTGGTCTCTGACTAATTTTGTAATTTACCTCTACTCCTGACCTTACCTCTACTCCTATCATAGCAGTCAAATTTGAAAGGAAGTTATATATTCACTAGATGCTGGAAAATTTATCCATAGATATTCAAAGGCTGTAGAGATAATGCAGGGACTGAAAATGCATCTAACCACCTTGGCATGATCTCCCTCATTCTATATCAGGATAACATAAGAACATAAGGGTTGCCATACTAGGACAGACTGAAGGTCCATCAAGCCCAATATCCTGTTTCTGTAAGTGGTCAACCCAGGTCACAAGTACCTGCAAGATCCGAAAAGAATAAAACAGAGATTATGCTGCTTATTCTATAAATAAGCAGTAGATTTTCCCAAGTCCATATTAATAATGGCTTGTAGCCTTTTCTTTTAGGAAATTATCCAAAACTTTTTTAAACCTTGTTAAGCTAACTGCTTTTACTACATCCTTGGGCATGAAATTCCAGAGTTTAATTACATGTTGAGTGAAGAAATATTTTTCTTCAGTTTGTTTTAAATCTACTACTTAGTAGTTTCATTGCATGCACCCTAGTTGGAAAGAGTAAACAAGTGATTTACATCTACCTATTCCACTCCAGTCAATAATTTATAGGCTCCATTTTTGTGGGGTCACCAGATGTCCAGGAAAACCAGGATATATCCTCTTTTTAGAGGACTGTCCGGGTGCCCGGAGGGATTTCCAAAACCCAGAAGTCTGAGTTTTGAAAGGCCATGAGCTCAGTGCCGCATCTGGAGGGCCTCTGTGCATGCGTGGACCTCGACGTGATGACATTACAAGCATGCATACAAGTTTGCACGGATGCATGCAATATCATTGTGATGACATTTGTACGTGCAGAGGTCCTCCACATGCAGCTTCAAGCTCAGGGAAGGAGAAACGAGGTTGGTATGGGTGTGGAGCTGTGGGCAGAGCAGGGCGGGTATGGCAAGATTGGGGGTAGAACAGGGCAGAGCCAGATGTCCTATTTTTTTTAAAGAGGAAATCTGGTAACCCTACATTTATGCTAGTATTCTATATACAAGTATGTGTATATGTGAGGTGGAGTAGTGCAGAGAATTCAGCATGCTGGCTTGTGCTACAAACCGAAGGAATGGTACAGTTTAGGGGGTGAAGAAATAGTGGTGCATATCCCCCAATACTGAACAAAATATAAAGATAGCAGATGTACATTTAAAAAAAAAAAGAAATAACAAATCACTTTACAAATTAACAAATAAAAATAAAACAAAAAATAGAAAATAAGAAAATATCATTTTATTGGACTAATACATTTTTTAATTAGCTTTCAGAGGTCAAACCCTCTTTCCTTAGGTCAGTAAAGTATATTGCTGTTACAGTATCCTGTCCTGACCTAAGGAAGGAGAATTTGATCTCTGAGGCAGAGCATGAGAGAGACATGGAAGAAACATGGGTGTGTGCAATGTAGATAATATTGTAAATTGCATAAATGACACATTTAGGCACTCCTGTTTCATGTCTGCCATAGATCTAGCATAAGTGGACTCAGCTAAAAGAATATCTGCCAATGCTGAATAAAACTAATATTCTATAATGGAATCTTAGTGCCCAAAGGCTGTTATAGAATTAGTACTTGGCAGCCAATATTGAACCAGCTACAAAGTGGCAACCAGGTATAGAATTGTCCTTATTTGTATAATGGAGTGGAATAAGGGCAGCAGCAAAAAAACCCATTGAGACAATTCTACCAATAACTCATACACCACTTACACATATCAAAGATGCCATGAACTGACAGGCATATAACTGCAAGGGGTCATTCATGTGGGTGGAGCATAGGCAAACAATATAGGGCTGATAATCAAAAAATAAAGATGTGCAGAAACCATCATTTATTTAATTTTCTATACCGTTCTCCCAGGGAAGCGCAGAACGGTTTTACATGCATTCATTCAGGTACTCAAGCAGTTTTCTCTGTCCCGGCGGGCTCACAATCTATCTAACGTACCTGGGGCAATGGGGGGATTAAGTGACTTGCTCAGGGTCACAAGGAGCAGCGTGGATTTGAACCCACAACCTTAGGGTGCTGAGGCTGTAGCTTTAACTACTGCACCACACTCTCCCCTCCTAAGTTGCCTAATCATAAGTTGGCATTTTGCCCACTATGTGACTAGAGGTCTAGGGGGTGTTTTGGGAGGCATGTTATGGACGGGTTAGACTAGGACATTTTACGGCGATAATTGCACCTTTCCCAGAACGTCCTAGATGGAACTTAGACATTTTGGGCTAGTGAACCATAGAGAGGAGAACCCGGGCTCATAAACCACTCTAACCACCACATTTGTGGTAGAAAGTGTGAGCCCACTAAAACTCACCAAAACCCTACTCTACTGCTATATAGGTGCCACCTGTAGCCACAAGGGCTATTGAGTTTCTGGGGGAGTTTTAGGGGCTCACTATAAATTATAAGGGAGTTATGGTGAGCTGTACTGTACATCTAGCACCCTTTATGTGAAGTACGCAGCAGTGTCCCAATATGCTGTTAGGATGTCTATGTCCATCACAATGCTGGCCCTACCACGTCCAAATGGTGTGGGTTTGGGCATTTTGGACTTGGACGTTCCTGTGGTTGAAAATGGGGTGTAAAGTTAGACATCCTTTGGATGTCCTATTGGCCAAGATGTCCAAGTAAACAATTTCTCCCGCCCCCCCCCCCCCAAAAAAAAAAAAAAAAAGTTTTGAATATCTAACGGTTTGCCTTTCAGAGCCTCCAAATTTGGATGGTTTGCAGGAAATGCTTAAATTGAACTTAGATGTCCTTTTTGAAAATGACCATTCATGTATGTTTCCCAGTTAAGTTCATAGTTTATACAATACCATATATTAGGCACATCACTTGGTACACTTAGGTGTGCCAACTTACTCCTGCAATTGAAAGCAGTTAGCTTAGCAGGGTTTAAAAAATGTTTGGATAATTTCCTAAAGAGAAGTCTTTAAGCCATTATTAAGGTGGCTTGGTGAGATCCATTGTGTATTCCTAGGATAAGCAGCATAAAATTTGTTTTACTCCTTGGGATCTCACCAGGTTCTTGTGACCTGGATTGGCTTCTGTTGGAAACAGTGTATTGGGCTTGATGGACCTTCGGTCAGTCCCAGTATATTCTTAAGAAGATGTTCTTACTGTATGTTCTTAAGAAGATGCACCTAAGTATGGGTGCACCAATATAAAGTTATGCTAGTTCTTTATAATTTTGGAACTTTGTGCTAAGCGCATGGTGCATAGCATTGTGATACCTAAGCGGAAATAACAATTTATAGAACTGTTGTCAATCTCTATAGTGGTAATATTTGGAATAATTTGATAAGGAGCTACTTAGTACTTGGCAGCAAGAAGATACATAAATGTTGATATTTTTAGCCATTTACATGTATAAGTGACCACTTGCATAAATGGCCTCTTATAGGATTCTGATTAGTAGAAATGTATGCACCAGATCTTATTTAAATCTTGTTGAACTGAGAGCATATTTCAGCTTTATGTAACCTGTAAGAAATAAACTATTTACCAAAGCTAATCTTTTCTATAGCAAAAAAATAAATATAAATACAGAAAAGAAGGGAAAATATGACCCATAGCATTATAAAGATGGGGGATGGCTGAACTTCAATAGAAAAATATATAAAGAAAACATGGTTATAATATAAGCATCATATTATTTCTCATCTCAAATACTCTTAACAAATCCCATAAAGATCTGATGACACATTCTCTTGACCACTAGTGTTCCTTCATGAAACAGTATAAATTCCTCAATATATAATGGATAAAGAACTACATATTGCCATCCTGAAACCTGCCTAAACATGTTTGCAGTGGAGTACCAAGGGCGGGTGGAGGGTGCGGACTGCCCCGGGTGCCAGCCCTAGGGGGGTGCGAAGCCGACTGGGTCTGGAACCTCCCACACTGCTCTAAACGGAACCTACACCTCAGCACGGTTGCCATTCTCATTCCGAAGTAGAGTCGGCAGCCGCACTGAAGTACAGGAAGGTCCCGCAATGACTGCTTCTACTGCCTCTGCTCTGGAAGATGTAAGTGACGGAGGGAGTGGACCGGCAGCCGCAATCATCACGGGACCTTGCCGCAACTCCCTGCATCTGCCGGCCTACCCCCTCCGACGTCACTTAAATCTTCTGGATTAGAGGCAGCAGAAGCAGTCATCGCGGGACCTTGCTGGTTTGGAGGGAGAGAAGAGTATAGAAGGGTGGTGGAGGGAGAGAAAGGGGGTCAGGGAGGTATGGAAGGGTGGTGAAGGGAGAAAAATGGGACAGATGCTGATGGAATTGGTGTGCAGGGAAAGAAGAGAGAGACATAAGGGGGAAGGATACTGGAGGGAATTGGGTTAGAGGGAAAGAAAGGGGGCAGATGCTCATGGAATTGGTGTGCAGGGAAAGGGGAGAGAGATATAAGGGGAAAGGATACTGGATGGAATTGGGTTGGAGGGAAAGAAAGGGGGCAGATGCTGATGGAAGTGGGGAAAGGGAGAGGAGAGTGAAATGCTAGACCATGGAAGTGGGTGGGAGAGAGAAGGGAAGGAGAGGAGAGAGATGCCAGACCATTGGAGGAGGGAAGGGAAGAATATGCCAGACCAATGGAGGTGAAGGGACAGATGGAAGGGAGAGACATAAATTTTCTAGAAAGGAAACAGAAGGAGAGAAGATGCCATATAGAAGGGGCAGAGAGAGGGTAGACAGTGGATGAAAGGAAGAGAGTGACAAGAATTCTTTGTAGCTTCGTCACACCCACTTGATACTAAAACATCACTGTGTATCAATAAACTTAGTTACCCTATTCAATCTACTATGAAGGTTTTAGGCGTAATACGGACCAGGGCCTAACCATGAAAGACCAGGTGTACTCTTGGTTAGAAAGGTTTTTTTACTCTCTGGAAGCTTCGGTCCATTAGAGCATATTTTGATGCTTCATCGTCTAGAATTTTGGTACAATCCCTTACACTGAGCCAACTTGATTACTGTAATATCACCTATTTGGCAATTTCCCAGAAGAATATGCAGCGATTACAACTGGTGCAAAATGCGGCAGTCAGGCTGATTTTTGGGTTGAAGAAGTTCAACCATGTAACTCCTTCCTACCGACTCCTGCATTGGTTGCCGATGGAGGCACGTGTGAAGTTTAAGTTTGGATGTTTTTGCTTTAAGGTACTATTCGGTTTAGCTCCTAAATATATAACTGACCTTTTCTCTTTCTCAACCAATAGACATAAGAGAAGCTCACACTTGAATTTTGTTTCTCCACCGGTTAGAGGATGTAAATTTAAAAGACATCATCAACATTTTTTTCTCACATCAGACAGCATTATGGGATAAAGATCTGGAACAACTACTTATGCTTGCTAATGCGTACCGGGAATTTAGGAGACACTTAAAAACATATCTTTTCCTGAAATACTTAGGTAGCTGATTTGTACAATCTTTCCCACAATAACTGATCTCAAGAGCTGTTAGTCACTAGTTTTTAACTTTGTTAGTTCTACTCAATTTGTAGCATTTTTAATCATTGTAAACTGCATAGAAATTCACGGTCTTGCGGTATATAAACTGTTATTATTATTATTATTATTATACGAAGATGAGGAAAGCAGAAACCAGAGAAGACAAGGTAGAAAAAGAATTCTATTTATTTATTTTTTTGCTTTAGGGGAGATACATCACTGTTTCTGTGGTATTGCATTGTATGCAGAGTCCAGCTTCTTGGTGGTTCAATTTAACCTTTGTCTACGTATTTCTATTTTATCCCCCCTTTTACAAAACTGTAGTGTTTTTAGCGCCGGCCGTGGTGGTAACAGCTCTGATGCTCAGAATTCTATGAGAGTCTGAGCTGTTACCACCATGGCTAAAAAACACACTATAGTTTTGTAAAAGGGGGAAGGGTTAGTTTGTGATTACATATTCCATACTAGGCAAAGGTGTTTTTTGTGTTCTGTGTGTTCGAAAGACATGGTTTTCTGTTAGGATTGACTGTACAGGATTGATCTGTACTAGTCTGGCCTGTTTAGTTTTACAATGAGTATATCGATGTTGTACTGCTCACTGCAGTATGTAAGATGCTGCCTTTCCCTAGGTACACTCTTATGTGACGTGTGGATTATTACTAAAAATCATGTTTTTCATACAGATGGGGGAGGGAGTCAAAAAATGATGGGCACCAGGTGTCACATATGCTAGGTACACCACTGCATGTTTGAGGAAACCTCAAAAAGAAACTCATTCCAAGAGAACAAAGCTGTTAGACAAAGCTTAAGAAAATCTTGCCTAACCTCTGTGATTTAACAAAAATGTCTTGAAAAACATATATCTTATGTTCATTGAAAAGATGCAACGAGGATAGAACACAATAATCTTAAGATATATCTATTGAAAGCCAAGAAAAAGGATGACATCAAAGTGGTTCTATTGCTGGCAGTGGGGTACCTAGCATATGTGACACCCAGGGCCCATCATTTTTTGACACCCCCCCCCCATCTATATCAAAAATATGATTTTTAGTAACAATCCACATATCACACAACAAGAGTGTACCTAGGAAAAGGCAGCATCTTAAACACTGCAGTGAGCACTAGAACACCAACACATACATTGTAAAACTAAACAAGCCAGATCCCGCACAGTCAATTGATCCTGTAGTCAATGCCAACTGAAAACTATGTCCTTTTCATACACACAGAACAGAGATACACCCTCGCCCAATATGGAATAATCACAAACTAAAAATAGAAATATGTAGACAAAAGTTAAACTGAACCTCCAAGAAACCAGACTCTGCATACAATGCAACACCACAACATCACAAAAACAGTGACACATGTCCCCTAATACTGTGCAAAATATAAAGACAGTAGATGTAAATTTGAAAAAAACTGATACATAACAATCACCACTTTACAAATTAACAAATAAAAATAAAACAAATGCAGTGGTACCTTGGTTTAAGAGCATAATTCGTTCCAGAAGCATGCTCTTAAACCAAAATACTCGTATATCAAAGCAACTTTCCCCATAGAAGATAATGGAAACTTGAACAATTTGTTCCACCAACACCCCCCCCCCAAGAGGAATCCCCCCGAACCGGCATCGCAAACCCCCACTCCCCCCCTGCGCTGAAAGCGGCATCCGCCTGCCCTTACTCGCAAGCATGGTCCTTACCCCTTCTGCTCGTTGTAAGGGTGAATGCGAGCTTCCGCCTCTTGCCTGGGCTGGGCCGAGAGAACAAGAGCCAGAAGGCCTTGAGCATGCGCAGATGCTCAAGGCCCAGCCCAGGCAAGAGGCGGGAGCTCGCATTCACTCTTACAACGAGCAGAAGGGGTAAGGACCGTGCTTGGGAGGAAGGGCGGGCGGATGCCGCTTTCAGCACGGGGGTGCTTTGCGGTTCTCGCGGGGGGGGGGGCGTTTTCACGGGGGGGTTGCGATGCCGGTTCGGGGGGATGCGATGCCGGTTAGAGCGGGTGGGAGGTGCTCGTACACCAGAACATGCTCGGTTTGCGAGGCAAAAGTTTGCTGAGTGTTTTGCTTGTCTTGCAAAACACTCGCAAACCGGGTTACTCGCAAACCGAGGTTCCACTGTAATGAGAAATAAGAAAATATAATTTTATTGGACTAATCCATTTTTCAATTAGCTTTCAGAGGCCAAATCTTTCTTCAGAACAGTACAGTACAGTATACTGCTGTTATGTATCCTGTCCTGAGGAAAGGGGTTTAGTCCAAAAAATTGCCTTATTTCCATTTCCTATTTATAAACTTTTACCAATACAGTTACAATATTACTTGATTCTAAATAAAGCAAAAAAAAATATTTCTACCTTTTGTCATTTCTGCTTTAATCATCTTCTCTTTGCTCTCTTCTTGCTATACAGGGTTTGTCCTCTCTCCCTTCCATGCAACATCTGCCCTCTCTTTTCCCTTTCCACCCAGCTTCTGCTCTCTCTCTCTCTCTACCCCTTCCATCTACTGCCCACACTCTCTCTGCCCCTTCCATCTACTGTCCACCCTCTCTCTCTCTTCCATATGGCATCTTCCCTCTTTCTATGTCCCTTCAATAAACTGTATATCTGGGGTCCCTTCTCTCCTTTGCACATGATTCATTTCAGCTTCACCCCTCTCCATTTTTCTGTCTCTACTCCCTCCCCTATGCTCTCTTTCTCTTCTCCTTTCCTTCCTTCCCACTCCAAACCATGGTGTGATATCTCTATCTCCTTCCTTCCCTTTCCTATGCCATGGCATCCCTTCCCCCCCATGGTCTGGTATCTCCTTTCCTTTTTTCCTTTCCCTCCCTCCCATGGCCTTCACATCTCTGGTTCCTCTCCCTTCTCCCTCCTTTCCTTTCTCCCCAATTGAGTGCTGCAGCAGCAGCATTTCTTCTCCCCCCCTTGCCTGTGCAGCAGTAGCATTTCTCTCCCCCTTCCCTGTGCAGCAGCATTTCTCCCCCTTTCCTGTGCAGCAGCAGCATTTCTCCCCCCTTGCCTGTGCAGCATTTCTTCCCCCTCTTGCCTGTGCAGCAGTAGCATTTCTCCCCCTTTCCCTGTGCAGCAGCAGCAGCAGCATGTCTCCCCCTTGTCTTTGCAACATTTCTCCCCCTTGCCTGTACAGTATTTCTACCCTCCCCCTTCCCTGTGCAGCATTTCTACCCCCCCTTCCCTGCCCAGCATGTCTAGCTGGTTCCCATGATGAAAGCCGCGGGCGTCTACACCTCACTGATCCGCGACTGCGGCAGAAGCCTTCTCTCTTGATGTCAGAGAGAATGCTTCCGACGCAGCTACGGATCATGCGAGGAGCAAACGCCCTTGGCTTTCAGCAGGGGAGCCGGCCAGAAGTTGAGCAACGCCAGTGAGCACCCGCGGACACCCCTGTTTACTGCCACTTTTGCTGGTTAAGGAAAGGCAGCAAGGTAGAATAGGGAGGGTGGTCGGCTAAGCACCCCCTTGGGGCATGCACCCGAGGCGGACCATCCCTTCTTGGTACGCCATTGATTGCTGGTTTTCTCAATGAAAATTTCAAGTTACATCAAGTATAGCCCATGGATAAATTCTATGAGACCCACATCATAGAATCTAATATGCATTCTAAATTTAACATCTGATGCTTCCAGCTGTGACCTCCAGGGTCTCCTCTGATCAAGAACTCCCCCATCTGATCCCCCCAAGATGCAGACCCCTTCAAAGTAGAACACCTCAAATAAGACCCACAATCTGCCCCCAAAGTAGAGCTACTTCAAACAAGACCCCCTGATCTGTTCTTCCCAAAGTAGAGCCCCCGACCCCCCTGGCCACAGCTTAATTCCCTGGAATCTTTAGGGGATTAGGGGTCTTGTTTAGGGGCAGATCAGAGGTTGACTTCCGAGGGAAGAATTGGGAGATTCCAATTTTGTGAGTGCCAGATCAGGGAGATTTGGATTGAAGATGGGTTTGGTTGGGCTGTGGAGTTATTGTTTGGGACAGTTAGGATCATGGGGAGACTGGAAGTCATAGTCAGGAGCAAGGGCTACATCTTGGTGTCCGATGCTCTGGGTCACTAGAATAGTGACTCGTAAGCAGTATACCATGAGTCAGGAACTGTTATACTCCAGGTTGGTGACTCCTGTGATAAGCTGTGGTAAAAGCTTGCCTGTTAGTGAACCTTGATAACTTCCCTTCTCAATCTCATGCTTTAGCATGGCTGCTAGAAGTGATTTCCCTTACATTTACTTGCCTTTCTGGCCAGATGCATTAGCATTCTATAAAGAATAGGCACCATAATCACCTAGAGCAGACTCCTATAGATGAATAATTTACGTTTAGTTTAGGCTTGCTCTATAGCAGGCTTAAATTAAATGGATACTGGTAGTGGTGCTGACTCCATTACAAAGGGAATTTTTATAAATCTTTTACCGCTGTATAAAATTATATGCAGTGTAAATCAGCAGGTACTTGTAAAATTGGTATAATCAGAGAGCCCTGGGTGGAGAGTGGGCAGAGTCATGATTTGATGGCATATTTTATAAAATATGTGCATATTTGCATACTTTACATGCTAACATTTAGGCCTGCTCCCAAGAAGGGGGTACGTAGAGAATGACACGGGGACAAATTTGTCCCCTTCCCCGGGGGATCTATCTCCATCCCCGTCCTGTCCCTGTTCCTGCCCTATCCCTGCTAGCTCTGTTCTCATCTTGGACAGACGAGGACAGATGAGGATAGAGAATGCAGGAATGGGGCTGGGGCAGAGACAGAACTCACAGGGATGGGACGAGGATGGAGATAGATCCTGTAGGGACAGGGACCAATTTATCCCCGTGTCGTTCTATAGTTACATTCTGCACTAACTCTGCATAATTTGTGCCAGTATTTTGTAAAGACTCATTGGCCCTTATGGTTTTGTTTTTGGGGCTTTTTTTTATTTTTTTTTTAAAATAAGCAAAAAATAAAATCCAACTACTCATAATTTAGGCAGCCTATTATAAAATTATTCTCTATAAGAGTCATTTTTTATCAGGCCAACTAGATAATATGCCCTAAAAAGGTTGGAGAGACTGAACTAGAAGATATTGTGAAAATATAGCCCTGGACAGATGAGTCATAAATGGTAAATCTGAATTCTACTTTAAGTGGAAGGGTTTTATGGATGCCGACAGCACATGGGAACCAGAAGATAATTTGAATTGTTCAGAATTAATTGAAGCTTTCCTCAATTCCCATAAAACCGGTAAAGAAAAAAAATAGACAGCAACAAAAGGAAATCTTTATCTTACACTGAGTCAGAAGGCACTGAATCAAAGACAAATCACAAGGTTTTGCTTGAGGTCTTGATCCAGTAATTTATGCCTGCAAATATTTTTAGTTAACAAACCAGTGCATTCTGACAAACATACAGTATATCTCCAGCCTCAAGGTTTATAGATATTCATCATGAGACAATAATGACAAATTTCACAGTGTAAATGAGGCAGCACAATAGTTACTTAGGGAGATGTTTACTAAATTGATGGCTGAGGTGAGATATGATTGAAGCCTACAAAATCCTGAGTGGAGTAGAACGGGTACAAGTGGCTTGATTTTTCACTCCATCAAAAATGACAAAGACTAGAGGACACTCGATGAAGTTACAGGGAAATACTTTTAAAGCCAATAGGCGGAAATTTTTTTTCACTCAGAGAATAGTTAAGCTCTGGAACGCGTTGCCAGAGGATGTGGTAAGAGCGGATAGCGTAGTTGGTTTTAAGAAAGGTTTAGACAAGTTCCTGGAGGAAAAGTCCATAGTCTGTTATTGACAAAGACAGGGGGGAAGCCACTGCTTGCCCTGAATTGGTAGCATGGAATATTGCTACTCCTTGAGTTTTGGCCAGGTACTAGTGACCTGGATTAGCCACCGTGAGAAAGGTCTATTGGGCTGGATGGACCATTGGTCTGACCCAGTAAGGCTATTCTTATTTTCTTAACTAGTTAGCATGGGTTTTATCACATGGTAGTCAGCGTGCCAACCACATGCTAAACCAGCCAGCACAGATAGGGGCAGGTCATGGGCATGGAAGGGTAGTGATAGAGCATAGCTGGCAGTAAAAGCTTGAACATAGATCAGTGCAGCATGCTGATACCATAGCTAATACTAATTGAAATAACTTTAAATCAAGTCTTAAAACTTTACTCTTTAAAGACACTTTCGAGATTTAGGGGAAAAAAAAGGTTTATTCCAGATAACCCCACTTCCCTAACCTTTTGTCCTGTACCTTTTCCTTTTATTTTAATATTGTATCCTTAGCCTTTTTCTTATTTGTTTCAATTTTTTGTTTAATAGTTGCTTTCAGTTTGTCCATTCCCCTGACTTTTAATTAATTTTTGTAATTCTGTAGGATGTAAACTGCTTTGGTACTTAAAGCGGTATATCAAGTCATAATAAACATGAAACTTGATTAAGTGCAGCCGTGCTACTGGTAATCTGACAGCATGGTGAAAGCCATGTCAAAGCATCCCCTAATACCCCTGATTAAGCCTCACCCATTTTAAAGCTCCTGCTTTTGATCAAAGGTCCCAAGATCAGAAGCCTCCCACAATTTAATCCCTATCAAATCCACCAATATGATCCCTCCCCCCTCCCCCCCCCCCCGCTTTGCCCCTATCCTGGATCAAGATCCCTTTAAGTTCTTTCCTGGTGCAAAGCCCTTCTCTAATGTTCTCAAGCCAACCACCCCTGAAAATCACTCAGTGGTATCCTTGATTATTTAATGGACTAAAGTGGGAGCAGTCCCCATATGCTCTTATTGTATCTGTCTCCAGGTTTCAAACTAGCACCAGTGACTCCTAGTGATAGTCTCATGATGCTAGTGCTAGGAGTCATGCTTACTTATAAGGACTGAGTGCTTCTATATGGATGGATGACCTCTAAAAGTTGTGCTGCAAAGACTTCTGCTACATACAGTAGAAACATGATGGCAGATAAAGGCCATCCACAGTAACCATTATCTCTCTCTCAGAGATCCCACATGCCTATCCCATGCTTTCTTGAATACAGTCTTTGTCTCCACCACCTCTTACAGGTGACCAGTGGTATACCAAGGGTATGTGACATCCAGGACCGATCATTTTTTAACACCCTTCCCCCAATATAAAAAATATTTTTAGTAATTTTATTTATTTATTTATTTTAAAAAAATCTTTATTCATTTTTAAACTTATAATAAATGTGATAACATATCCATACAAATAACCATAAATATCACTTAATAATCAACAATGATACATATAATATTCTCTTATCTCCCCCCCTCCCCACCCTTATCTATCATATAATCAATACTTATACAATATATATATTTATTTATTTATTTATTTTTATAGCCCATCCTCCTCAAAGAGTTCAGAACGGGTTACAGTCAAATATTCACAGTTACAAAATAACATTACATAAGGGTTACAACCTCTCCAACCCCGTGCTGGCGCTATGGTGTAAAGAAAATAAATAAAAAAAATACTTTTCCTCTCTCTGTTAGGTTTTAGCTCATGCTTGCTGCCTAACAAGAACAAGAGGGCACTCAAGAAAATTGAAGGGAGACAGATTCAGAACAAATGCTAGGAAGTTCTTCTTCACTCAGAGGGTGGTGGATACCTGGAATGTGCTTCCAGAGGAGGTGGTAGAGCAGAGTACGATTTTGGGTTTCAAAAAGGGGTTGGATAAGTTCCTGAAGGAAAAGGGGATTGAAGGGTATAGTTAGAGGGGTACTATACAGGACAAAATGTCTTAAGTAAAGGATCACTTACAGGTCACTGACCTGGGGGGCCGCCGCGGGAGTGGACTGTTGGGCACAATGGACCTATGGTCTGACTCGGCAGAGATGATGCTTATGTTCATATGTTCTTATAGCTCTGGTGGGATACACATTTCAAATCTGACATATTGTAATCACAAAATAGAAAATAAAATTATTTGTTCTACCTTTTGTTGTCTGGTCATTTTATTATGCAAATCATGTTGGTCCCAGGCTCTAGTTTCTGTTTGTCTTCTGTTAACTTGCTCACCAGGGTCTCCTGCCAATTGACGTTTTCATCTTTCTCTGTATTCACCACCCATCTTCCATCTCTGTACCTTCCCTTCCACTACCATATCCAACATTTTTGTTTCTTTTCTATTGTCTACCATCTTTCTTCTCTCCCTGCCTTGTGCCCTGAGTCAAACCTCTCTATTTTCCTCCATATAGCATCTCTCCTTTTCTCCCCTCTATTATCATGTGCAACATTTGTTTCTCTCTCCCCCATGCACCATCTCTCCCTGCCCTCCACTCTATGTCCAATATTTTTCCCTTTCTCTTCTCCATGCATGTCTCCCTCCTCTACACCATATGCAGGATTTCTCCATCTCACTCCTTTCTACCTCTTTATTGCATATCCCTTCTACTTCTGACCATGTCCAATAATTTTTCCTCTCTCCATTCTCCCCCCATGTGCAGCAGTTTTCCATCTCTCCCTCCCATCCTCTTGTGCAGCACCTCCAGATCTGAAAACTTCTTCCCTCCCTCCTCCCCCCTCCCCCGGTGATATCTGTCATTCTTTCGGGCCTCCAATGGCAGTAGTAGCGGTGGCCAACCTTTAGAAATCTGCTGCTTAATCTCAATGCTCCAAATATCTTGTAAGCCCGTTTTTGTTTACTTATTCAAATATTCTGATATTAATTTGTACAACTTGGTGACTTGATGCCCTAGGAAATCTGGAAGCAAAGGCCTGTCAAGCTATACTGAGTTTTCAAGTTTCACTAATCAGGGAACCCCCCTTCTGAATGGCCTGCTTCAACTGAGACTTTGCAATGCCAAATGATAGTTGCAGTTGTGAAAATTCCAGCAGTCTCCCATTTGATAACGCATTATCCAGTGTACATATACCCGCTTGCATCCAATGCTTCCAGATGATCTTAAACCCGCCAATTTGAATCTTGGAGTTCAACCATAAGGACTGACACATGGATTGATGAATCAGAATAGGTGTTAGGTTATTAATACATTTTAATGTTTGCCATGTGGAAACTAAAATTCTATTGTCCTTATAAAACCTAGGTAACTTGATACTTAAAACATGACACAAATGCAATGGAGACATGAGTTGCCTTTCCAAGTAAAGCCAGTCCAGAAGATGCTCCAAGAGCTCAGGAAGGATCCAATACATACCCTGATGCAGTATATAGGCCTGATGGTACCTATAAAAGTTTGGGAAATTTACCCCACCCACCGCAATTGGTTTTTATAAAGATACTAAAGCAACTCGAGCAGTTTTACCCAGCCAAATAAATTTAGTGAGAATGCTATTCAATTTCTTATAAAAGGACCCCTGAAAATAAACTCGCAACATACCCATTTGGTAGCAAACCACAGGCAAAATCATCATTTTAACTGTTTGAACTCACCCCCACCAAGACAGATATCAGGGATTCCATTGCTCACACATCTCTGAAACCTTCAGCAATAAATATTTTTCATTTACTTTCATCGTCAAATGGGTTGTTTGTGACCTGCTCCACCAGGGCTTTTCTCTGCCGTGTTATTAGTGACATCATCAGTGATGTGACAGAGAGAAGGCCCTGGCAGGCCATGCCACCTGTTCAGAGCACTGCCTCCAATGGCTGGCCACCACTGCTGCTGCCTTAGAAGGCAGGTCCAGAGGTATGCGCGTTCTCTTTTTGTTCATAGCCTTAACTCACTGCTCTGCCAGAGTCGAGCCTTCCTCTCTGCCGATCCCGCCTACTTCTTGCTTCCGGAAAAGAAGGACCCAGCAGAGAGGAAGGCCCAATGCCAGCAGAGCAGCGAAATTCACGAACTATGATGCTGACCTCGGGGGCACCGCCTCATGGTCTGCACCCGGGGTGGACGCCTCCCCCCCCTTTTGCTACGCCACTGTGGGAGACTGTTCCACACATCTAACACCCTTTCTATAAAAAAAAGTATTTCCTTAGATTACTCCTGAGCCTATCACCTCTTAACTATACCCTCGCATTTCAGAGCTTCCTTTCAAATGAGAGACTCAACTCATCCACATTTATGCCATGTAGGTATTTGAACATCTCTTTCATATTTCCCCTCTCCTGCCTTTCCTCCAAAGTATACATATTGATATCTTTAAGTCTGTCCCCATATGCCTTATGACAAAGACCATGCATCATTTTAGTAGACTTCCTCTTGATCGACTCTATCCTATTCTATATCTTTTTGAAGGTGCGGCCTCCAGAATTGCACACAATATGTTAAATGAGGTCTCACCAGAGTCTTATACAGGGGCATCAATACTTCCTTTTTCCTACTGGCCAAACCTCCTCCTATGCACTCTAGCATCCATCTAGATTTTGCCGTCATCTTTTTAACCTGTTTGGCCACCTTAAGATAGAAACATAGAAAGATGACAGCAGAAAAGGGCTATAGCCCATCAAGTCTGCCCACTCTACTGTCCCACCCCATTAAGTCAGAGTGCTGCTCGACCCACGTAGAGATCCCACGTGGATGTCCCATTTATTCTTAAAGTCGAGCACGCTAGTGGCCTTGATCACCTGCACCGGTAGTTTGTTCCAGTGATCCACCACCCTTTCTGTAAAGAAATACTTCCTGGTGTCACCACCAAATCTCCCTCCTCTGAGTTTGAGCGGGTGCCCCCTTGTGACTGAAGGTCCCTTAGGAAAGAATATGTCGTTTTCCACCTCGACACGACCCGTGACGTACTTAAATGTCTCAGTTATGTCACCTCTCTCCCTGCGCTCCTCTAGAGAGTAGAGCTGCAACTTGCCCAGTCTTTCCTCGTATGAGAGACCCCCAGATCATCACATACAATCATACCCAAGTCCCGCTCTTCTGTCATGCAAATAAGTTATTTTCCCCAAAACTGTACTGTTCCCTTGGACTTATGCAGCCCAAATGCATGACCTTGCATTTCTTAGCATTAAATTTTAGCTGCCAAATTTCAGACCATTCTTCAAGCTTTGCTAGGTCTTTCGTCATGTTATTCACACCATCTGGGATGTCTACTGTATTGCAGATGTTGGTGTAATCCACAAAGAGGCAACTTGTACCCAGCAGCCCTTCAGCAATATTGTTAGGGGTCAGTGGTGCCATTTTGAAACCCAGAGCCATTTGGGTCCGGATCAGAGAGGATCCAATCTTGCATCATTCTACTAAATGGCAGGAATGTTCAGGGGAGTCGGGAGTGGGAGGTTATTAGTTAGGGGGGTTTGTTTGAAGGGGCAGGGAGTCTTCATCTGGGGAAAGGCTTGGAAGAGAATCTTATTCCAAGAAAAGGTATTTGGAAGGAAGTCTTTATCTAGCCAGGGGTTTCAAATGGAGGGTATTGGGGAGATTTGAAAGAAGGGACCCAGGGAGATTCCTTGGGGGGAGGATAGAGAAGGGAGTACTGTCAAAGGGTATTGGGTTGCATTGCCTCAGGTGTTCATCTCACTATCAGTTTATACTTGGTCTCATGTTACATGATTCAGCAGATGGCACAGATGCCGAAGCATGTAATGTAGTGCCTGTGAAGTAGGTGTCTACTTCATGCACTTAAAAAGTTAAAAATAAATAGTTGTGGATAACAGACCAAAGAGAACATACTAGATCCAAAGGGGGTGGAGGGGGAGGGGGATCTACATGTAGATTAAAAAAAAAAAAAAAAAGAGGGTAGAATGAGGGGGGAAGGAGGACACAGTAAGAAGGGGATCGCTTCATAGGAAGCATTTGTCTATCACTGCTGTGTTGTTGAAAGCTTCTTCAAGTGGGGTTTTGTCTCAGGAGCTAAAAGCATCTTTAAAAAGAAAAGTTTTTATTTTGGATTTAAATTTGGCCAGTGAGGACACTAGTCTAATGTCTAGTGGCAGGGCGTTCCAATGGGTGGGCACTGAGACCGAAAAAATGGATTTATGAATTGTGTTATCAAAAATCTCACAGATGGATGGGATCATTAGCAAATTTTGGCTGTTAGATCAAAGTAACTGGGAAGGAGTGTGGGGGATTAGATATTTGTTGATGAAAGCTGGAGTATTTGTATGTTTGATGCCCAAAAAGTCTGCATGGAGTGCAATACTATAAAAGGTGCTACCAGTTGCTCACAGCTTCTAGAATAGTTCTGAGAGCCTATTTCCACACCAACCTTTGGGTGTAAGAATTTACGCCAACTAAAACCTGAGACAGAATGTTTTCTCTCTTTATTTCATTGCATCAGACTAAACCCATTATTCATTGCATGCAAAAGATAGCTGGCTAATGATCCACCTCGGAACAGTGGTGCATATTTGCAGCTGATCAATCCTACTCTGCAAAACTGTCATTTTTCCTTCAAATTGTGAAATGAACCCCTTTCTTTCTCTCCTCTGTGATTTTTTTTTTTTGGTTGTAAATTTAAATGTCTTACCATATTCTATGGTCTTTAAATCTTTCTCCCTCCTTTCCCTGAGTTAAGGAAATAAACAGAAAAATCTTTGCGGATCTATCCCTTCTTCACAGTTCAGTGATCCTGTAGAATTTCAGGCTATTCCAGCTACGGGCCATGGTAGAGGTTCAAGGTGCTAGAGCAGATAAAAAAAGGTTCTCATCCATTTCCTTATTTGTTACATGTTTCTGGGTTTATGTGCTGAAGTTCAATCCACACTTACGTTCAAAATCATTACAGATCCAATAACTCGTATTCAGGAGATGAAGAAATGGGCATGATAGGGTCCTTTTACTACGGCCCGCTAGCCGATTTAGCGTGCGTTATATGCTAACATGTCCATTGAATATAAGCATGGCAAATATTCTTGTTTGTGGTTTTATAAAAAATGAAAGCAGCTCCTTCATCTTCAGCATGAACTAATTCAACAAGGCCTCACTATGAATAGATGGCTTTTATTTCAGCTAATTCATTTGTCTTTGTTGAGTGAGTATGACAATATTACTTTGCTTTGCTTGAGAAACTTACGCAATCGGGACTATTCTGACTTTTTAGCCATGTCCTCAAATTGATGAATGAGTTTCATAATTAATATTTTGTAAGACTTGATCAGCTAAGCAAGTTGGTACTTAGATTTCAACAAGTGTTCATTATTATTTTGGTTCAAAATAAATTGAAATTCATTCATTCATTCAATCAATCCTCTGTTGCCTCAAATTGCATATAACATAAGCACTGTCAGCCTAAGGGCTCTTTTTACGTTAGGGCTTTAATGCGTGGAATAGCACGCGCTACATTGCCACGTGTGCTAGATCTTAATCCCAGCATTGTGCTGGCATTAGTTCTAGTCACATAGCACGCAGTAATTTCCTGCATGCGCTAAAAATGCTAGCGCACCTTAGTAAAAAGGAACCAGTCTGCCAAACCAACCTTGTATCACCACTTTCAGTTTTTTATTCCATTACTTATGATGAATGATCAACAGCAAGCTACTGGTGCAAAGAACTATAGCTTTATTTTATTTTTTCAATATACTATATAATTAACTAATTTCAAATAGGCAAGATAAATTATCCTTCAGTTTAATTAAAGATTAGACCCTAGATTCAGTCGCCCATGCCTGTTAATTATTGCATCTTCACAGCCTGCAGAGAAACCATAAAGTCCAAAGTCCCAAATGAAGAACAATACCATAGGTCAGGGGTAGACAATTCCGGTTCTCGAGAGCCAGAGCCAGGTCAGGTTTTCAGGATATCCACATTCCACAATAAATATGCATGAGATAGATTTGCCTCTCAAGGAGGTAGTGCATGCAAATCCATCTCATACATATTCATTGTGGATATCCTGAAAACCTGACCTGGCTCCGGCTCTCGAGGACCAGAATTGCCTACCCCTGCCATAGGTTGTAGGACCTAAACAAAAATTTTTATTTCAATACAATAGCTAAAAAGAATTCTACAATTAAAAGGCACCAAAGGTTGGATTCAGTTCATGGTACCCAAATGAGTGCTGAGTGCTATTCTAAATCAGTGCTTCACATTGGATGCCATTTATAGACTAGCACTTAGCACCAGGATCTGCCCCCAATTTTCGGTGCAAGGATTTACACCAACTGTAACCTGGTGTAAATTCTTACACTTTAACCCCCCCTCCCCAAGTGGTGTAGTAAGGGGATGAAGGAGAGGCGAACAACCCTGGGCACCATCTTAGTGGGGGTACTGGTACATCTCTGCCCCCCCCCAGTCCACATTCTCACCCTTCCTTCCCCACCCCCCAAACCTCTTTAAAATCTTCACCAGCGTGAGCAACTACTCTAGTCTGCTGCTCGCGCCGGCCTGGCTCCCTCTGAAATCACTTATGGGTCATGGGGCCAGGAAGTAACGTCTGATGGAAAGCTAATGCCAGCACGAGCAGGAGAAGCTGTTCGCACTGGTGAAGATTTAAAGAGGTACGGGGTGGGAAGGGAGGGCGCAAGTGTGGCATGGGGGCGCAGAAGGTGTGAGGGGGAGTTGGCACAGAAGGAGCGGGGGCAGAGAAGAGAGCGCGGGAGCGCCTCCTAACCTCGCTATGCCAATGACCCCCCCTTTTATCAAGTCACACTTGAGCTAAAAGCCAAAGCCACCCATTCTAATCCTACAGGCTGCTCGACATTTAGCTTGCGCTGCTTGGTAGTGCAGTTTGATAAAATGGGATGTAAATTAGGTGCAGATCTTCCATGTTCTACAATACCACATGCCGCTGACTCATCCATACCCCTTCCATGGCCATGTCCCCTTTTCAATTGTAAAATATTTACTTGTGCATCTTTATAGAAAAGCACTTAGCAAGATGCAGGTGTAAATAATAATAACTTTATTCTTCCATACCGCCATAGTCAGATGACTTCTAAATTGATTATTAGCACCCAACTATTGGTGTTAATTGACTTATTGCTCAAATTGTGCACACAAAGGCCCTGATTCTATAAATGGCGTCTAACTCCTAGGTGCTGTTTTGGTGCAGTTGTCAATCAACCGCTAGGCACCATTTATAGAATTGCACTTAGTAGCGCCTAAGCATTTTCAGGCGAAGGTTGGCATTGAATCCTCAGGTGCAGTGCCATTAAGGCCAGGGTTTTCTTGGCCTAAACGAGTACACCTAAGGTAGGCGCCTACCGGTGCATAAGTCATTCCATGCCCAAACACCACCCAAATTTGCCTCTAACCATGCCTAGTTGCTGATAGACGCCTCAGTGCAGATGCCTACCTCAAAGTGGTAGGCACCGACCATCTAATTAATTTTGTTTAATCATTTTGTAATTGGTTTTTAATGGTGTTTTCAATTATCAGCACAGAGTAAGCCAATTAAAAAAAATTAATTTAGGCACCTAGATTGGTTAGGCACACTGATCTAGCCAAACGCACGCCGACAATTGAGAGCGGACAACTGAGCGCAAGACTTCAGCGCACTGCTCTAAAAGCTTCTTTAAACGGGCTCCGACGGGGGGTTTGGGGGAACCCCCCCCAGTTTACTTAATAGTGTTGGCGCTGCCGTTGGGGGTGGTTTTGGGGGGTTGTAACCCCCCCATTATACTGAAAATGTAACTTTTCTGAAAAAACACAGCAGCACGAACACTATTACATGAAATGGGGGCGTTTCCCCCCACACATCCCTCTCGGAGCCCGTTAAAAGAAGCTTTTAGAGTGGCGCACTGAAGTCTTGCGCTCAGTTATCCGCTCTCAATTATCGGCACGCGTTTGTCTCGTGCGCTTTGTCCCGTCACTGATCTAGCGACATTTATAGAATCTGGGCCAAAATGTGCACAGTTTTGAGTGCCATTTATAAAATTGGGGGTGGGGGGGCAAATGTGTTTCTTAAAACCAGTATAACTTCTGCATAATTGTCATCTGCCCAACATTTTTTAACAACAAGTCTGCATCAGTGACCACCTATACCCCCTCCCCCCTTTTTACAAAACTGTAGGGTGGTTTTTAACGCTGGCCGTGGTGGTCACAGCTTCGACGCTTATAGAATTCCTATGAGAATCAAAGCTGTTGCTGCCACGGCTGGTGCTATAAGCTGCGCTATGGTTTTGTGAAGGGGGGAATAGTTTCAGCAGCATCGCTATGCAAATTAACACACCTTAAATGGCTCCAACAGCAATATGTTATGTTATGTTATGTTATTTATTTCTTATATACCGCTAAATCCGTTAAGTTCTAAGCGGTTTACATAGAAATATACATTTGAGGATACAATAAAATAAGATAAATAAATAAAGAATGGGTACTTTGAAATTCCCTTACTGTCCCGAAGGCTCACAATCTAACTAAAGTACCAAAGACAAATAAATTAGTAAATAGTAGATAGGAAAATAAAGATAGCGGAAATGAGATATAAAGCATCCTAACAAGAATACATAGAACTCTCAATAATATACTGTTAAAAATAAAACGAATATACAAAATAATAAAGTATTATAACGAAACTAATTAAATGGAAAATACTTTTAAGAATTAATCAAATATAGAAATATATAGAGAAAATAAACATTAGAAGTGATGTAAAAAGAAAAAGGTAAAGGATGGCATATGAATAGAATGGAATGAGAGACAGTTAAACAATAGAATTCTAAGAAAATTTAAATGAAAATTAAACAAAAGAAATAAAAAAGAAATAGATATAATATGCTTAATAGAACAAAAATCAGACAAACAGTAACATTCCAAACTGACAACATCGTAAGTGCAGCTAATCTGCCCTGCTCATTGTGCTGCTGATTCTATAAATGGCGCTTAAAGTTAGATGCCTCTTAGGTGCCTAACTTAACCCCCCTCCTCTTTTACAAAACAATGCAAGAGTTTTTAGCGCTGGCCAGCTCACTGAATGCTCTGTGCTGCTTAGACAGTCATAGAGTTCCTATGAGCATTTGAGCAGCGCAGAGCATTCTGCGCTCCGGCTGGTGCTAAAAGCCTCTTGTGTGGTTTTGTAAAAGAGGGGGGTTAATTTTCAAAATACCCTCAATAGCCTCAATAATTGGGAAATAAAATGTAATTGGGCAATAGGCACCTATCCAATTCTATAAAGGATAGACACCTAGAAATGGTCAGGAACCACTTCACAGGTCATAGACCTGATGGGCCACCGCGGGAGCGGACCACTGGGCGCGATGGACCTCTGGTCTGACCCAGTGGAGGCAACTTCTTCTGTTCTTATGTTCTTATCTCATGGTGATTAGTGACGCCTAACATCTTAGTGGGAATTTGTATGGGCGGAGTGTGACTTAAGCGCCGCTAAGCGTGATTCTCCAAAAACTTAGGTGCCTGAAATGTAGGCCTTTAAAACTCTGGCCCACATTTCAGGCACCGCTAGCTGTGATTCTGTAAATGGTGCCTAAATGTGATTGACATGAGGCTGTCTCTATTTTCCTAGGTGCCGGCCGATTTAGGTGCCGTTTGTAGAATCGGCCGCTGTCTTTCTTCATACATCCATGTCAGGAGCCATGGGTATTTTCCGACTGATTCAAGAACTGTGATCATTAATGACTCATTTATCTTCACTCAGTTGTTGTGAGAAGGCTTTAATGTTAATTTTTGAATTCCTTTTGAGAGGCCCCAGTCATACCGTGTAACTTATAACTCTACAATGCAGAATTTGACACTTTAGAGTCCATATTGGATAATTAATTGGGTTTAGGAAGGATCACATGTCCTTTTGAGTGTCCCCCATTTTGAAATTTAGTAGCTCCTCCCTTGATTATCTTTTCAAAGAAAGAGCCAAGTTGACATCGGAGGTTAATTCATAATTTTTCCCACCCCATTAGATTCAGTGTTAATTTTTTCATTGATCCAGGTCTTCAATGTACTGCAGTATGCTTCTGATTAGATTCACAAAGCAAACCGATCGTGTACCGATCAGTTTGCGTCCTCTTTGGGACCAGATTTCTCTCGGACCTCATTCACTAACCTTTCCAGTGATCTGCTTTGAATATGTGCATGCAAATGAAGAGAAACGCATGCAAAGTAGGTAGGGATGCGATTCACAACACAAATTTGGGACACCGATTGTGCTGGCCGATTAAGCATAGAAGTGACTGCTTGGGACCAGTCAGACAGGTCTCTGCCGACTCTCCTGCTCCATTACCCTACTCTCTGCCCCAATCTTCTGTGTAGGAAGAGGTTTCAGGAACCGGGGGAATCGTGCGGCTCCTGTCCCTGCTCTGTCGATTTCTAACCAATCAGGTGCAGGGAAGAGAGGGCAGGAAGTGTGACTCTCTCTGCCGTTGAGAAAGAATTAAAGGGAAAAGATGGAGAAAAGACCTATGCAGGTGCACAGGTGAAGATCCTAAGACCTCCATGAAACTGGAGGTGAAGATAAATCCCTGTGAACCCTCAAATTGACAATGACATAATAATGATACATTAAGCCTGAAAAACACCCTAAACAAACTACTAGAAAATCATATTTCTCTCTCTGCTAGTATAAGCAGTGCTCATGAGAAGCTCAGAAACTGGTAAACATCTGCTGACAATGGCAAACATTTAGCTTATGAAAAAGGAAATTAATATCATAAGAAGGAAATTAACACATAACTCCAGGTCAAGTTGACCAGAAATTATATCAACTACAAGTATAAAAACTGATAACTGTGCAATCAAGCTCAAGAATAAGGGAGGGCCATGCTCAGAAATTATTGACCTTGGTATTAAAAGTCACATTTGGCAATAGGACATCATGCTTCAATATGACTCAGAAAAGTATATATGTTGACCAATTAATGAAATGATAATTATGAATATCCAATAGAAATTGAGAACATAGATTGTACTAACGTGGTCCTTGGTTGTTAAGAATGTATAAAAGAAGCAGTTTATCCATGTACAGTCAGAACGGACACCAGGTATACGGAAGGCTGGCATTCTGTATATGATCCATTAACTCAGTTGGCTGTGGCTTATCCTCTGTAAACTGACTATTATTGATTACTAATAAAATATATACTATATACAGCAAATTGGGTTGTTGTGTAAGGTCATTGATTGATGGAGACATAGCAGCGGTCTTCACCGCCTTCCCTGCAGTGCGAGCCCGTGGGTTTAAAGCAGGGCTGCATGCTGCAGTGCAGCCCCACTTTAAACCTGTGGGCTCACACTGCAGGGAAGGCGGTAAGCAGGAGAGTCTGGGCAGCAAGAGAGGGACAAGCAGTGCCGAAGCTCTGTTTTGCTACAGTAAGTGGTAGGAAAGGCTGCAGCAGATTTGTTTAAACCCACGGATTGCACTGGGCAGCAAGAGCAAAGCGAATCTGATGCAGGGCTTTGGGTGCCGAATCTGAGCAGCAATCCAGTTTGCCAATCTTTTAATAACTTCAGAAGTAAAAATTTGACTCCAAAAAATAAAGCTGTTCTTTTAAGTAGACTCGCTTCCACCTATAGCCAGCAATTAAAAAAAAAAAAAACCCGGACACAAAACGCAAGCACAGACCATCTACAGTGAAAGCAGATGATCTGCGTATGCGCTGGGATCGCTGTAGAGCGATCCGGGCGTTCTTCTGATTGTCCCCATCTGCATATTCAACTTTTATTAATTCATCAGACCTGCCTGGATTGAGCCCAAATTGGGCCCGATCGGGCAGGTTCATGAATCTAGGCCTTCATTTGATTCTGCTGTTGATTTCCAAGCTCTTTGATGGCAAAAGATGTGGAGTCTGCATTCCAGTGACTGCTGATCCACCCTGAATTCTTTCATTTGTAAGGTTTTTAATTGAAATGGAAATTCTTTGTGGATAAGAGCATGCTGGTGGGTTGTCCCAAGGCTTATAACTATTCTAGGCCTTTCCTGCCTTTTTTAATAAAACTATTATCGTCTATCAATTGGCAGAATCTGACTTCCTTCTGTAATATCTGGTGTCAAGCTCCCATATCACTTCCTAGTTCTTGAACCAGCAGATAACAAAACAATATCCCTGTATCCACCTGCTGCCATGCAGACCGGGAAAAGCAGCAGTCCGACTGTGAAACATGGGGAGGAAAAGGAGACAGGTGATTTATGGTTTATTTCAACTTGTTATACCACCTTATGCCAACCTGTGGATCAAAGCGGTTTACACTTCAATAACAAATTACCATAAAAAATGGAAAGGAACTACAAATATTGGGCAAGAAAGTAAGCATTCACTCAAGCTGAATCCATTATTTGATCATACCAAGGAGAAAACGGTTTGGAAAGTAAAGGGAATAGGGAGATGAGGTAAGGGATGGAAGAAAGGGATATTCAGTGGAAAAAATGACTACCCTATACCTTATGGAAAGCCTGTTAAAACAGCCAAGTTTTCAGTTCAGATTTGTGATCATGTAGGATAGTGCATAAGGTGGTTTAGATGGGGCTAAGTCAGATGGTGTTAGTGGTGGTAGTGATAGGGAGAGAGATGGGGGTCATGTTGGATGGTGATGATGGGAAGGAAGGGGGCAGGAAATCGATCCATACTGTATGGTTAGGGTACAGAAGAGAAACAAGGCTATGATGGTGGTGGGGAAGAGTGAGATAGGGCAATGGTGGTGGTGAGAGAAGGGGGAGATGGATCAATGTTGGATGAGGGGAGAAAGAGAAAGACAGAGAGTTTCCAAGTTTCTAAGTTTATTAAAAGTTTGTTATTCCACCAAATCAAAACTTCTTAGTGGTTTACAAAACATTCAAAGGGGATAACATAATGTGAGTAACAAGGCTAAAAACGTAAAGTAAAACCAGCAAACTCGTAACAAAACAAAATTACTAAACAAAACAGGAACAAAAGGAATTGATGAATGGAAAAAGGGAGAAATTGTCCTTATGGGGATGATTAGAGCCCAAGGGCATCTTTAAACAGGAATGCTTTTAAGTTAGATGTGAAATAATTTAAAGAGAAAGCTTCTCATAAATGGTTAGGTGAGGTGACACAGAATGATGCCGGGTGTAGGAGTGAGTGATTGGGCAATACTGGATAGTAGATGGAGAGAGAAATGGTGATTCTGGATATTAAAAGGGTAAGAGAGAGAGAAAGATGGGTTCACAGGTCTGGATGATGGAGAGGAGAACAATATTGGAAAGAGAGGGATGAGAGAAAGGAGAGATGCCATAAATGCATACTATGATTAATTGTGATTATCAAACAATTCATTTTTTTGTCCACTTCTATTTAAAAGAAACCACCTTTCATCTTTTTTTTTTTCTCTCTTAACCTTAAATTTTTCCCTTTGGAGATTGAGTAAAGTCTGCAGTGTTCTTAGAGAGAACATATATGATCTCTATTTTAAAATAATTCTTTCCACCGAGGACTAAATTGTTCATGATCAAGTATTAGAATTAGAACACAACAGCAAAACCTGCCTTTGAGCAATGTTGTGGAATGCCTCAGACTTTATCTTATATTGTGTGAGATGTGTGGATATCAAAATTTACGGTTAACATCATGAAAATGAGAGATAACACTGAGGGAAATTGCTAGATGTAATGCAGCTGTGTCTCTTGCATAAAAAAAAACCCTCCTGTATGATCTGCAGCAGAATATGAATATTATACAAATCTAGTTAGTTGAGATAGACGTTGTAAGGCCATAATTTTTCATGGTTAGAGAAGCACAGTATAATAGTATGGATAATAATGAATATAAAGCATTGAAAATAAAAAATTGCCCTAGTATAAAATATGAATAGACCATAAATCTGTACAAATATTTCTCTTTACCTACTGCTCACTCCAGCTCACATTATAGTTATTTTAATTGTGGTATGTTGCCATTTTGAAAGACATGTGATACATTAGAATATGTTATTTGCTCCTTATTGCGCTATTATGGTCATTATTTATAGAATTAGTCACAAGCCTTATAAAGTTCTGGGATGCTGAAAATCAGAGGAAAGGAGAAAAAAAAAGTTTACCTATCGTAGATGGAGATTAAGGGCCCCTTTTTCAAAGCTGCGGTAACAATGCAGCTGAGGTAAATGCACCGAAGCCCATAGGAATTAAATGGACTTTGCTACATTTACCGTGGCAGCATCATTACTGTGGCTTCTGTACAGTGCTGCGTACGTCTGGTAGCACTGTAGAAATAATTAATAGCAGTAGTAGTAGTCGTTTATAAAAGGGGCCCCAAGAGGTTTCTTCTCATGTCCATCAAGTTTGCACCTAGTTTCCCTGTGCAAGCTTTTGTCAGATTTTCAAAGCTTCTGCTTTGAAACATACCCCAGGGAAATAATGTGATACTCATATACTGCTCTTTAGGATGAACACATTTTCAGACTTAATTTAGCAACAAATAGGTGAATATTCAAACATATGCATGCAAATGCAACCCCCAACCCCCATCATCCCTCCAACCTTCGGCTGGGACTTTATCTATCATTTCAGGTAAGCTTACAGAGCTACAGGCTGAATGCTCAGGCATCCAGCAGTAGTTTGTGAATCTGCAAGCAGTTCACACATGCTCATAAGAACATAAGAATAGCCTTACTGGGTCAGACCAATGGTATATTGAGCCCAGTAGCCCGTTCTCATGGTGGCCAATCCAGGTCCCTAGTACCAAAACCCAAGGAGTAGCTACATTCCATGTTACCGATCCAGGTCAAGCAGTGGCTTCCCCCATGTTTGTCTCAATAACAGACTATGGACTTTTCCTCCAGGAACTTGTCCAAACCTTTCTTAAAGGCAGCTACGCTATCCACTCTTACCACAACCTCTCACAATGCATTCCAGAGCTTAACTATTCAGGAGTAGAAAAAATACTGTACTTTTTATTTTTTTAGCACCGAGGATATGATTGGGAGCAAAGAATAGGTGTGCCTAATGCTAATTAGCACAGTTATATTATCATACACGTCCCCTTCTACTATTAAACTGTGCTACCAGTTTCTAGTCCGGGGAGTTGCACTGAATGACCCGCGCTGCTCCTGATGCTCATAGAAACTCAATGAGATTCGGGAGCAGCGCGGCTCGCCGTGCTAAAAACTGTTAGCGCAGTTTAATAGAAGAGGGAGTAACTGATTAGTGCATGCTTTGCACAGAAACCCTTACACTTTCCCTAATTGAGAAATTAGCACATGGCCATTAATTGAGGAACTCGAATATGTGGCAGGAAATCCAAACTCTAATCTAATCTAAATCTTAAGTTTATATACCGCATCATCTCCATGAGTATGGAGCTCGACACGGTTTACAAGAACTTAAAATAGTAGGTAGAGAGGAAGAAAAAAAGGATTACATTAATTTATATGAAGAAGGGGGGGGGGAAAGGGGGTGAAGGATAGAGTTACAATTTGCTGAAAAGCCAGGTTTTCAGTTGTTTGCGGAATAACTGAAGGGAGCACAGGTTCCGCAACGGGGAGGTGAGGTCGTTCCAAAGACCTGTGATTTTGAAGAGAAGGGATTTTCCCAGTTTGCCTGCATAGTGGATGCCGCGTAGGGAGGGGAAGGCTAGTTTATACCTTTGGGCAGTTCTGGAGGAGTCGGGACTGGAGGAGTTGAAAGACAATGGGATAAGAGGAGGGAGGATGCCATGAATGATCTTAAAAGCCAGGCAGGAACATTTGAAATGGATTCTGGGGATTATTGGGAGCCAGTGAAGTTTGGCAAGGAGTGGGGAGGCATGGTCAGATTTGCGTTTTGAGAAGATCAGTTTGGCTGCAGTATTCTGGATTAGCTGGAGTCTTAGAAGACTTTTTTTTGATAGATTTAAGTAGATGGCGTTGAAATAATCTAGTTTGGAGAGGAAGATGGATTGGACAAGGATGGCAAAGTGTTGTTGGCTGAAGTAGGATCTAGCTTTCCTCAGCATGTGGAGGCTGAAAAAGCATGATTTTGCCAAGGAGTTGAGGTGGTCATTGAGGGAGAGGGAGGAATCGATAATGATACCAAGAACCTTGCATGAGAATTCGAGCTGGAGTGTATCGCCTGTGGGTAGTGCGAAAAGGGTGGGCAGGTGTTCGAATTTTGGGCCGAGCCAAAGTAATTTTGTTTTTGATTCGTTTAGTTTCATCTGTACCGAGAGGGACCAGGCACGGAGTCTCATTATGCAAGCTGTAATGTTTTCGTGGAGGTTTGTGAGGTTCTGGTCAGTCTCAAGGAGGACAAGGATGTCATCTGCGTAAGTGTAGATTGTTTCCAGGGGGGATAGTTGAAAGAGTTTCAGGGAGGACATGTAGATGTTAAAGAGAATAGGGGAAAGGGGTGATCCTTGAGGGACACCGCAAGATGGAGTCCAAGGAGTGGACATGGTGCCATTTGATGTTCATATATGTCATTTGTTAAACAGTTATTTCTTAGGTTTTTAATTTTTGAGTCGAAATACTGTGCTAAATCGTTTGCTGAGGGTAGTTTAATGTTATGCATGAGTTGAGTGTAGCGTGTAGTGTCAAATAAATTCGTAACCAAGTTGAACAGCTCTTTTGTATTGATTCCATTTGAGCTAGTATTAGATGTGTTGATTTTGGCTGAGTAAAAAGCTTTACGTTTTTCTAGCTGCTTGTTTTATTGTTGCTTTGTAGTTCCAGGCAGAGAGACTGAGGAGAGGTGAGCCGGGGACGCCGAAGGGAGGAGGACTAAGGAAGCAGGCAGATCGGGGTCGCGGCGAGAGTTAGCTCCGCCCACCCCCGCGCGTCACAGGTCGCATCGGCCCGGGCTCCCCTTAAGAGGAAGGGAGCCGGGACACGAGGCGAACTGCAGAGGCGATTCTTGTAGCTGTAGCTGCTTGTTTTATTGTTGCTTTGTAGTTCCAGGCAGAGAGACTGAGGAGAGGTGAGCCGGGGACGCCGAAGGGAGGAGGACTAAGGAAGCAGGCAGATCGGGGTCGCGGCGAGAGTTAGCTCCGCCCACCCCCGCGCGTCACAGGTCGCATCGGCCCGGGCTCCCCTTAAGAGGAAGGGAGCCAACGGCGCCCAGCCGTTCGGCGCGCGGCGAAGGCGAGCGGTAAAGGCGCTCGCCTTAGTGAGAGCGCCTTTGCGAAGGAGCCTTGAGAAGGAGCCCAGGCAGCCCAGCAACAAACCTAACTTTAACTTTAAAAAAAAAAAATTGTTGTTTCTTCTCACTATTTTCTTCTTTCTCTAACTTTTAGGCTTCTCATTCTTCTCTCTCTCTCTCAACCCTTCAGCTTGTCATCCTTCTCTCTCTCTCTCTACTCTTTCAGCTAGCTGCAAGCCGAAAGCCACTCTCAACCACCGAGGGACCATAGGAACAAGGAGAAAGAAATGGAGGCTACAGGAACCCAGCAGAGCTACCCAGTTTACTGCGTCGAGTGTCATATGTATGACTACCTCCCCTCCGGGAGGCGGGCATACATATGCGGTCGGTGTCAGGAACTGGAAAGCCTGAGGATGGAGGTCGGCAGACTGAGGGTCAAGGTCCAGGAACTGGAGGGACTGGAGGAACTGCGCAACACAGAGGAGACGAGCTGGCCAACCGAGGACACAGACGGAGCAGGCCTCATTGTGGACCAGGTGAGGGACCTCGAGAAATTCATCGAGGAGGCCTATAGGAAGGTGGAAGGACAGGACCAGCAGCTGCACAGACGGATGTCGGCAGACGAGACCCAGGATCCACAAGGCGAAACCGAGGAAGGACCTAGCGGAGGAACCACACAAGAGGAGGAGACCGTGACTCACCGAGACCCCGAGGGTGAGACACCACACTACACCGAGGACACGGACCTGAGACAGAGGAGGTTGCTGAGGAAAGGGAAGTCTGCTATTGTGGTAGGAGACTCGATCTTGAGAGAGGTAGATAGTCACGTAGCTGGAGGAAGGGAGGACCGGCTAGTGACTTGTCTCCCAGGGGCCAAGACACGAGACGTCTCTGATAGGATCGAGAGGATCCTGGATGGAGCAGAGACAGAGGAGACAGCGGTGATAATCCACGTCGGAACGAATGATGTGAGCCGGAGGAACTTCAGCATGGCCACGCTGACTGACCAGTTCAGGGTCCTGGGACGAAAACTGAAGCGGAATACCCGGAGGGTAGCATTCTCAGAGATCCTACCTGTACCGAGAGCAGATGCAAAGAGGCAGGCAGACCTCCAGGCTGTGAATGCATGGTTGAGGAGATGGTGCCAGGAGGAGGGCTTCCACTTTGTGAGGAACTGGACGTCCTTCTGGGGAAAGAGTAAGCTCTACCGGCGGGATGGCCTGCACCTGAGCACAGAGGGAACTAGACTACTGGCTGCCAATGTGAGGAAGGAGATCGAGAGGGCTTTAAACTGAGGAGAGGGGGAAAGCCGACAGCTGATCTGATGTTGACGCTTCGGACAACAGTATCCAGAACAGATACTGAACGGGCTGACTGCAAGGAAGAAGTAGAGGGACCGGTGGATCTCATGATCAGACAGCGAGGGAAACAACAGGTAAAGGGAGCTTGCTGGGAGAAGGAGGAGACTGAGGGGCATGGAGACACAGGGGGACTGGATGGCAAGAAAGCGAAAGCTGAGGGCATTATAGGGGCTAAACAAGGCGAGGGGGATCGAACAGAGGCCGGGGCCCAGGAGGGGGCAAGAAAACCCAGAGGAAAAGCGGAGAAGTGGAGTGGCGGAAATGTGGGGAAGCTGAAAGCTACAAGGGTAAAGGCGGAGGGCAAAGCAGAAGTACAGGGAACAGGAGAGGCGGCCCAGGTGAATGCAGAGGTGAATGCAGAGGTGGAGGAAAAACGACGAGACCTGCGGTGCTTCTACACAAATGCAAGAAGCCTCAGGGCCAAGATGGGTGAACTAGAGGTCGTGGCCAAGGGGGAAGACCTGGATATAATTGGAATTACAGAAACATGGTGGACTGAGGAGAATCAATGGGATGTGGCGCTGACGGGGTACAAGCTCTACAGGAGGGACAGGACCCACAAGAAGGGGGGAGGCATAGCACTATATATAAAGAACTCTATCGACTCAGTCGGGATGGATATGGCAAAGAAGGCAGAGGGGCTGGAATCGCTATGGGTCAAATTGCCGGGAAACAAGGGTGCAGACATAAAACTGGGGATGTACTATCGCCCACCTAGTACGCCAGAAGGAGTCGGACACGACTTGGAAGCTGAACTGAGACAGGAGTGCAGGACTGGAAATGTAACAGTGATGGGGGACTTTAACTACCCGGGGATAGACTGGAGTACGGGTCACTCCAACTGCACTAGGGAAACAGGATTTGTAGAAGCTGTGAGGGACTGCTTCATGGAGCAACTGGTCAGGGAACCGACGCGAGGGAGTGCTACTCTTGACCTCATCCTGAACGGATTAGGGGGGCCTGCAAGCGGGGTAGAAGTGGGAGGACCACTAGGCAACAGTGACCACAATGCGATCAGATTCACATTAGAAAGGGGGACACCCATAGTAAGGAGGACCGCAACAACTGCGCTCAACTTCAAGAAAGGGAACTATGTTGCTATGAGGAAAATGGTGGGGAAGAAGCTCAGAAATATCTTTAAGATGGAGACTGTGGAAAGCGCCTGGACCCTATTCAGGGACACCCTGCAAGAAGCACAAAAAATGTACGTCCCCAATTTCAGGAAAGGCTGCAAGAACAAGCGGTCAAAGGACCCGATTTGGATCTCAGCAGAAGTAAAGAGGGCAATAAATGACAAAAAAGTATCCTTCCGGAGATGGAAAAAGGACCCAACGGAGGAAAACCACCAGGCGCACAGGAAATGCCAAAAAGAATGCCACCGAGAGGTTAGAAAAGCAAAAGGGAAATACGAAGAGGGGCTGGCCAGGGAGGCAAAAAACTTCAAGGCATTCTTCAGTTACATAAAGGGGAAACGACCAGCGAGAGAGGAGGTGGGGCCGTTGGACGATGGGGATAGGAAGGGAGTGATTAAGGAGGATAAAGAGGTAGCTGAGAGGTTGAACACGTTCTTCTCGTCGGTTTTCACGAGAGAGGACACATCTAATATACCGGACTCAGAGGAGCTCATGAGTGGGGAACAGGCTGAAAAATTGGAACACATAGAGGTAAGTAAGGAGGATGTCCTCAAACAGATAGACAGGTTAAAATGCGGCAAATCACCGGGTCCGGACGGGATCCACCCAAGGGTTCTGAAGGAACTAAGACAGGAAATAGCGGGCACAATCCAGCATGTTTGTAACCTATCCTTGAAAACTGGAGAGGTACCAAAGGACTGGAAATTGGCAAATGTCACACCTATCTTCAAGAAGGGATCGAGGGGTGACCCTGGGAACTACAGGCCGGTGAGCCTGACTTCAATTGTAGGGAAGATGGTGGAAGCTATGATCAAGGACGGCATTTGCGAGCACATTGAAAGAAATGGTCTACTGAGAACAAGCCAGCACGGATTCTGTAAGGGAAGGTCGTGCTTAACGAACCTTCTGTACTTCTTTGAGGGAATAAGCAGTCGGGTGGACAATGGGGAACCCATCGACATCATTTACCTCGATTTTCAAAAGGCTTTCGACAAGGTGCCACATGAAAGACTGCTTAGGAAGCTGTGGAACCACGGGGTGGGAGGAGATGTGCACAGATGGATCGAGCACTGGTTGTCGGGTAGACTGCAGAGGGTTGGAGTAAAGGGCCAATATTCTGACTGGCGGGGAGTCACAAGCTGTGTGCCACAGGGATCGGTGCTGGGGCCGTTACTCTTCAACATATTTATCAATGACCTGGAAAAAGAGGCAAAGTGCGAGGTCATAAAATTTGCAGATGATACCAAACTGTGCGGCAGAGTTAGGTCCAGGGAGGAGTGTGAGGACCTGCAAAGGGACCTGGAGAAGCTGGAGGACTGGGCAGACAAATGGCAAATGCGCTTCAATGTGGAAAAATGCAAGGTCATGCATATAGGGAAAAAGAACCCGTTGTTCAACTACAAAATGGGGGGGGCATTGTTGGGAGACAGCAGACTTGAGAGAGACTTGGGTGTGCTGGTGGATGCATCACTGAAGCCATCTGCACAGTGCGCAGCAGCCTCGAAAAAAGCCAACAGGATGCTGGGCATCATAAAGAGGGGCATCACAACCAGGACGCGGGAAGTCATCATGCCATTGTATCGAGCGATGGTGCGTCCGCATCTGGAATACTGCGTGCAGTATTGGTCGCCATACCTCAAGAAGGACATGGCGGTGCTTGAGAGAGTCCAAAGGAGAGCGACGAAACTGGTAAGAGGGCTGGAACACTGCCCATACGCCGAGAGGTTGGATAAGCTGGGGCTCTTCTCCCTGGAAAAAAGGAGGCTCAGGGGAGATATGATAGAGACCTTCAAGATCATGAGGGGCATAGAGAGGGTGGATAGGGACAGATTCTTCAGACTGAAGGGGACAACAGGTACGAGGGGGCACTCGGAGAAACTGAAGGGAGATAGGTTCAAAACAAATGCAAGGAAGTTTTTTTTCACCCAGAGGGTCGTGGACACTTGGAATGCGCTGCCGGAGGAGGTGGTCGGGCAGAGTACGGTACAGGGATTCAAACAGGGATTGGACGGATTCCTGAGGGATAAAGGGATCGTGGGATACTGAGAGAAGTATCCAGGAAATAAGTATAGAAACCCGACCAGGTCGTGCATGTGCAAAACCGGAGGGTTAGGACTTCGATGGGAAGATAGGACTTCAATGGGAAACCAGGGTGGCAAGGGGGCCCCTTCTGATGATTCAGACAGGTGACCTGTTTGGGCCGCCGCGGGAGCGGACTGCTGGGCATGATGGACCTATGGTCTGACCCGGCGGAGGCACTGCTTATGTTCTTATGTTCTTATGTTCTTTCTTCAGTTATTGTAGATTTTTATGTTGGATTTCCAGTTGTTCCGGTCTGACAAGTTTCCCGTTTTCTTCCAAATTCTTTCCAATTGTCTTACTAATTGTTTCATTTTTAGAAGTTCGGTGTTAAACCATTTGTTATATATTTGAGTAGTTTTTGCTATTTCGTTTAGGGGCAATTTTATCTATAATGGATGTGCTAGTTTTTATCTAGTGGTCCCAAAAATCAACCTCTTCTCCTATCTCCGCTTGTAGTTCATATTGCGACCAATATTCCTCTGGATTGATATGATCCCTTGTGAGATGTTCTCTATTTATCTTTGGATGTGTTTTGGATTTTAAATCGGTCCAAGTTAAATTGAAATAAGTAAAATGATCGGACCAGATATCGTGACACCAGGTACCATCAGATAGAGAGTTAGAAGGGTCTGAAAACTCCTTTGTTGCCATAGCTACCACATCTAAATGATGGCCTTTTTCATGATATATCAAGGGTTGAAAAGTTTAACGGTGTGTGACAGGGATCCGGCTAGGCCTAATAAAGCCAAGGGAAAAGCTCCTGTAAGTATCACTAAAGTTCCAGTGACTAAGTGGAAGAAACATCCTGGGTATAGTGGAAATCCTGTGCACAATGTCAAGAGTGAGCCTGCCCCTTTAAAAGTTCACAGAGCTCAGGCAGGAACTAGAAGGACAGGGCTCTTTAAGAATTTAGCTGACTCTGCTGTTAGGAGGCGTGGTTGCTGGCCGAGTCTCCCTTTTTCTGAGCTTCCCTTGTCAGAAGGAGAAGAGAGGCAGCTGGGACTGGAAGCTGAGGAAAAGCTGAGAAGGAAGTCAGCTGGAGCAGCTAACTTATGGCCAGCACAGGAAGGTTCTCACATGGAGTGGGAAATGGAAAACCCTGAAGTACAATTTGAGGTTTGTGATATGGACTGGCTGGAGAACAATGTTATGTCTCATGGGGAAGAGCACCCCATGGAATGGGAGTAGGTTTGGAAAGCCTGAATTTTCTTTTCCTTTGTGAAGGGTTTTTCCTTTTTGGAGTTTTGTGTTTTGAAAGTATTTTTATACACTGTTTTGAACCTGTGCTGGGAGCTACAGAATTTACCTTGATCTTATATGATTGGAAAGAGTGGCAACACCTGTAGGAGAACCGGCCTCTCTGCTCCTACTAAGGGGAATTGCTGTTCAAGGTTACTACAAACATAATTAATGCCAATACTGGTAAAAGCCTTATATCCTAAACCATTACCAGAGGCATGAACTGTTCTATCTTACCTTGAAGGTGGCATATAGGATGAACTGTATTTTGTGTTATTATTGTTTTGAATTTATCTCTGAAAGCACAGCCGGTGCTGGGATTAGAACTTGCGGTGTATGAGAAAAGAAGCAGCAGAGAAAACTGGAATGTTTGGTTTTTTATTGATGCCAAATTTTGACCTTTTTGTTTGGAACTTTCATTGATGTTCAATAAAAGTGTAATATTTGGACAAACCAGGCCATTTTGGTGTGCAATTAATCTGTTTCTTGGTCCCACAAACTCAGATTTTCCAAATAATTTAACAGTAAACACACACATTGGGTCCCCCTGGCATAGACAGAAATATTGGGCCCCTGCCGGCATAGGAAGCAAGATTGGCAATGGCAACTGCAAGCGGTGCTCAGCCCAAAGCTTCCCTCCCAGGTAGAAACAGGAAGCTATGTCAGAGGGGAAGCTTTGGGCTGAGCAACGCTTACAGTTCCCGTATGTTCGGATTCCAAAGCAGCGTTCAGATTCCAGGGCATTTATTTATTTATTTTTTAAAAAAATTCAGATTCCAAGTTATTCGAGTTCTGGGGTATTCAGATTCCGAGGTACCACTGTACCCCCAAAACAAAAATGGTTAAATCTATAAAAGGCAATAAAAGGCAAACATCACTGTTCAATTCTCTCTCTATAAGCACTTACACATCTTAATACAAAATGGTTGGAAAAGACATTTTGAGATTGTTTTTCTGAATTCAGTCAGGATTAGGGAAACACCACAAATCTATGAACTCTGCTGTTTCTCCATTCCAAAACTGTTTTTAACTTGAACTCCCAGCAGCCTCACAGCTTATAAAATACACATAACAAGTAGAGACATTGTAAGGTAAGACTGCAAAGTCAGCAATTAAAAAACTGGTTATAATCACCACATGACTTCCTGGACTATGACCCACAGGGGCCTACTTCATCTCAGACTAGCATTTATGTATTCCATTCCTGTACTCAAGTGAAGAATAAAGACAAAATGCATCCCCCCTCCAAATCTATATAACCACCCAAGTGGCCAAACTTTGCAAGAAGACAAGTGGTCTGCATGACAATTACAATTCCTGTTCAAGCTTGAGCAGCTATGGAATCAGATGCTCACACATCTCATTTTGATTAGTCTTGCTGAAAAATGCTAATCTTGCCCCTCCTCGATGAGGCTTTCCCTTTCTGCTGAAACACCGCAGTAATAAACATCCTATAGATAACAATAAACAACTTTATCTGGTTTAAAAAATTAAGCACTTCAGTTAATACAGTCTAGTCTTAAACACTCTCTATGAATTGTGATCTCTTACAATAATTGCTTGCTTGACAAAATATCTCTTTATAAAGCACATTGGGCCCGATTTACTTTTTGTTTTTTTAGCCACATCTCTTTTTGGGGAATAACAAAGCTTAGTAAATCAGGTCTTCTTGCAAGGACATATTGTTTTCATGTTCTCTCTTGTAATGCAATTAGCTGGGCAGCTATGAACCATTTCTTGAAAACAATTATGATAAAAGACATTCATACCAATGATTAAATCCATTCTATAGCTAAACATATTTTATGTATCCCATAATTTCCAATAACCTTCATCAATTACTTGAACTCATTAGGAGTAATGTGATATTCTGAATGTTTTTTTTTAAATGACAATATACACTTTATAATTCAGAATATAGAGTGTATAACCTTTCCTATCATCAGATTTGTTGAGTAAAGTGGTGTGGTAATAGAAATAAAACAAAGAAATAAGATGATAGCTTTTTATTAGAATAACAATACTTATTTGGATAGTTCTTCAAGGCAATACCTTATTCTTCAGATCAGAAATGAGCAAATAATGAAAAATATCAGAATGTACTGTATATGTGAAATATAAAAGCACTCTCATGGGAAAAAGTAAGCGTGGGTGGGGAGAAGAGACAGGGAAAGATTAATAGATGATCAGAGGGTGACAAAGCTGTATAATTTTATGGTTTATAATGTGATGGAAAACCCAGATCTTTATTAAGTCCTGTCTGGTGGGCATGAAATGATTTCATCATTTTAACTTCAAGGGTTTTATGTTCTTGTTCTCACTATAAAGTCATTCATGCAATGCTTTGATCTTGCAAAATGCTATTCTAGTGCCATGTAGTCCTGAACACTAGGGTTAGACATCTGAACCCGCAAGTTGCTTGCAGAATGATATAATTCTTCTTTCAATTCTGCCTCCTTCCAGTAGGCTTGTTCCTGTCCCCTTAGTTTATCTTCTTCTAACAAGTTGTTCAGATGTGTTTTATTATTATTATTTTTATGTCATTTTAGGTAGGAGGCTCAGTGCCCAGAGGTTTCCTCTTGTTAGGACCTCTGCCTGTGAGAAGATGCAGACTCCGCAGCAGAAGTCTGCTGCTAGCAGGATCAGCCCTCAGGGACACCTGTATAGCCAGACTGTTGTAATATTTTTGGAGTTTGGGGACCATCCTCTGAGTAGCTGCTCTCATCCCTGATTTATAAGGAGCTTGAGCACAGGCTGTTTGGCTCTTTCCTGGCCTAGCCAGGATTAATAGTGGGCCGACTGCATGGTTCTCTCCCCCCCCCTCTTCGCAGTGAGACAGTTTCCAGAAGTTGAGGCTCAGTCCGACGTTGGTATGACTGGCAGCCCAAAGATGAAGTTTATAGTGCAAGCTTGTGAGGCAGAGCTCTTCTCCATTTGTCCAGTTGCACTTCTGAGCTGAGGCAGGCAGGAATCACATGACAAAGTCAATAAGGCTATTATAGTCTATGAGGAAAATGGGGGGGGAGGTCTGAAAAAGTTATATTTGAGGGTTTATCAAGCCAGACCTAGGGTCCCTCCTCTAAAACCATTTCCCTGTAGTTTATGTACTTCAGGGGAGCCCTCCCTTTAGGCTATTTTTGATGTAAATTTGCTGATGGTGGCAATCACGGATTTTAAGGGGACAACAGAAAAAGAGAGCTGACCTCAAAAATAGAACTGTACAAAAGAAGAGGTTAGAGAAATATTGAAACCAACCAATAGTTACGTTTATTAAAACATAAGTAAAAACATTGATAAAGTTCTAGGTCTTAAAAAAGACCATATACAATCCAACAAAGGAATCCTAGAAATGTCTCTACCAGGATCCGGGTTTCAGCAACTAGAGTTGCCTTCCTCAGGGGACAATATGTAAACTGTAAATAAATAGAACATGGAAATGAAACATAGTAAAAAATATAACAACATATCAAAAAACATCAAACACAAAAAAGTAATTAAAAACAATCCAAAAACATATAGCATAGAATGAGCATCAGTAAAACCAGATCATATACCGTATTTTCACGCATATAACGCGCGCGTTATACGCGTTTTTACCTACCGCGCATACCCCTCGCGCGTTATATGCGTGAGCGCGGTATACGAAAGTTTTAAAACATAGTTCCCACCCCGCCCGACGCCCGATTCACCCCCCCCAGCAGGACCACTCGCACCCCCACCCCGAACGACCACTCGCACGCGCTCCCACCCGCACCCGCATCCACGATCGGAGCAAGAGGGAGCCCAAGCCCTCTTGCCCGGCCGACTCCCCGACGTCCGATACATCCCCCCCCCCGGCAGGACCACTCGCACCCCCACCCCGAAGGACCGCCGACTTCCCGACAATATCGGGCCAGAAGGGAGCCCAAACCCTCCTGGCCACGGCGACCCCCTAACCCCACCCCGCACTACATTACGGGCAGGAGGGATCCCAGGCCCTCCTGCCCTCGACGCAAACCCCCCTCCCCCCCAACGACCGTCCCCCCCCCCCAAGAACCTCCGACCGCCCCCCCAGCCGACCCGCGACCCCCCTGGCCGACCCCCACGACCCCCCCACCCCCCTTCCCCGTACCTTTGGAAGTTGGCCGGACAGACGGGAGCCAAACCCGCCTGTCCGGCAGGCAGCCAACGAAGGAATGAGGCCGGATTGGCCCATCCGTCCTAAAGCTCCGCCTACTGGTGGGGCCTAAGGCGCGTGGGCCAATCAGAATAGGCCCTGGAGCCTTAGGTCCCACCTGGGGGCGCGGCCTGAGGCACATGGTCGGGTTGGGCCCATGTGCCTCAGGCCGCGCCCCCAGGTGGGACCTAAGGCTCCAGGGCCTATTCTGATTGGCCCACGCGCCTTAGGCCCCACCAGTAGGCGGAGCTTTAGGACGGATGGGCCAATCCGGCCTCATTCCTTCGTTGGCTGCCTGCCGGACAGGCGGGTTTGGCTCCCGTCTGTCCGGCCAACTACCAAAGGTACGGGGAAGGGGGGTGGGGGGGTCGTGGGGGTCGCCAGGGGGGTCGCGGGTCGGCTGGGGGGGCGGTCGGAGGTTCTTGGGGGGGGCGGTCGTTGGGGGGGAGGGGGGTTTGCGTCGAGGGCAGGAGGGCCTGGGATCCCTCCTGCCCGTAATGTAGTGCGGGGTGGGGTTAGGGGGTCGCCGTGGCCAGGAGGGTTTGGGCTCCCTTCTGGCCCAACTACCAAAGGTACGGGGAAGGGGGGTGGGGGCGTCGTGGGGGTCGCCAGGGGGGTCGCGGGTCGGCTGGGGGGCGGTCGGAGGTTCTTGGGGGGGGCGGTCGTTGGGGGGGAGGGGGGTTTGCGTCGAGGGCAGGAGGGCCTGGGATCCCTCCTGCCCGTAATGTAGTGCGGGGTGGGGGTAGGGGGTCGCCGTGGCCAGGAGGGTTTGGGCTCCCTCCTGGCCCGATATTGTCGGGGAGTCGGCGGTCCTTCGGGGTGGGGGTGCGAATGGTCCTGCCGGGGGGGGGATGAATCGGACGTCGGGGGGGGGTGAACGGAGAGTCGGGACAGCGCACGGAGAGGCGGGGCAGTGCACGGAAGTCAGGGGGGGTGAACGGAGAGTCGGGACAGCGCACGGAAAGTCAGGGCAGTGCATGGAAGTCAGGGGGGGGTGAACGGAGAGTCGGGACAGCGCACGGAGAGGCGGGGCAGTGCACGGAAGTCAGGGGGGGTGAACGGAGAGTCGGGACAGCGCACGGAGAGGCGGGGCAGTGCACGGAAGTCAGGGGGGGTGAACGGAGAGTCGGGACAGCGCACGGAGAGGCGGGGCAGTGCACGGAAGTCAGGGGGGTGAACGGAGAGTCGGGCAGCATGCGCGGTATAATCGTGAGCGCGTTATACCAAAGTTTTTGTGCTTATCATCGTGATTTCTGCGCGCTATACACGTGTGCGCGTTTTATACGGGTGCGTGTTATTTGCGTGAAAATACGGTAAGCCATAGGAGCTAAAACATAAGCAGGAAAAATGTTAAGAAAGCATAGTTTAAGTATAAAAAGTAAATCAAGTGCAAATGATCAAAAAGCATGATTGAATAAAACATGCATCAATGAAACACAGCAGCACTCCTAAAATAAAAACAAATGTGTTAAGATACAGTTATGTATCAAAAGTTATGGAAAAAGATAATTGTTCATATTGGAAAATAATAAAAATTTAGAAATTAAAAAGATAATGTAAATTTGAAACAATCTTTTTTTCTGCAGCCTCTATGTGCCTCAAAACCCCTCGCTATTGCATAAAATTGATAGATATGGACCCCTCAGGCCTTCATACTCCTGTATCAAGCCAAGTTTGTGCTGGATGGTCAAGCTTTACCCCATGGAGTGTCCATGTGCTCTGGGGCACACGGAGGAGGGGAGGGGCAGGAGCCTTGAGTTCAGCCTCCTCTGAGTCCTTCAGGGCTAGGGATCCACAGGAAGCTTGATCCTAATAGAAGCAATTTCCAAAGCCCTCCAAAAGAGATTTGACTAAGCATAGGTGCATGGACACTGTAGAGCCCAGGAGGACCTTCAGGGAGTCCCTGTCAGGGTCATTGAGACCTGTTCAAGACTTTACCATGGATTTTGTGAGCTTAATATGAAATGCTTTAACAAACTGTTGGGGTCCCCCAGCATCTGCTGAAGGCATAACACTGGGGGTGGCACCGGGGATTAGTCCTCGGCCCACGCGAGTTGCAGACGAGTACCCAGAGCTGGACCAGGTTGTCCAGTCTGACATCGACTGAGTGAATGAAAGGTCCATGTCTTTATTGTGCCAGGACGCAGTTTCCCTGGAGGAGTCCAGTTCTCTGCTTGAGACCAGCGGACAAGAATTAGTGGTTGCCCTGGACTAGGGGGAAGACAGTGCAGTGGCTCAGAGCTCCTGGGCTTAATAGTTAATTTGTTATGTGAATTGCAGCTGGATTTTCCACCAGCATCTACGTCACTGCTCAATTATGAGAAGCTCAGTGACTCCGACCACATTCTTTCCCTCGCATCCTGACATAATGAAGCTAGTTGCTAACTACTGGGAGTCTCCAGAAGGGTCCTGGTGAGTAGCCAAGACTATGGCCAAGCTTTACCCCATGGCTCCAGATTTTCAACAGCAATTTGTTCAGTCAAAGGTGGATTCGTTGGTAGCACAAGTCACCAAGCAGAATTCCCTACCTAGTGAAGGAGGTGTGATGTTGAAGGATACTCAGGACCACAAGGTGAATGTGGTTCTCAAGAGGCAATTTGAAATGCTTTAGCCTTAGGAATTAAAGTGGCAGCCACAGCTTCCTTTGTGGCACTGGCTTGGCACACTCGGCTAGCTTGGGTCCCGGCATAAGAGGCAGACAAGGACCCGCAGATGATCCTTTCTAGGGTAAATTATATAGCATACGTTATGTATGACATCTTAAGAGACATGACCAAAGTGTCAGCCTATTCTATCTCCGACGGATGCTTTGGATTAGACAATAGGCAGGAGACTTGGCTTCTAAGGCCATCCTCAGCAAACTTCCCTTCAAGGGTCAGGTGCTATTTGGAAATGGTATGGATGAGCTGATGGCCAGTGTTACAGACAATCACCCTAAGGCCTTGCCAGACAGCAGACCCAAGATTCAGTTCTTAGTGGGAGGCCAAGCAATGCAGAGGTCCTTTCAGGGATCACAGCAGAAGTTCAGTGGGGGCAGAAGGCAGCAAGCCTCTGACTCTTGCCCCTCTTCAGCCTCCAAGAAAGCACAATGATGCCAGGTCAGTGACCGCACCCCCCAGGTAGGGTGCAGGCTGTTGGCTTACTGGAGGGTCTGGGCACAGATAGGTGCAGATTGTTGGGTCCTGGAGGTTATTCAAGAAGGTTACAAGATTGAGTTCTGTGTCCCCCTTCCGAACTTCTTTGTAGATTAGAATCCTCAACTCTTTAATAAAAATGATGTTAAAAAAAAATCCTCAGTCCTCTTAGAGAGAGGAAGAGATAATGGCTACTGCAGATGGGCAGACTAGATGGTCCATTTGGCCTTTATGTACCATCATGTTTCTATGTTTCCTCAATCTCCGCACCTTAGAGCCAGTTCTGGACAAAGACTAGGGATCAGGCAGATGCTCCATATACTTCAAAGTGCCAAAGATAGGCTCAGATGACTGGAGATTAATTCTGTATCTCAAGTTAGTGAATGCTGTGCTGAAAGTATTGCACTTCTACATGGAAACCTTTTATTCGGTCATTGCAGCAGTGGCACCTGGGGAATTTCTTGCCTCGATTTGATGGAGACCTATCTTCACGTTCCCATTTTTCTAGCTCCCAGGAGGTACTTACAGTTCCATGTAATGAAGTAGCATTTCCAGTTCTCCACTCTCCTCTTTAGCCTTGTCACGGCACCTCCCACCTTAACCAAGGCAGGGATCCAAGTACACCCATATTTGGACGATTGGCTGGTCAAAGCCCTGTCCAAGGAAGAGGGTGAACTGTTAGGCTCAAGAGTGGAATTCCTTCTCCTTCTATAAAGGAGATTCAAACCAAACTCGAGAGATTCACTGAATTAGATTTTGAATCACAGCACAACCAGAAATATGGTCAGCATTTAACCCTTTTACCATAATTTGGGAAGATGTTTGACACTTCATATTTTAACATATCATCTGTATTACAGATTTCATTGCTACAGCAAATGTTATGAGATGGTTAACTCTCTTTCACTATTGGCAGGAAAATTTATATGGAATATGCACTGGGTTTAAAGTGGCTCCACCAGTGGATTCCTTTTTGAATTTCAGATTTTGACAGTAAATTGTCTATATAAGTCAATAAGCAGTCAAAGCCCAGTAATATCTTTTCAGAATGAAACCACAAAATGGTCACCTTATCAATAGCCTAGTCTCATTATGTTTTTAATACATGTTCATTACTGTATCTTGCAATGTTAATGTTGTTTTTAGACTTAGGGCTAGATACTATAACTTTTTTTTTTAATGGGAGAAAATCGTCCTTACTTAGATTTCATACCATTTGCTGTAGCAATGAAATCTGTAATACAGATGATAAGTTAAAATAAGAAGTGTCAACACTTCTTCCCAAATTATGGTTAGAAGGGTTACTTGCTGACCATATTTTTGGTTGTGTTGTGATTCAAAATCTAATTCAGTGAATCTCTTGATTTTTGGTTTGAGATTCTTTTTTAGAACGGGAAGGAATTCCAGGTCTAGTTCTTGTCTTTTTTAGCTGTAGCTCAAGATTAATGCACAGTAGGTGTTTTTCAACTTCAGAGTTCTTCCTGACTAACGGGGTCAATACTAAGCATGCAGGGGTCAGCATTTCTTTAAACCCTGACTGCCACTAGTAAAATTATACTGAGATATTCAGTGCTGAGTCATGTCTGGGCACTGACATTAAATATCTGGATTCATGAACAGACCTTGAAGTTATGCAGGTGCTAGATGATATTCAGTGCTGGTATCTGCATACCTCATAGAGCAAAGATAGAACTGCTTTTTAGGTAGGAATCTGCGCTAAATACGGTAAAACCTTGGATTGCAAATTACATGGTATGCAAGTGTTTTTGCAAGACAAGCAAAACATTTTATTAGATTTGAACTAGAGAATGACACGGGGAAAAATTCTGTCCCCGTCACCGCCCCGTCCCTGGACCACCATCCTCTGCACTGCTCCATCCCCGCTGTCCCTTTCACCACCCCGTCCCTATCTCTGCCGTCCCCTTCATCGCCCCGTCACCGCCCCGCTGTCTCTTTCACCGCCCCATCCCCATTCCCGTCCCCTTCTTCAGCGTCTTCTCCTCTCCATCCCCCCACCCCCAACACCCTTCACGTGGTCCAGCAGCTCCCTCCCGCCAGCCAGCCGTGCATTTCCCTCCCTCCCTCCTTTTTCCCTTACCTTTTCTTCTTAAAACTGGCGATTTCTATAAGGCTACGAGCTGTATTACAGCTGGAGTCTTGAAGTCGCGTCGCGTTGCCTGCTGGTAAAAGTCTCCTCTGACGCAACTTCCTGTTTCCGGTTGCATCGGAGGAGACATTGAGTTGCCTGCTAGAAGTCTCCTCCAATGCAACCGGAAACAGGAAGTTGCATCATAGGAGACTTTTACCAGCAGGCAACGCGACGCGACTTCAAGGCTCCGGCTGTAATACAGCTCGTAGCCTTATAGAAATCGCCAGTTTTAAGAAGAAAAGGAAGGAAGGAGATGCATGGACGGATGGCGGGAGAGAGTGGGCTGCCGGTTTGAACGCTCGTTCACCGCGCGTTCACTCCTTGTTCACCGCCCCTTGCTACCATTCACCACTCCACGGGGCGGTGAATGGCCTCGTCCCCGAACTCGCGGTGACCATTTTTTTTGGTCACCGTTTTGGCAGGTTACCCGCAGCTAAACGTGGCTAGCCGCGGGTAACCACCACCGTGTCACTCTCTAAGTTTGAACTTGATATACAAACAAGGTCTTGCAATACAAGTACATACAGTATTTTGTATTAAAGTTTTTGGTTGTGTAGCTTCCATTATTTCTTAATGGGAAATTTGCTTTGATGTATGAGTGTTTTGGATTACAAGTATGTTTTCGGAATGAATTATGCTCGCAAACCAAGGTTTTACTATATTGCCAATATCTTCTGGGTCTGCCAGTGGCTGGTATATTCAGTGCCAGTGCCTAGACTTGGCCAGGTACTGAATATCAAAGTTTTAAGTGATGCTGAATATCTGAGGATGACCCACTTTGCATGGGTTAAAAAAGCAAGAGCCTCTCCTGCCTGCTTGAGCCACTGAAAATCAACCCCTAAGATTTTACCTTAGTCAAAGAAGAGTGGGGAGCAATTCTACAACAAAGCATCTCCAGTTGGATACCCCAAAACTGCATGACTGCAATCAATTCTTAAAATATCTTAAAACGGCACCCGAGCGCCCAGGTTCCTTGAGAAAATACTAGCGTAATCTGTCATCGAAGCACCTAATGTTTATGCACTTGCAGTTACACCAGCCAGAAACTTGGCAGAACTGTTGGCATCTAATTGTGGCAGGGATGAGTGTAACTTACAGTATTCTATAAGTCACATGTTTAAGTGTGACCCTCTCACCCATGTATACATCCCTTTAGATTTATGCACTATGTCCCTGGTTTTGTATAGTGCAACCAAAACTGTGCACACAAATCTGTGTGCATTGTTGATTTGTGCATGCAACTTAATTACTTAAGCCAATTCGTGCGGATAATTGGCAATTCACAAGTAATAACTGTTAGTAATTGGCACAATTAGAATTTACGCACAACACTTCTCAAGCATTTTGTATAAAGCGGTGCATGTAAATTCTAGCAGGGGTGTCCAACCTTTTGGCTTCCCTGGGCCACATTGGCCGAAAAAAATGTTTCTGGGGCCGCACAAACGTGCAAACACTGCAGCAAGACAGAGGAGGGAGCTGGCAAGACGGTAAACACCTGGGGGCGGCAGAAGAAATCACTGCATCGCCCTCAACCGGGGCCGCGCAAAATGCTTCACGGGGCTGCAGGTTGGACACCCCTGTTCTAGTGTGTGGATCTTAAAAGGGGGTATGGACAGGCCATGGGCGTTTCTAAAAACTAGATACACTTATCTAATATACTTAATCCACACACACTTAGGCACCCGTATTTAGGCCTGGTTTTCATTCGCATCAATTGGTGCGCCTAATGTTAGTCACACACATAGACGCTAATGTGATTCTATAAACTGTACCTAACTTTTTGAGGTGTTTTACAGGATTGTGCTAAACGCTGTCCTTTTTTATGCCAGGTTTTATAGGCATCATATATAGAATAAGACCCTATGCAAGGTAGGTGTGCTGTTATAGAATAGCATTCAGGAGCCCTACTGCAGCTTTCACGGGCAAGTGGACACTGACATGTGTAACTGTTAGTATTCTATGGTCCTTATTTTAGAAGCTCCGTTCATAGTTTAGATGTTTAGATCTGGGAATAAAAATATCTACCTGTGATAAACTAATGAACCCAAATTTTAGAAAGATGATATTTAAACATCTGAATCACCAATATGTGCATAAGACAGAGGTGGGAAAACATGGTCCTCAAAGGCCATAACCCACTCGTGTTTTCAAGATTTACCTTATCATGACCGGGATACCAATCCAGTTGATAACCCGAAATTGGACGAACTACGATCGTTTAAATTTCCCTTTCTGGTGGGCAAATCTATGCTCCAGCTGTAGATATGAAAGAATGAATGCCGATAGTTTGGGGCACAGTAGTTCATTTAAATTGGTTTGGGGCCCATTGACATCTTACATTTCTTCACTATAGTAGGTCTTTGATTAGGAGTCAGTTTTTGTTTGTTTTCAAACACATCCAGGGAAAGGGGGGGGATTATTTCTGTCCTAATTTGTTCTTTGGGTATTTACACTTGGTGCAGGTGGGAGGATGGGAGGATATCATTAATTAGAATAGGGTAAGGTTTATGCAATAATCTATTTTTTTGTTTTATTGAATATTCATTGGGTGGGTGGGAGAAAATGGTTGGTTATTAATACTTATAAGTTGAATGTGCTTTTATTGCATTATTATGGGCTCCTTTTATGAAGGCGCGTTAGGGCCTTAACATGTGGAATAGCACACGCTACCCGCTACCGCCTCCTCTTGGCAGGCAGTAGTTTTTCTGCTAGCATGCGCTATAGCTCGCGCTAAAAACACTAGCGCACCTTCATAAAAGGAGCCCTATATGTTTCATTTTATGTATTGCACTGTTGAAGTTTGGAAAATCAATAAAGGATTAAAAAAAACAGATTTACACATGATTTCTCGCGACAAAGAAGTGACGTCATAGGGAGAGCCAAAGCCTGTGTGAACAACAGGTTGGAGATGCTGCTGGCACCAGCAAAGAGTTAGAGAGCTACGTGGGGGCGGAGAGAAAGAGAGATGCCAGCACCCCCACAAAGTCCACCCCCACCCCCCCTTACTGCTCCACTGCACTCCAGGATTCCTACCCTCAACTGAACACCCACCCTGACTTTCTTCCAAATCATTTCTCCTAATACAAACCCAACCTCTACCCAAACCCTTGGACCCTGCAGACACATTAGGACTTATCCAGATATAATCTCTGGTGGTGTAGTAGAATAAGGGCAGTGGTCTCCCGCTTTTTTTTTTTTGTAAATCTTTATTAGTTTTCAATTCTTTACAGTACAATACAATGAATTTAAATATAAACAAATCAAACAAAAGCACTTTAAATATACAAATATTTCAAAAACAAACTTTGCACCCCTCCTCCTCCCCTTAACTAATGAAAATAAAACCACATGTATAATTTCAATAAAATAGATATAATAAATAATAATTGTAATGTTTTCCTCCCTCCCTCCCTCCCATCCTGGATGTGTAAGGAGGTCAGATAAAAAGAAAAGGTACATGACAGCTATTGTGACTCAATAAATGATGTCAATGGGCTCCACACCCTTTCATATGCACTACTATATCCTAAAATTTCAGCATTCATTCTTTCATATTTATAGCTAGAACATAAGTTTGCCCACCAGAAAGTATAATTAAGTCGGTCATAACTCTTCCAGTTATGTGTTATCGTCTGGATGGCTATTCCCGTCATTATTAAGAAAAACTGGCCTCTGATCTTACTCTATCTGCTTTGGATGGCAACAATGACCCCTATCAGTAGGGGTTAGCCTTCCATGTATTGCTAGGAATCATAAACACCATAGGCAGAAAGGTAAGAATGGAAGGGGTCACTTCTATCTTATTCCACTGCATAAGCAAAGATTACCTCCAAGTAAGTCCTGGAGTGGCTGGAGAGTCCAGGAGCTGGGAGAAGGTTGGGTTTGGCTATATGAGTATCTTTGCATTGTGGGAAGGACTTAGAGGGAGATCAAATGGTACTCAGAAAAGGTAGGGAATCTTCTTGTGATTTGCTCATGGAATTAAGTGGATCAGAATTGATCTGATTAAGAAGATAGTCTGATCTCATGGGGGGGATATGAGTGGGGAGTAGGATTGGTTAGCCACATCAGTTGGATATTATTTTTTTTTTAATCACTTTGATGTTTTTAGTCTGAAATCCTCACATATAACTCCTGACATCTGCTTTGTTTTACTAAGAGATGCGTGTAGCATTTTTTTGTAATTCTTTCAAATGGTACTGAACCTTTAATGTGCTCTACTACCATATTTCATGATTTACCAATCTGTCTTAATATTTCATTGTCTTTCAGAAAAATGTGATGAACAACTGGTCTCTGGATTACCACATTCATCCTTCAGCAGTTCCTCAATTATGTCCGGCATCTATGCTCCAGGCTACGCTAAACTAAACAAGAGAGGAGGTAAGATATTCCCATCTGCAGCTGCAGTGTGATTTCTTCTTGTAAGTGGGTTATAATCAGGACATAATTTGTAGACCAAAAATAAGTTACACCATGAAGTCAAAGGAAAGGGCAGGCCAAGGATGGGAGCAACAGAAAAAAAAGTGATTCACTGGGAGTGGACTAAGATTCCAATTGATACAACTGCTTCATTGCAGTTTTCATTTGGTTTCAAAAACAAGTGTAATCTGTAGTCATCATTAAGGAAGTAATTTTAGAATGATATTTTAATGCATGTGTGACCATATATGTGTATACATGGGATCTTATAAAACACCATCTGGTATAAGGGTACAAGCCATGAGATGAAGGTGTATACTTTGCTGGTAGGCATACACAGGACAGAGTTGTGGCTAGTATTTTATAAAGATAAATAAGCACCTATTTGTTTATAATATTTAGCCCATAGATATACCTCTATAGGTGCCTACTCATAGTACCCTGTTGTACTCACAACAACTTTTATGTATAGCATTAAATAAATGCTTTGCAATTTACTGAGCACACAAAACTCCAGTAACCTGAAAAAGAAGAATATGGTCTAGAGGAAGGCTACTAAAATGGTTGATGGTGTTCATCAAAAGGCATACAGGGTGTGACAGGGAATACTTGGCAACCCAAGAAATCCCAAGGGAATAAGAGAACCTACCCTGTCACTGGGGAGAGAGAGAGCCAAAAACAGTAGCACTCAGCTAGAACCAAAAGCTGCAGGAAATAAAAACATTTCTGCATCAAAGTTGTATGTATCCTTATCTGAGGATCCTAACAGGCTGAGACAGTCCACAGATTCCATAGCTCCTGCTCTAGTTAGTGAGAAAAGAGGGGTAGGGAGGAGAAATCTTTCATAGATAAGCTACCAGAACACTGTGAGGCAGACAGGTAAAACCCCTATGTCTCAGCCAATGAAGAGCTCTGTTCCACCTGGGAGCCTCATTAAACAGGTAGGGGAACAGAGAGTGAGACAGATGGGTTCCCTTGCTCATGGGAAACTGAAGGAGAAGAGTTCTACTGCACAGGGGAAACTGAAAGAGACAGGCTCCATTACACATGGACAACTTAAGCAGGAAAGCAGCTTGCTTAAGCCCTCAGTAGCAGCCATTCATGGAAGGAAGGCTGAGAGAGAGATCATGGCTAGAGAAATTCTAAGGCTCAGTGAGGCTAGACATTCTACATGGGGTAGGAACCATATGCCAGAGGTCCACAATGTAGAAATGAATGTGAAGCAGAATGTGATAGAAGAATGTGTGGAATGTGATGAGAGTGTATCTGTTAGTACAAGAGACGATAGTAAATGTTATGGGAGCCAGGTGAAGATATAGGAGAGTTGCCTAGAGCCTGGTATGATTGATAGTTTCTCTTGAAAGCTGAATTAAAGAATGTCAGATTATATTCATGCTTATACTAGTAAACTCATGGTTAAGACTTTGTTAAAGACAAGGTGAGCCCAAGAAAGTTAGTTAAACCTAACAAACCTCCATCAGTGACAGTGTTGAATTTCTGTTACGTGTGGGTAAAGTTGCAGTATGGGGGAGGGAAGTCATTGACCCTTTCCTTTCCTGTTTGCTACTCCAAAAAAGCAGTACTATGCTATAAGAGTAATGCTAAGAAAGCAAACTTAAAAGCTTTGCTAGAAGGGTTAGGGGAGGGAATGCTATCTTATGATCTTTTATGGCTTATGATGTTGAGATAGATAGAAGAAAATATTGTGTCAGTATATATTTATTACCCTGCATCTGAGCCATAATAAATCAGGATTTGAGTTCCTGTTTTCCTTTCTATGCGCTGAACTACATCGAGTTGGGTTCGTTCTGTTAATTAGAAAGTCACTGTAGGAGGAGCAGAGGTATTTTAGTTTTTCATGGGCCACATAAATATTTTAGTCTCTGAAAACATAATTTATCCACCAATGGTGGGTTCTGCTCCTTTTGTCCCTGGGCAGATTTCCCATGGAAGCTGTAGAAAATGAATGGAGGGGCATAATAAAAAAAGAAGTCTAAGTCCCCTTTTGGACTAAGGCCTTAAACGTTGAAAGTAGAAGCAGGGAAAATGTCCATTATCAAAAAAAAACATCCAAAAGGAGTTTTTTAAAAAAAAAATAATGGCCTGCCTCTACGTTCAGCTGTTCTACGTTCTATGTTCAGTCCAAGCCCTCTTGCCCTGCGGCACCCTGACCTTCCCCGACTCGATGGGGCAAGAGGGAGCCCCGCGATCCCCAAACCCCCCCCGGGCCAAATCCGTTGGGGCCAGGAGGGAGCACAAGCCCTCCTGGCCCGAGACCCCCTCTAACCCCCACCCCCCACTAAAATATGGGCAAGAGGGATCCCAGGCCCTCCTGCCCTCGATGCAACCCCCCCCAACGACCGCCCCCAGAACCCCCGACTGGCCCCCCCACCAACCCGCGACCCCCCGCCGACCCCACAACTCCCACACCCCCCTTCCACGTACCTCAAAAAATGTTGGCTGGACGGATGCAGCTCCTGCACTTAATGCAGGAAGAGGCGGTCGGAGCATATAGCAAGTGATTTCCTGCACTTGTCGGCGCTCCGGCTGCTCTCTCCTGCCTCTCCCGCTGCCCTCTCTAGTCTCCCCCATGAAAAACCATATTGACAGTTTTTCAAGGTTCGCAAGAGTTCCTGGTTATTGGTTATGTTCTTCAAGTTTGATGTCATTTCTGTTTAGTCAATCATGTGGGGCATTATGGGATATAAATTTGGAAGTAGTATTCCTTCCTCAGTTAGCTCTTAGTCCGGTGCTGTCCCCGGTTTAGAAAGCCTATGCAGGTATGTTTAAGTAAAATTGATTGGTTATCACATGAATGTATGAATATCAGGTTAGATTAACAATGATTCAGGTGCTAGTTAATATAATGGTTTTAAACAAGGATTTTAATTAAAGTTTTGTTTTTAACAGAGTCCCCTCCTGATGAAGAGTATGAAATTTGAGTCGGGGGGCCAGGCATTGAACTAGCACGCATTTCAGCACTTTATTGCACTATTTGCACAAATTTTCACTAGTTTGCACAGTATTTCAATACCGCTGGGGCTACCAACTTTTTTCGCTCCTGCCAATTGATCTATTGTGGCAGGAGAAGAATAGGGACACGGAAGATATAGAAGGTCCCAACTTTCCCCCTGGCGGGTTTGAACACTGAATTATTGAACATTTGATTAGAACACTTCATTTTGAAATAGTCGTTTGACTTGAAATAGAGCTGTGATTTAATTGCTAATAGACCATTTTTTAGCACCATTTGTAGAATCTAGTCCTTAATTCTCATTTTACCATGCAGTATACATATGCTAGCACAGAAGCAGGTTAAAAAGTTTTGCAGTTAACATGTAGCAGAGACATTTCATGAGTAGAGGATAGAAGGCATTTGGCAGTTAAGCTGTGCCCAAATTCTATAAATGACACCTAAAGTTAGGTGTCTAGATCAGCTATGTGTGCCATTCTAGGCACCTAATAATTATTTAAAAAGCTTAATAGGTACCAATTATAATCTATTAGCATCTATTAGCTTAAATTAAAGTTAGCTGGATAGTAGGTGCCTAGATCAGTAGGCGTCTAGTTCAAGGCACCCATCAGAAAGTAGACATGGTTGGGGTAAATTATGGACATGCTTTTCATATAGGCACCTGTTTTGGACTTGGGCCCCAGTTTGTAGGCCAAGAAAACTCTGGCAAAAATAGAGGGTGCCTAAGGTTCAGATACCTACTGACACCCAAGTCTACTTTAGTGCAATTCTATGTTGTTGGTATGTGTTAGCGACTCTTGTTCAAGTCCTAGTGACTTGATAATGATATCAAGTTTTTGTGCAGGATAATAATAATAATAATAATAACTTTATTCTTATATACCGCCAACAATCTTGCAACTTCTAGGCGGTTTACAATAAAGAGAAACTGTACATACAGCAAATTACAGGGTATAGCAGTGTACATCTGATAATGGGAACCTTAATGATAATAACAACAGTTCGTATGCTACAGGGCCTTGAAGTGCCATGCGGCTTACAAAGAATTAGAAAAATTCCATAAATTGATTGGGCTATTCATAGTTTGTGATTGGGGTTAACGGTTTACAAATTCAGTTTTGGGGATGATATTGCAAAGGGGCTATTGTTCTGGTTCATTACCTAGGTGTTTCGAGTACAGGTACGTTTTTAGGTGTTTCCTAAATTCTCCATAGTCGTTTGTGTGAGTAATTAGTTTTTCTAAGTCTTTGCCCCATAAGGCTGCTTGATATGATAGAAGTTGTTGGTGGTATCTCTTATATTTGCATCCTCTAGCCGGTGGGGAGACGAACTTCAGGTGTGTACTTCTCTCATGTCTGTTGGATGGGAATGAGAAGAGGTCTGTTATGTATTTAGGGGCTAGACCATATAGTACCTTGAAGCTGAAACATCCCAGCTTGAACTTCGTGCGTGCCTCCATTGGCAGCCAGTGCAGGAGTTGGTAGGAAGGGGTTATGTGATCGGACTTCTTCAACCCGAAGATCAGCCTGACTGCTGCGTTTTGTATCAGTTGCAGTCTTTGCATTTGCTTCTGGGGGATTGCCAGGTGGGTAATGTTACAATAGTCAAGGTGACTTAGTATAAGGGATTGTACTAGGATTCTGAATGCTGGAGCGTGGAAGTATGCTCTAATGGACCTAAGGAGTAGATTTCTTCTGCACTGTATAAATTCGATATTGTCAATGTTGTCATATCAAATGCGGTCTTCCACCTCCAACATTGCCCATTTGATGCTGCCTAGATGGGTTGTACATCATTAGACTGACATATCCGCTGAAACCTGTCCTCCTTGGGAGGCCCTGCTGGTAGTGAAACTACCGACGACATAGATTTTAGCTTCACAGATGTGTGCAAGCCCCAGTAACACGACAAGCCTATGCACCATGCCTAATTTAAGATTGGGGTACGCTTTGTGCCACATTCCCCTGCACCAATCCCTACACTTTCATATCCCATTTGTTTATAACCTTTTATGTTCCTTTTCTCCACAAACTGTAGTGCTCCCTCTTTTCCTCACATTCCACTTCCCTTCCCAAGTAAAGTTTGTCTGGTTTCTTTGGGTTATGTTTATTACTTGTTGTTCGTTCCCCATTTATATTTATATTATTTTTAATTTACAACGCTTCAAATTTTATGATTAGCGTTCAATCAAATTTTAATAAACTATGAAATTATGCTTATGTTTTAGGCGCTGTTTATAGAATTGGAGCCTCACTGCATAATGTGGCATTAATGCAGGAACACTTACCACTTCTTAATAAAGAGGAACTAAGGAACATATTCTATAAATGGTGCCTTAAGTTAGGCATCTAACTTAAGTGGAAAATGCTTTTTAAGAAAATAAATAATAGAATTTTAAAAAAATGTAGGCGCCTGCTGGCACCTGCATCATGGCAGCAGAGGCGCTTTACGATGCCTAACACCAATGTAGGTGTGGCTAACGCTGGAAATGGCATTAGACGTCGTAAAGTGCCTTCTTAGCCGCTATTCATGTGAAAGGTAGGTGCTGGAAATGTAGGCCTTGAAAACCCTGGCCTGCATTTCCGGCACCTACCTTTCATGAAGCAGTGATTCTATAAACAGTGCTATTGCATGACTGATATGCGATCAGCAGCCATTTTGTGGGCGGTTCCCGCAAACGACACCATTTATAGAATTCAGGCCTAAGTACATCCATGTTAACCAGGAACAGGTACCATGCATTAATCTGAATTTTAATGCATGAACCTGCGATAGAAAATAGTGCAAACACCTACAATAGTTCAACGGTTCAATAATAGGTCCCCTATGTTTCTTTTTTGTTTGTGATATATTTTATTTGTGCTTTTAACAGAGGACTCACATTTTCAGTGCATTTATCTTCTATATATTGCAATCAAAATTTACTAATCATCCTATGTGGTTTACAGTTATAAAACCACTTAGATGAGAATAGATTTTTTTTTTAAAAGGTTGGTACAGAAGACTGAATAGGAAACACACGAATGTTCTCTGTGATGTTTGCCTTATGAAACAAAGGAATAAGGAACATAATACTGACGTAACTTTTGATTACTTTATAGTTTTTTTCTTTCGATTGTCGGCAAACACGATTGACATTTACTTTAGTGCACCTATTATTTCAGAAACACTTAAGAGGCATACATGGTCTGTGAATGTGGGAGTCCAGGCCTCAAAGTGAAGTGATCTCAATGATCTTATTTTGACAGTTACTTAACTTGCAAACCCCATTTGAACATTACTGTCACATAGATGACTATGAATAGCATTATAATAATTTAGGTAGCATAGGAAAATGGGATTGGTTTCTTCTCCATCATTTCTTCAATTCAGAAAGGATTTTATGATATATTTGATACTAGCAATATTAAGACTTGAAGGAAATATCTGATTGAAATGTAAGTGCAGCAAATCTTCTGAAAAACAAATGTACATATGAAAAGAAAATAAAGGAAGAGTGGGATATGGCAGGGACATGCATTCATTTGAAACTAAATGGGAAATGTCAACATTCCTATCCCCCTTCCCTCCAACCCCCTCCTCAAGAGCCACCTAGGCCCTTCCTCCTATCTCTCCTCTTCCCCCCACCCTTTCCTTCCCTCTCCTTTTCCCTCCTGACCTCTGTTCAGTCGCCTTCAGCTTGTTGAAGTTTGTGTGACTCACAAATGGAAGATTAGATTAGATTAGATTAGATTAGGAGTCTTTCCATCAAGAACCCACCACCTCCCACAACATACTAAATCTTCCCTGACCTATAATCATTCCTATTCCATGGATCACCAAGGATTATAAAGGTAGGTCTGGGAGTCACAAGGGGTGGGGTTCTTTTCAGAAAAAGGAGGACGGATTGAGACATCCGGGTTTTACTTCCATTGCTTTCAATGGAAGTAAAGCCCAGATGTCCCTATCTGTCCTCCTACTTCCACTGCTTTCAGTAGAAGTAAAACCCAGATGTCTCAATCCATCCTCCTTTTTCTGGAGCCATATGATAACCCTACTCTTGGGGGATTGGAACGGGTAAGGACTCCAGTACTCTTTAGGGGGCAAGTAAGAAAGAGATGGCATGAGATCAGGGGATTTTAGTTTTCTTTGGGTAATACAATGGGGAACTTTCCAAATCTCTTTGAGGGGGGAAGGGGATGAGGTGGAATCAGAACAGGAGAGGGAGGCACTCTGACTGGATCCTCTTACGTATGTCCCAGTCAATATCCAACTGAATCTAAGGAAAACCCTTAGAAAAAATGGGAGCTGAAAAGACTAAGAAAAAGAAAATCTCCCAAGCCCCAAGGAGGAAACTATGATCAGGGGGAGGGACCGCCCACAGAGACAATCAAAGTAGAACGAACTACTTCACTTAAACAATGTTATGCAATAGCTATAGGAATAATTTATAGAGAGAATTTATAGAGAGCCCTCAGTCGCACAACCAACCTCCGAACTCCAGAGGACACGGCTGTCACTAGTTTGCACCCAGAAAGGTGTCAAATGTGAAACATCCTCGGGCTCTCTGTGAATTTAGTGCTAAATAACACAAAAGTGCTATGAGTGCAAAAATCAAAATCATACACTATAGGCAGTCTCTTCCCCTGAACCAGGGGGGCGAAAATACAAGTGTCCAAATTCAACTTAATAAAGCCAAAAGAAGGTACTTAGCTTCTCTGAAGCAGCCAGCAAGTCACCAAATGTCCTACGGGACTCCGTTTCGGGGGAGTACTCCCCCTTCTTCAGGAACAACTGACGCTGAGCGGGAGCCTGAAAATCATAAGACTCCAGCCACTTGGCAATAGCAGAAGATGGCGCTTGAACCAGAACGGACGCCTCTGATTTAAAACTACAGACCAGAAGGCGTGACCAAAATATCAAGTCACGTGACTAGACCAGGTGCAAACTAGTGACAGCCGTGTCCTCCGGAGTTCGGAGGTTGGTTGTGCGACTGAGGGCTCTCTATAAATTCTCTCTATAAATTATTCCTATAGCTATTGCATAACATTGTTTAAGTGAAGTAGTTCGTTCTACTTTGATTGTCTCTGTGGGCGGTCCCTCCCCCTGATCACAGTTTCCTCCTTGGGGCTTGGGGAGATTTTCTTTTTCCCAGTCAATATCCAGCCATGGCCTATGTACATTTTTTTTTAATGGAATCCCAGCTGAATATTGGCATGGACCCACATATGGTAATTCTTGGCAGAAACTCTTGGCCAGTCATCCCTGAATATTCAATGCATGTGCCTAGACACGGTCTGATATTGAATACTGGGAGCTAATTCTGTCATAGCACTGACCTTCATCTGTTGAATTTTGACTGGGAGGTGTTTTGAATGTACTGCATACTTTGCATTTCATTACTATGGGCTAGATTCATTAACGCCACGGATCATATCGGATCTGTGAGCGATCTGAACCAATCTGTGGCCAGGGGCCTGATTCACGATTCACCCTCATGCAAATGAGGGTGATCGGAATCAAGCCTCCAACTGACTGCTCGGATCGCTGAATATTGATCCCGACGCATGCACAGACCATCTGTAAATGGTCTGCGCATGCTTAAAGAGCAGCGACCTTTTTTTTTTTTACTTTACTTTTTTAACTTTATAGCGAGCCTGTGGTTTTAACCTGCTTTAAACCCGCGGGTTAAAACCACGGGCTCGCACTGCAGGGGAAGGGCAGCGCTGTGTGGCATTTACCCGTAACTCCAGAGTTTGGGGAGACAGAGAGCAGTCGAGCCAGGGCGGCAGAGAGAGAGTCGGGGAGGCAGAGGGCAGATCGGGGCAGAGTGCAGGAGATCGGGGCAGGGAAGCAGGGCGGCAGAAGGCAGGGCAGTCAGAAAGGACCTGAGTGACTGGTCCTCCGCAGTCACTTATTTTCGGATTGGTTAGCCCAGTCGATGTCCCTCATTTTTTTTTTGTGAATCGCTGCCTGCCTACATTTGAATGCTGTTCCCCCTCATTTGTATGCGCGGATCGGAGGATGATCAGGACAGAGGTTAGTGAATCAGGTCAGAGGGAAATCGTAACTTGATCGGTGGGCTTAGTGAATCTAGCCCTATGTATCTTGAGGTAGCACAAATAATGTTGTTTTACAGCAGCAAAACCTGTGATAGAGCTCTTTAGCAAGTGTAAAGATGTGAATACTATGGGTTAGTGCTTTACCCCCCCTCCCCAACCACACACATCATATATGAAAAATCACTCATAGCAGCCCACTCAAATAGGTGTATATTCACCATATACTGATATATAAAATAATTAATCCCTGATTTTAGATATTTCCCTGAATTATTCAAGTGGAGGTGGTTATACAAACTGAAAAAGGATTTACCAACATACGAGTAGAGCTTGTTTCAAAAGAACCTGGTGAAATGAACATTTATCTTCCAGCTACCTGCGGCAATAACAACCATTTCAGAATCATAAAATCTGGAATATGAACAGCTCAATATGAGCACATAAACATTTATGTTCTGAAGCATACATGTTTATCTTATGAAATAGCAACATGAAGGTTTATTTGCCTGAACATAAAGTTTATCTCAGCTACCTTAGACATAAAAACATTTATTTTCTTCCCCCAAAGCTGTCACAGAGCCCAGTATACCACACTGTTTTTTCTTTCTACAGTCATGTCTCTCAGCAGCTCAATAGTGCCCCCAATAATTAGGTACTCCGCATGCTTTGCATCTCGTTATTATGATTCCCATTCCTAGTTTATTTTTTTACATTAATACAATGCACATTATTGGCTTTTAGCACACATTCCATCTCGAATCTTATGACAATATCAGACAACTTCAAAACATTCAGAAAAGAAATCAAAACCCTGCTTTTCAAAAAATTCATCCAAATATCTTAACCCCTCCTCTTTTACCTCCAGAAGATTCACCTACCTTCAGATAACCTTCCCCCAAATTACCTACCTTAACACCTTCCAATTAAACAAATACCATAAATAGATTGTAACCTACCCTCTCTAACTGCATTCCATATATATTTTTTATACAGTTCTTCACTGTCAGTTTAATTTCCATCCTATAAGTTCATATAGAATTTTTCTTTTTTCAACCATCTTTATTTTCTCTTCTTTATTAATTTCCAGGTACTTTAGTTAGATTGTGAGCCTTCGGGACAGTAAGGGAATTTTTTAAGTACCTTCTTACTTCTCATTTATAATCTTAATATATACTTTCTTCAAACCGCTTAGAACCTAACGGATGTAGCGGTATATAAGAAATAAATTACATTACATTACATTACATTAAGAGGCAAACAGCATGGGTTATTGCCTTAGTAACTACCTCCTGACATGTACATGCGCACATTGGATTAGATTCAGTAAACTGCAATCAAACATTGGCACTGAAAAAAATTGACGCTGATCGGTCTATAAAGTGAACTCCGGGATGGGTGCTCTTGCACGTAATACTGAGAGCCGTGCTCAACTTTAGGAACACGGATTTACGTCCTCTCAAATCAGGTATGAATCCCGGTGAGTAAGATGGGATTGGAGCCCCGGCGTTCAGTAATACTGCATGCATCTTTATGAGAGGGTGCTGAAAAGTTCTCAGCCCAACCAAGAAGAGAGCGATGTGGATATGGTTCAGTGATCTGAAACAATATCAAAACACAGAATTTTGTTCCTGCAGATTGGCACTTAATGAAATAAGATAGCACTCTTTGCAGCTGCAGTGGCAAAATAATGCTCTGAAATTAGGAAGTTCCTATGAGCGTTGGGAACAGCACACAGCATTCAGTGTGCTGGCCTGCGCTAAAAACCGCTTCCACAGTTTTGTAAAAAGGGGAAGAGGGGGGGGGTTTAAAGAGAAAGATCTGTTCAGTAACTGGCAGTCAAAACTGCTCCACATGCATTATATAAAGACCAATAAGCCCTTGACAGTGACACCAGATGTTACATCATAATAAATCTCTCTTCTATATGTTTTTTATGCTTATATCAAAAAGTCTTTTCAGTGTCTCCATAGTATCTTTGTAGTTCCAATCTTAGCCCCATAAATACCAAAGCACTTTTATCAAGTCAGACTGTGAATTCCACTTAGCTTAGACGCATTGTGCAAATTCTTTCTGACTTCTCTTGGTCCAACGAGGTGCCCTGGTTTGATCCTGCATCAGGGACACTCCACGGCTCCTGCAAAACTTAATTTCTTGTGAATCATAAGAATATAAGAACTTAAGCAGTGCCTCTGCTGGGTCAGACCAGAGGTCCATTATGCCCAGCAGTCTACTCACGTGGCGGCCCATCAGGTCCAGGACCTGTATAGTAATCCTCTATCTATACCCTTCTATCCCCTTTTCCTTCAGGAAATTATCTAATCCCTTCTTGAACCCCAATACCGTACGCTGTCCTATCACACCCTCTGGAAGCACATTCCAGGTGTCCACCACCCTTTGGGTTCTGAATCTGTCCCCTTTTAATTTTTCTGAATGCCCTCTCGTTCTTGTAGTTTTTAAAAGTTTGAAGAATCTGTCCCTCTCTACTTTCTCTATGCCCTTCATGATCTTGTAAGTCTCTATCATGTCCCCTCTAAGTCTCCGCTTTTCCAGGGAAAAGAGCCTAGTTTCTCTAATCTTTCAGCATATGAAAGGTTTTTCCATACCTTTTACCAGTCGTGTCGCTCTCCTCTGAACCTTCTTGAGTATCGCCATATCCTTCTTAAGGTACGGCAACCAGTGTTCCCTCTAAGCGGGCGGGTGTTGTGAGCAAACTTTTTTCACCGTGAGCCAAAAATATCGGGCGCCAGCAAGTTATGAGCCAACTCGCCCGATTCTCCTCTCGCCGCCCTGCCATCTGCCGTACGCCTCTTCCGATCGTGCGCTGTGACGAGAAACGTGTGCGCTGCGATGTAATATTTTGTGCGCCAGCGCACGCCAGCGCAGCTTAGCGGGAACACTGGTTCAAATGGTTTTATTTATTTCCCCAAATTTATTTTTGTTATACGCATTGAAAATATTTGATATTGCGTTTAAATCAAAATCTCAATAAACTTGAAACGAGTGCCCGTGAGATTGTGGGAGGGTTAAATACTCAAAACTTAGAAGTTTTTGCTATGCCAGCTTTCTGGTATCTTTACATACAGTGGCGTACCTAGCATATGTAACATCCGGGGCCCATCATTTTTTGGCACCCCCCCCCATCTGTAAGAAAAACATGATTTTTAGTAACAAACCACACGTCACACATGAGTACCTAGGAAAAGGCAGCATCTTACATATTGCAGTGAGCAGTACATCAATACACCCATTGTAAAACTAAACAAGCCAGACCAGCACAGATCAATCCTACACCGTCAATCCTAACAGAAAACCATGTCTTTCGAACACACAGAACACAGAAAACACCTTCGCCTAGTAAGGAATATGTAATCACAAACTAACCCCTCCCTCTTTTACAAAACTGTAGTGTGGATTTTAGCTACGGAGGTAACAGCTCTGATGCTCATAAAATTCTGAGCATCAGAGCTGCTACCACCAAGGCTGGTGCTAAAAACGCTTCACAGTTTTGTAAAAGGGGGGATAAAATAAAAATACATAGACAAAGGTTAAATTGAACCAGCAAGAAGCTGGACTCTGCATACAATGCTTCACAGAAACAGTGACACATGTCTCCTAAAGCAATAAATAAATAGAATTTTTTTTCTACCTTTGTCTTCTGTGGTTTCTCCTTTCCTCATCTTCTTGTAACTCTCTTCCTTCCATCCACTGTCTGCCGTCTCTCTTCCCCTATATGGCATCTTCTCTCCTTCTATGCCCCTTCCAGAAACTGTATGCCTCCCCCTTCCATCTCTCCTTTCACCCCATTGGTCTGGCATCTCTCTCCTCGCCTTCCCTCTCCCACACCTCTCCTCATAGTCTGGTATCTCCCCTTCCCTGATTCTCTGGCATCTCTCTCCTTTCCTTTTCTTCCATCTTTCGCTCCCCCTCCATGCTCTCACATCTCCCCCTTCCTTTTCCCTTAGACTGGCATACCTTCCTCCTACGCTCCAAGCCCTGGCATCTCCTTTAATTCCCTCCCTCATCTTCCTTCTCCCTCCAGCTGGGTACCGCAACACTCTTCCCTGCAGCTCTGCACTTCCCCACAATTGCCATGCTTCGGTTCCTCTTCTTCCTTCCTTCCTCCCCCCCCCCCGCGGGACCCTGCGGCACCATCAACTCTTACTCCCTCTAATGTCGGCCCTGCAGCTCCAGGCTTCCTCGCACCTTCTCCCCTCCCCCTTTGGATCGCTATTATTTTAAATGTTATAGCCGCGGAGCTGTATCCATCAGTGGAGATGTCTAACCTCGGCCTGCCCCGGAACTCTTACTGCAGCAGACGCCCGTCTAGGCAGGAACAGGAAGTCACTGTTGCAGTAAGAGTTCCGGGGCAGGCCGAGGTTAGACATCTCCACTGATGGATACAGTTCCGCGGCTATAACATTTAAAATAATAGCGATCCAAAGGGGGAGGGGAGAAGGTGCGAGGAAGTCTGGAGCTGCAGGGCCGACATTAGAGGGAGTAAGAGTTGATGGTGCCGCAGGGTCCCGCGGGGGGGGGGGGAGGAAGGAAGGAAGAAGAGGAACCGAAGCATGGCAATTGTGGGGAAGTGCAATCCCCCCAATGCGTCCCCTTACCTTACCGACGCGTGTGTGCGCTGTGAAGAGAAACTTTGCGCTGCGATGTAATATTTTGTGCGCAAGCGCAGGCCAGCGCAGCTTAGCGGGAACACTGACGGCAACCAATATTGGACGTATTCCAGATGCGGGCGCACCATCGCCCGATACAACAGCAGGATAACTTCTTTTGTTCTGGTTGTAATACCTTTCTTGATAATACACTAACATCCTGTTCGCCTTCTTAGAGGCTGCTGCGCACTGTGCCGATGGCTTCATTGTCCTGTCCACCAGTACCCCCAAGTCCTTTTCTAGGCTACTTTCACCCATTACCAGCCCTCCCATCATATAACTGTACAACGGGATTCTGTTTCCTACATGCAAGACTTTACATTTCTCTACATTATTAAACTTCATCTGCCATCTTTTCGCCCACTCTCCTAGTTTGTTCAGGTCTCTTTGTAAATCTTCACAGTCCTCTTTAGTCCTAACTCCACTAAATAATTTGCTGTCGTCTGCAAATTTTATTACTTCGCACGTCGTCCCTGTTTCTAGATCATTTATAAATACATTGAACAGCAGCGGTCCGAATACCAACCCCTGAGGAACACCACTCATGACCCTCCTCCAGTCCAAGTAGTGGCCCTTCACTCCCACCCTTTGCCTCCTACCTGCCAACCAATTATGATCCATCTATGTACGTCTCCTTCCACCCCATGGTTCTTCAGTTTCCGCAGTAGTCGTTCATGGGGTACCTTGTCAAAGGCTTTTTGGAAATCCAAGTATACGATGTTAATGGGGTCCTCTTTGTCCATCCATTTGTTAATTCCTTCGACGAAGTGCAATAAGTTCGTTTGGCACGATCTTCCCTTGCAGAAGCTATGTTGGCTTGTTGTCATCAGTTTGTTCCTTTCTAGATGCTCATCGATGCTGTTTTTTATCAGCGCTTCCGCCATCTTCCCCGGAACCAAAGTCAATCTTACCGGTCTGTAGTTCCCTGGGTCGCCTCTTGATCCTTTTTTGAAGATGAGCGTAACATTAGCTATCTTCCAATCCTCAGGGATCACGTCTGTTTTCAGGGATAGATTGCAAACCTGCTGTAATAGTTCCGCTATTTCCTCCTTTAGTTCTTTCAATACCCTAGGGTGGATTCTGTCCGGGCCCGGAGATTTGTCAGTTTTTTTTGTTTTTTTTTGTAAATAGTTTTTAATCTATCTATCTGCGTGTGTACATCTTCAAGGCTTACCTCCATGGATGTTAATTTTTCTGCTTGATCTCCTTTGAAGATTTTTTCAGGTTCTGGCACATTGGATGTGTCCTTATTTGTAAATACTGACGAAAAGAACATGTTTAGTCTGTCCGCCACTTCTTTTTCCTCCTTCACCACCCCTTTCCTATCTCCATCATCCAGCGGTCCCACCTCCTCTCTTGCTGGCTGCTTCCCTTTAACATATCTGAAGAACGGTTTGAAATTTCATACTTCCCTGGCTAGCCTCTCTTCATATTCTCTTTTTGCTCTTCTAACCACGAGGTGACATTCTTTTTGATGCTTCCTGTGCTCCTTCCAGTTTTCCCTGGTTGTATCCTTTTTCCATTTCCAGAATGAATTTTTCTTATTTCCTATTGCTTTCTTCACTTCTTTAGTTATCCACACCGGGTCTTTTGTTCGGCTCTTATTGCATCCTTTTCTAAATCTGGGGATATACAGATTTTGTGCCTTGCTTACCGTGTTCTTGCTCTACAGTCTGCGATTTCTTTGAGCTGTTCCTAAGTTTCTTCCTTACCATTACTCTCATCGCTTCGTAGTTTCCTTTCTTGAAGTTAAAAGTTGTCGCTGTGGTTCTCTTTCCCTTCGTTATTCCTACTTCAGCTTTGAACTTGACCATATTGTGATCGCTGTTTCCCAGCGGTCCCACTACTTCCACTTCCTTTGCAGGTTCTCTTAGCCCATTAAGGATTAGATCCAGAGTGGCATTCCCTCTCTTCGGTTCTCTGACAAGTTGCTCCATGAAGCAATCCTGTATAGCCTCCAGGAATCCGGTCTCCCTAACGCTTTGTGAGATTCCAATACTCCAGTCTATCCCGGGATAGTTATTGTCTCCCGTCTATCTATACTTTGTCCCTATTGTCTCTTTTTCCCTCCCCGCCCCCCCCAGGCATATCTTATAATCACTGGTGGTCAAGGGGTGTAGCTGAGTCAGGAATGACTCCCAGTTATTCCTGCCCATTCCAGCTCTACTCTCAAAAAATAACTCACTACTAGGATATCGTCCTGCTCTGATTATATCATAAGGTCGTACAGATGCTCTTTTTTGGGTACTGTGATTTAAAGTAATGCAGTTGTGATCTTACACAATAATTTATACAGTAAATAAAGTGTTTCAAATAAATGCTTATGAAACAAAAATTAAGCAAAAAGTTGTAACGCCATCACTTTTTCCATTTTGTAGATATGACAAATTGAGTTCCACCAAAAAGTGTAATTTAATTTAGTGTAATCTTTCCAGTTTTGAGTAATTTGCTGTATGGCGACCCCTGTCAATATCAATAAAAGTTTATTATTGTTTGCAGAAATCGGACTTTGAGTTCTCATTGCTGTTCCAAATAATATTGTATCGTATGAGAGTCCAACATGATTTTCTAATAAATTATTCATTTGGGGCCAAATTATTTTCCAGAAAGCATTTATACAGGGACAAAAGAATATTAAATGATCTAATGTCCCCACTTCTATCTTACAATGCCAGCATCTATTAGATCTAGTACTATCTACTTTTTGTAATCGCGTAGGGGTCCATAAAACTCTGTGTAACAAAAACATCCATGTTTGACTCATAGATGCTGACCTTGTAGAACGTATCCTCCAGGACCAAAATTTTTGCCATTGAGATGCAGAAATTGTCTGACCAATCTCAATACTCCAAATGTCCCTAAGTCCTGTTCTCTTTTTTTTGTTTAAAAATCCATATAAAAACTTATACCATTTTGCGGCTTGGTGTCCTAAAAAATCCGCCTGAAAGCAAAGGACCTGCAAACTATACTGAGTGTTAAGATTCTTCCATTCAGGGAACCCTTCCTGAATAGCCTGCTTCAATTGCATCCATTTAAGATATTGTGTCTTGTTCAATCCAAATTTCTGTTGCAATTGTGAAAAACTAAGCAGTGATCCATTTACAATAACATCATTCAAAGACCGTAAACCTGCAATTATCCATTGCTTCCATACTATTTTGAATCCACCAATTTTGATCCTGGAATTTACCCAAATGGATTGATTTAATGATTTAGCCAATGGATCTGGTGATATATTGCTAATAAATCTTAGTGTTTTCCATGTATCTAGTAAAATTCTGTTATCTTTATATCTCCTAGGCATTGTTATACTAATTACATGTTCTAAATGTAATGGGAACAGGAGCCGCCATTCTAAGTATAACCAGTCAGGTACATTCTCCATGAGATCTGGGAGGATCCAATACATACCCTGTCTTAAAATATAGGCTTGATGGTACCTATAAAAATTTGGAAAATTTACCCCTCCCTCCTTAATTGTTTTTTGTAGTGATGTTAAAGCAATTCTGGGTCTTTTCCCAAACCAAACAAATTTTGTAAGATGTTTAACTTTTTATAAAATGACCCCTGGCCAAAAACTTTTAGTCAATTTTGGTTTCGGACGAAACTACAAAAAAACAGTTTCAGTCAGCCTCTAGTAGTAACTTTTTAGCACAAATTCCATGTGCTTATTCTAATTAGAAGTATGTGTGCATACTGTGGACAATTTCTAAAACACTTCTTTCTAAATGCGATTTTCACTAGAAACAAGTTTTCCTGGTATAATTTTCAAAGAAAAAGTATACGCAGATTTTCATTTTGAAAATACAGCAAAGGTCACACAGATAAATATATGTGTGTATTTTTTTAACCTGTGCCTATTTATAACATGATTCCAAAATAAATTAAACAAAGCAACAGATTATTTTGTCAGTATACAAGTGATAGTTTGGTGTATAGAGTGTGCAGGTTTATTTATTTTCAGACGTTGCAGAAGATGCCGTCAGGAACTTGGGTATAGTTAAGAATTTTTTTAATTTAGAGCTGAAGATGAGAATACAAGGAAGGCTTCTACCTTAGGAGTAAATCATGCCAGGGAACAGCTGAAATGAGGAACCACCACAGTTTCTCTGGCTAATGCCTTCATCCATCAGGGGGAAGCTTTTCCTGGCAGCCACAGTAATAGTGCCATCTCTACAACACAACACATAAACAAGACAAGACAAGACAAAACAGAACTGAAATTAAATAGAAAAGGACATGCTGGATCGGTTTAAAAAAATACCTGCAGGAGTCATTCTTGCTAGAGAGATCGTAAAGAAAAGAAACAGTTGGTTAAAATTAAGAAATCACTCTAAACCATATGTTCTGTGTTTATTCAGTAATATAAATTTGTAGGCATGAAATAGAGGGTTCTCGATAACCACAAGTCAAGATGTTAAATAACTTCCTATGTTAGAAATGTTTCACACTACTGATTTGAGAACTATTCTTGTGAAATCAGTTTGGGTCATATTAAGTGTGTACATAAAAGGTGATTTTGTAACAGGTCATCTAGGTTGGGAGGGCAGGTAGGTGCCTATTTTGGGACTCTATTTTTATAGAGACACACAGGCATCTGTTCTGCTCTATTATTCTTCAAAAATAGGGGTGATTTCTCAAGGGTTCTCTTACACTCTGGTAAGGTAAAAACTGCAATACCTCAGACACTAAAATAGTCATAAAGAATCGATGCAAGTTCTTTTTTTGCAAATAAAATTTCCTGCAAAATCATGAGATAGTGTGTCCTAGACAATGAAAATTCATTCTTTATCCATCTGCTCTTTATTTCTGAATGTATGGACAATAAGTAATATGGGGGTGGGGGTTAGTAATGTTTGGTCAAAGTTGGGCATTTACTGTACCTTGGTTTACCACAAAGATCACCAACATGTTACGGTATCTCAATACTGCAGATTGCTGACCCTTGGGGTAAAACAATATTTTTGCTGGTGAGCCTGCTTGCAAGCAGTGTTCTTGTACCACCTAGGTGCTGCCAAGCCATAGCCAAGTGCTCCAGGGCTGTCTCCTAAAGGGACTGGCACCTGCTGTTAAAAGAAGTGGCCAGAGTAACCCCCAGGCAGAAAGTCTCCCTTGGTCTCCTCTTTAATCAATGTCATAGTACTACCACTAGGTGTTGTATTTCCTTATCAGGGAAAGGGAAAGGGAATGGGACTTGATATATCACTTTTCTGTGGTTACAATCAAAGCAGTTTAAATATTATATATAGGTACTTTTTTTTTTTACCTGATGCAATGGAGGGTTAAGTGACTTGTCCAGAGTCAAAAGGAACTGCAGCGGGAACTGAACTCAGTTAAACAGGTTTTCAGGCCACTCCACCTCCTTCACTAGGGATCACACCCTTCCTGCACCATAAGACACCAGGGATTTATACTCAGGTAGGCTGGGGGACGGGCTTTAGTAAGGGTTATTACCTGAAAGGGTTGGTTTGGGAAGCAGACATACGTAGGCAAAAGGAAAGCCACTAAGGGGAAGAGGACCTTAGGGTTGGGGGTGATCTGATTGAGAATAACACAAAAGGAACTTGATTGGAGGGAAACACAAAGGCTTTCTGCTTAGGAGAATGTTCTAGTCACTACTTTCTGCTTAGGAGAATGTTCTAGTTAGTAGTCAGGCGCTAACTACTTTCGGAGCCTGCCCAATAGCAAGGAGGTCTGATGATTATGGGTGGTAAAATAACTCCATCTTTTAGCTGCAGTTATTTTACCAGCTGCACTGCAGCTTCTGGTGCGCATCTGGTACACTCTGGAAGCTGCAGTATCATATTTGCATAGTAATGAGCTGTTTACATGCATTTGCATATTTTGTATCTTATTACTGTGTATTACGGGGTGACCCATTTATCACTGTGTTAGGGCACTGCATCCTATGGAACAGACCTATAAAACAGATTAAGGAGTAAATAATGTAGGCTAGTGCCCTAGTGCACCATCATAATTACCCCCTTAGGGGTCAATTTCTGAAAGATGTTTATGGGCACCTTATGGCCTTAACATGCGGAATAGCGCACACTAGCCACTACCACCTCCTTTTGAGCAGGCGATAAGATTGTCGGCTAGCTCTCGCTAATCCGGTGCATGCGCTAAAACGCTGAGCGCACCTTCGTAAAAGGAGCCCTATGTGTTTAACACAAGTTTTAATGCACATTAAGGAGGCAATTGTGTAACTGGAAACCTCCATGTAGGCACTCTGGGCCAGATTCTATAAATGGTGCTTAGATGCCTCTGAGCACAATTGTCAATCATTCGCTAGGCACTGTTTATAGAATTGTGGCTAAGGGTTCTTAGGCAAAAGTAGGTGTTACATAATACTTTAAGCGCACTGCCATTTAGGCCAGGGATTTTTAGCCTAAATGAGTGTGCCTAAGTGAAACCACAAAGAAGAAAAAATAAGGATGGAACTGTACACATCAACCGGGAACCAATTTAGCAGATTTAAATGAAATTCTTTACTGATAAAATTAGACCCAACAGGGTCCATATTTCAGCTCGAAAGTTTGCCTCAGGGGTACATATAAAATCTAAAGAACAAAAGATGAAAAATAAGACAAAGAAATAGATACTTTAAAATCAAACCATAATTAAAATTAAATCAAAATTAAAAAGACTCTATGGGGCTCATAATAATAATTAAAAAAAGTCTAAAAAGTGGCCTAAATGGGTATTTGGACGATCAAAAAGCCTGATCGTCCAAGTACCTATAACCAAAGCTGGTTTTAGATGTATCTAAAACCAGCTTAGGCCTTTCCCCTGCCTCTAAACGCATAGAGCGAAAAGAGGCATTTTTAGAGGAGGGGAAAGGGCAGGAGGTGGGCCGACCTACACCTAGGCACAGAAGGGGCCTAAGGCTACTGGGCTGATTCCAGTTGGCCAAGGCACCTCAGGCTCTACCTGTGAGTGGGGTTTGAGCCGCCTGGGCCAATCAAGCCCTAAGGCCTGCCATTCGAGGATGGCTGGCCAGATGGACGAGCTCGGGACCCGTCCGTTCGGCCAACTTGTTGTACAGGTACGGGGAGGGGGATTGGGGTTGGGGGGTCAAGAGGTCAGTGGGGGGGTCTCATGGGTCGGCAGGGAGGCCGATCGGGAGTTCAGGGGGCGATCGTGGGAAGGGGGTGCTTCGAGGGCAGGAGGGCCTGGGATCCCTCCTGCCCATATCTTAGTGGGGATGGTGGGGTAGGGTGGGTCACCTGGCCAGGAGGGCTTGGCTCCCGCCTGACCCGATCATAATCGGCTGGAGGGGGGGGGGAGTCACGGCTCGCCAGGGCAGGAGTGCTTGGGCTTCCTCTTACCCCGATCGTAAGGGTTTAATTGATGTGAAAGAAAGAAAAATCTGCAATGTTCATTTTTCTTTCATTTCATTTTTAAAAAATAAAGTAAAAAAGTGTAATGACTTTTATATTTTCTATCTCAATTTAAATGAAGCATAAAAGTTATCCAGGGCAACTCTTTACACCTGGTCAGGATAGGAAAATACTGAACCAGTTAACAAGATATTTTTTTAAATCTATTTAGGAGCTCAAATTGAGTTATGTTGTTCTCATGGCTAAAGGTACTCGGTAGATTATTGCAGGCAGCATTTGAATAGTCATGGTGAAATTTTATATCATGAGTTTTTTTAGGCTTTGTATTGCAACTGTGCAGTCAACAAAATGTTGAAAGACATTTTAGCAAAAGAACATAAGAACATAAGAAGTTGCCTCCGCTGAGTCAGACCAGAGGTCCATCCCGCCCAGCGGTCCGCTCCCGCGGCGGTCCATCAGGCCTATCACCTGTGCAGTGGTCCCTGACTATTCCTATAACCTACCTCAACTCCTATCTGTACCCCTCAATCCCCTTATCCTCTAGGAACCTATCCAAACCTTCTTTGAAGCCCTGTAGCGTTCTCTGGCTTATCACGGCCTCCGGAAGCGCGTTCCATGTGTCAACCACCCTCTGAGTAAAAAAGAAATTCCTGGCATTTGTTCTAAACCTGTCCTTTTTCAATTTCTCCGAGTGCCCCCTTGTACTTGTGGTTCCCCAAAGTGTGAAGAATCTGTCCCTGTCTACCTTTTCAATGCCCTTCAGGATTTTGAAGGTTTCTATCATGTCTCCTCTAAGTCTCCGCTTTTCCAGGAAGAATAGCCCCAGTTTTTCAACCTGTCAGCATATAAGAAGTTTTCCATACCCTTTATCAGTTTAGTCGCTCTTCTCTGGACTCCCTCAAGTACTGCCATGTCCTTCTTGAGGTACGGCGACCAGTACTGGACACAGTACTCCAGATGCGGGTGCACCATTGCACGATACAGTGGCATGATGACTTCCTTCGTCCTGGCCGTGATACCCTTCTTAATGATACCCAACACTTTGTTTGCTTTCCTTGAGGCCGTCACGCATTGTGCCGATGCCTTCATTGTTTTGTCTACCATCACCCCCAGATCTCTTTCAAGATTACTTACCCCTAGCAGTGATCCCCTCATTTTGTAGCTGAACATTGGGTTCTTTTTCCCTACATGCATGACCTTGCATTTCTCTATGTTAAAGCTCATCTGCCACTTTTTTGCCCACTCTTCCAGTATTGTTAGGTCCCTTTGCAGGTCCTCGCAGTCTTCCGCGGTTCCAACCCTGCTGCAGAGTTTGGTGTCATCCGCAAATTTTATAACCTCACATTTTGTTCCCGCCTCCAGGTCATTAATGAATATATTGAACAGGAGCGGTTCCAGCACCGACCCCTGCGAAACTCCGCTCGTGACCCATAGCCAGTCTGAATAATGGCCCTTTACTCCAACCCTCTGTTTCCTGCCTGCCAGCCAGTTTTTGATCCATCGATGGACATCCCCTTGCACCCCATGGTTCCACAGCTTCTTAAGCAGCCGTTCATGGGGTACCTTGTCGAAGGCTTTTTGGAAGTCAAGGTAAATGATATCTATGGATTCCCCTTTATCCATCTGGCAGTTTATTCCCTCAAAGAAGTACAGTAAGTTCATGAGGCACGACCTTCCCTTGCAGAAGCTGTGCTGGCTCGCCTTCAGCTGTCCATTGTTTTCTATGTGTTCACAGATGCTGTCCTTAACCAGTGCTTCCATCATCTTTCCCGGAACCGAGGTCAAGCTCACCGGCCTGTAGTTTCCTGGGTCACCTCTTGAACCCTTCTTAAAGATGGGTGTGACATTTGCTATTTTCCAGTCCTCCGGAATCTCCCCAGTTTTTAAGGAAAAGTTACATATTTGGCAAAGTGGTTCCACTATTTCGTTCTTTAGCTCTTTGAGTACCCTTGGGTGGATGCCGTCCGGACCCGGTGGTTTGTCGCTCTTTAGTCTGTCAATCTGTCGGAGGACATCCTCTTGTCTTACTTCTAGTTGGACCAGCTTTTCATCCTGATCCCCATTTATGATCTCCTCGGGTTCTGGAATATTGGATGTGTCTTCTCTCGTTAAGACCGACAAGAAGAACTTATTTAGCCTATCAGCGATCTCTTTTTCCTCCTTTACCACTCCCTTCTTGTCTCATCATCCAATGGTCCCACTTCTTCCCTGGCCGGTTGCTTTCCCTTTACGTACCTGAAGAATGATTTGAAATTTGTTGCTTCCCCCGCCAGTTTCTCCTCATTTTCTCTTTTTGCTTTCCTAACCACTCGGTGACATTCCCTTTGGTGTCTTTTGTGCTCCTTCTGGTTGTCCTTTGTTTGGTCCTTTTTCCATTTTCTGCTTTCTTGTCACTTATTTGGGAAACAGCATAGCTCAGCTATACCAGTTAACAATCTAAGCAGCCTTTATTTTGACAGCCTCAAGCCTCAAAAGAAACATATTTTGTGGTAATCAGCCTATGCCTGCTAGGTCTGTTCCCAGAGCAGTGCACAATTCAGGAGTAGACACACTATAAACAGCTCAATTTAAACCTCAAACTGAACATTTTGGGGACTTTTCTTCTTTGGCCTCTAGAGAGAGCAGGAGAGTAGATTGGCCTGTTTCCCAACCCCTACACAGCTCTAGTTTAGTTCCCAGCAGTCACCTGCAGGCTAGAGACAGAAACAGCAGGAAAACCTTTTCACCTGAGAGTTTGGGACATGGCTGCAGGCTATTACACCAGAGAGCAGAACAGCTAGAGAGGCAGAAGGAAAAGCAGCAGCAGCAACAGAAAAGGCAGGGAGACTCAGGATTGAGAGCTCTTGATGGCAGTGAACAGCTGGAAGGTATGGAGCTGACTGAGGCTGATCTGGAACCACCAACCTTAATGCCTCAAGATTTTCAGGACATGGAGCTGGAGCCATATGCTGAGTCACGGAATGGAGTCCTGCCAATGGAGGTTTGCTGGACTGAACGCAAGTAATTTAAACTGCCTAAATGTTTAACCAGGACACTGCTTGGCTAAACTGACTAAGTGTTTTGTGGTAACCCTGAAGAAGGTGTAGTGTTTGGAGGCACCTCTAAGAACTGTAAAAGAACTGTGTTGGATTTTGTGGGTTTTATTCTTTCCTCCGGGTAGGGGGGAAAGGCTGTTACCAGTCCCAGGAAGGGGAGAATGCTCTGAGTTTTCTGTGGTGGGATTGAGGGCCTATGATTGGCGAATTGTGAGCAGCAAGTCAGCTGCTGGGGCCTAGTGCTGTAGCACTAGCACAGGCTGAGGTAGAGAGATCAGCCCAAAAGACTTTTTTTTTTTTTTTTTTTTTAATGCTTTAAAACAGGGGTAAATCAAAAATAACTCCAAAAACAAAATAGTGCAAAATATACTAAATAGCAACCACAAAAAGCAGTAAAAAAGTCTAATGGACTTTCTGAGTCACCCAGTCTGTCTAAAGCACTCATAAGTAGTTATAATAATAAATGTGTAAAAGGGATTCTGAGTGTGAAGGAAAAGCAAAGGGAGAATATTCTCCAGCGCTTACACATACTGGTGAAGGTATAATAACCTCCACCTGCACACCATCACTGAATCCCTCTTGTGTGCTCAACTAAATAATAAGTGAGAAAACTAGTACAGTGATAAAATAAATCACAAGTTTTTAAAGTGCTGAAATAAAGACAGTGGGACACTCTGAAGTCCCCCAGCCGACTCCTCGATCAAAAAATCAGACTTAACTTGAAGGCATGGTCCGGAAGATTGAAGACAAGGGCAGGGCTACAACACCCACTGCCACATCAGGTTCTACCAAGCCCGGTTTCAGAGACTCTGGGTCCCTTCCTCAGGAACCTTCATTAAGCGGACACCAGTCATTAGGCCATGAATGGCACAAGAAGCAAGCCAGCCGGCAAAAGGGGGAGGAGTGGTAGGCAATTCCGGTCCTCGAGAGCCGGAGCCAGGTCAGGTTTTCAGGTTATCCACAATAAATATGCATGAGATGGATTTGCATCTCAAGGAGGCAGTGCATGCAAATCCATCTCATAGATATTCATTGTGGATATCCTGAAAACCTGACCTGGCTCCGACTCTCAAGGACCGGAATTGCCTATCCCTGCTTTAAAAGTTTGGACTATTAATCGGCTGGTGAAACAGCGGCGGCTTTTGAAAAGCTTGAATTGTGTGTTTGAACTTTATTGGCTGGCATCAACCCAGAGACTGTATAGAAGCGCACTTTGTTTGTTTTAGGACTATATTTTATATGTTTCACATCCTGACAAGATTGTTTTTTAATGTGGAACTGAGTGAACTTTAGGTTTTATTTTTGTGAATAAACCCAGAACTTGCTTGATACAATACCTACCTGGTGTGGTGGTGTTCACTTCTGTTGACATTTTTTTTCCTTGTGCTGCCCGTAGTGGCTTACAAGAGTTTCCTTTTGTTACTGGTGCCCTAGGACCCATTGCCTTGAGGCTGCCGGCGACAATTTTCAACAGCAGCAAGATAGTGAAAAAATAAACACCCCAGCTTATCTTCAGTTTTCCCTAAAGTAAACAATAAATGAAGACAGTTTGCTAGAATAGTGAAAATGCCTTGACAGATTGGCTTTGCACAGGTCTGAACTCTGCAGCCAGGTTCCATAAACCTTTCTCTAAGTGAAGTACTATGAGATGAAAGTAGCCATTTAAGTGTCTCAAAATGGCACTAAATATCAAATCCCTCTGGAGTAATTTTATAAAGCTTATTTTACTTATTGAAATGATCTTTTCTAAAATTAAGCAGCCATGTATCCATATTAAAAGATCAAGAGCCCAATATTAAAAACCTGTTTACTGGGAAGGAGAGGCTCCTGACTAGGGTTACTAGACATTCAGGAAAACCTGGACATGTCCTCTTTTTAGAGGACTGACCAGGTGCCTGGATGGACTTTCCAAAACCCGGGAGTTTTCAGGAACCTCTAATGAAGATAGCCAAAGTTATGGAACATGGTCTCAATGATTTTATTTAATTATTTATTTTAAAAATTGATATACCATTTAAAACTAAACGGTTTACATAATTTACATACACAATATTTAAAATGAGCACATAATAAAAACAAATCTATAGTCAAATAAACATATAGTAAAATAAGGGTAAAAACAATCTTCAAGAAAATACCATAATGTGGATGAAAATGATCATGGATAGTTCATCAAATTTATCAAAAGCTGACGAGCTCTGGCCGCATCTGGAGGGCCTCAGAGCATTCGTAGATGATGTCATACACATCTGCGCATGCTTCAGGCCCTCCAGACACAGCCAAAGCTCGCCAGGGAAGAAGAGAGGAGGCTTTGTGGGGTGGGGCTGGAGGCAGAACACTGGGGTAGAACGGGGTGGGATTGGAGGTAGAACAGGGCAGGGCCATGTGTCAGGCGTTTTGAGACCCAAAATATGGTAACCCTAGTCCTGACTGATTAACTGACGCTCAGTTGGGGTTACTGTATGACTCCAGAAAAAGGACAGACAGACTGAGACAGCCCAGTGTTATTTCCATTGAAAGCAATGGACGTAAGAAGGACAGAATGAGACATCCGGGTTTTATTTCCATTGAAAGCAATGGAAGTAAAACCCAGATATCTCAATCCATCTTCCTTTATCTGGGTCCATATGGTAAGCCTATGCTCAGTGCTTTGTCTACCAGACGTGAAGCTGGACCTCCGTTTTTGGGTGGGCCTGGGAATGGTCTAGGTGGGACTGACTACACATTTCTGCTCTGCCCCCTCCCCTTCCCACTGTTCCAAAACAGTAAAAATAAATCCTTTGCTTGGTGGGGATTAGAGCTGTCCGATTCAAGAAAACAATTTTTCAATTTGATTCAATTTGATTATGCCAATTGAATCAATTTTTGATTTGATATGATTTGCTTTGCTTTCTATGATATAGGTTTAAAATGATCTAGTGAGTTTATTTTGCAGCCTCATCACCCACCCCACCTTCCTTTCCCTCTCTAATCTCATTGTAAAGCTAAACAAGCCAGATTAGTACAGATTGATCCTGCAGTCAATGCCATCAGAAAAGCATGCCTTTTTTTTCACACATATAGAATATAGATACACTTTCTGCCAGTATAGTATAAGTAACCACAAACTAAAAATAGAATATGTAGACAGCAATGAAACTGCACCCCACGAAGTCAGATTCTGCATTTAACAGCTGGATATCACTGCTTAGAAGCATAAGTTAGACATCTAAGCATCACCCCTTCCAGGAATACTCCAAGTCCTGCTCTATTTTTGGACAGATAATTGTAGCCACGCTATGATTCATACATCCAAATAATCCTGTTTTGTTGTTTTTTTCTTTTACTTTTTTAAAATTTTATTTAGTTTTTAATGCCAACAGAAAGTGCAATACAATTTACATTCAAATAAACAATCTGAATCTATATATGTTTTGTGGCTCCCATATGTCATCACTGAGTCAATATCTGTTCAGACATTTTTGGAACATCCTTACATATATAATATCTATCCTTCAGCTGTACGTATACTAGTTTAAAAAAGCATGAGGATTATTCATGAGAAGAAGTCAATTGTAAATCTCAGTGGATGCCATTATCTTTGTTTATTACTGTCATGTTTTCCTGGAATTTGTGGATGAAGATGAAGCGATATGATTGATCTTGTAAAATTTTCAAGGACAAAGATGTTTAGGACAATAGGGATGCAAAATATCATGATAACAAACAAAGGTGATAAAGGAAACTAATAATAAAAGCATTTTTTCATCTCATTTTGTATTTTTTCATTAGAGGAAAATAAATACCAGATAACAATTCCCTTTAAAATCTCTTGTTATAATGATTCAGCTGTCATGCTAACAATGTATTGCAGGAAAGTGATTTATGTGTTCTACTATATTTTATCTCTCCATTCAGCATAATTATATGTATTCTATAACATATACATTTACAGGATAGTAAGAAATTAGTACAATGAATCCATCTTACTGCACATAAGTTAAACTAGCTCCTTTGGCTGTCAAATAACTTTCAATTCTGTTACTTAAACACAGGAGTCTGTATGTTAGGTGATCAATCCGTGCTTGTGAACTGCTTGCAGAAGGGTGTCAATCACATCTTTCAGCTCCTCCTCCATCATCAGTGGAGTATAGTGCCCTCTTCTGTTTTTCCTTCTGTAAGCAAACTGAGAAGTTGTGTTCTGGTCTGCTCTGTTCAGTTTTTATTATTTTGGGATATTTTTCTTACATTTTGGGACATTTTGGTGCGCAGAGGACCCCAATTTTGGGGGACACTTTGCCTGGGAGAGGACACAGACTCTGTAAAGGCAGGCTTCAGTTCTCAGGGAAACCCCCAGGTGTACCTGTGGAGTCAGCCTGCTTTGTGCTTCTTTGAGGCTTGGGGTCCAGTTCCCTGGGACCTAGCTCACCTTCTGATTAATCAGAGGCTTGAGCACAAGCTGTGGGGCCTTGCGTGAATCCCTTTGGGTTTCAGGGAGCTGACTGTGTTTTAATTTCCCCACATTGTGCCTTGAGGATCTGTGGATCCTCAGTCGGTGTCTATCCAACTGGCATTCTGAAGATGTCCAGCTGTGGACTGTTTCTAACAAGGATTTGAGGTAGAAAATACCCATTCAGTCAGGTTGCAGCAAAGCTGATACAGGCAAGCACCAGCAAAGCACAGTGATTACAGCCCTTTATTCCCTATGGGAAAAATTGGGGGGGGGGGGGGACGACGACAGAAAAAGTTATTTTAGGGGTCTCTGGGGCCAGAGCAAGGGTCACTCTCACCCAAAACCCCTTTCCCTGAATTTTGTGACCTTCAGGGGAGCCCCTATGGGCCATTTTAGGCACAATTTTGCTGGAAATGGCAATCATAGATTTTAAGCAGTCATGGGATAGGAGGCAATGTTCATTTGTGGATTAAGAACTGGATTCTGAAACTTGGAGACTTAGCAGAAGGCAGGCTAACAGTTGAGCTCCCTCCTATGAGCATAATTTGTTAGTTTTAAAGTAATAAATTTTCTCCAGATTCATTTTAAATTGAAGAGAATGGCATCAACTAAACTAAAACCACAAGAAACTCCTGCTAAATCAACAGGAAAGTCTAAGAGATTTAAGGAGGATCCACAAACAGCCAGTGGGGTCCCATTACCTATGGATGCTCTGGATATAATTGAGGTAATGGAAGAATTAAGGAATTTTAACTTAAACCTAATGGAAATGAAAAAAAGAAATGAATATTATGAACAGTAAGTTTGATATTTTAAATAATAGAATGGACAAATTGGAAGATAAAATGGGAAAAATTGAAAATATACAACAAAATTACAAGGAAGATCATAGTATCTTATTGGAAATGAATAAGAAATTGATTGGCATGGAAAACAGATCTAGAAATCAGAATATAAGATTAATTGGATTAAGGGAAGGTGCTGAGGGGAAAATCATGATCTCTATTTTAGAGGAGATACCAAAAATTCTTCCAATAAAAATGAAAAGTTCATTGGAAATAGAAAAAGCACACAGAATTGGAAAGAAAAATGCTCAACATCAAGAAAAACCAAGAACTGTAATATTGAGAATGCTAAGATTCCCTCAAGTACTAGATATTTTAAAAGCTGCAAAAGAAGCAAAAAATATACATACAAAGACTTTAATCTGATCTTTCTCCCAGACTTTGCAAAAGAGACTGTTCAGGTCAGGAAAAATTTTTTACAACTTAGACAACCTTTGAAAGAAATGGGAGCTCAATATGGTTTATATCAGTGGTTCCCAACCCTGTCCTGGAGGACCACCTGGCCAATCGGATTTTTGGGATAACCTTAATGAATATGCATGAGAGAGATTTGCATATAATGGAGGTGACAGGCATGCAAATCTGCCCCATGCATATTCATTAGGGCTATCCCAAAAAACCCGACTGGCCTGGAGGTCCTCCAGGACAGGGTTGGGAACCACTGGTTTATATTATCCTGCATTAATGAAAATTACTTACAAAGGAAAATTTCATCAGTTTAGTGATCCAGAAAAACTTAAGGAATTTCTTTCATCCCAAGAAACAGCTATGAATTAAAATTTAATGTACCTAATGGAATTAAAACAATGTCAAGATAAGAAGAAGGGTTTGCAATTTATTCTCATTGATTTTAATCGAATAGATAAAAGTTTTCTAAAAGCAATTGAAGAAAGTTTTTATATATATATATATAAATTTTTTTTTTTGTATTCACTTCAATGGGCATTAATATGGCTGCTACAAATAACTCATTAACTATAATGGAACTTTTAGTACAGATTCAAATTAATATTGAAAAAAGTTCTACTACAGAATGGTAAACAAATGAGTAATTAAATATTCATATATTCATACTTACCTGACGACGGAGAGAATGTGGAGGACAGTGGGAGGAGCATGGAACATTGATTAAGGCCTTGAGGAAATTCCTTTGAGTGGACAACCGAGGAGTTTCTCTGGGGTGTGGAAAGTATGGGATTTCCGTTAAGGGTTAAGGATATGGATCTTTGTGAAAGGTCAGAGGTTGAGTTGTAGGTGAGCCACTGCTGTTTTGTAGTTAATGTTCCCCCTATGGAGATTAGAACAGCTCGCCTCCTCCCTATGCTCTCTGAAGCAGAGGTTTAGCTGTGGCACTGGGGTGTGGGAGAACTACGGGCTTTGGTCCTGAAATACTTTACGACTGTGCGACTGCGAATTGTTCAGCTGACTTCCTGTTTCACTGCTTCCGGACTTCGGAGACTAGCAGGGGCGAGGTGAACTGTTTCTTTCCCAGGCTCTGGCTCCGGAGATAACGCACTGTAGCGCACTGAGGTTTTTATAGAGTAAAGCATGGTGAAATTTGCACCCCCTGTGTCTCGCCCTCAACCTGGCTTACATCAGCTGGCTCTGCGATTGCCTGGTTACGGAGCAGCGGCAGAGTTACAGCTGGTCGCGACTTGCGGCTCGGATTGGATCCGGAGACTCTGTTGTGTCATAGCGAATGATTGCCAACTCTAAACATGACTTTTAACCTTTTTGGAGAGAGTAATTGATGCCATTTTGTGTGATTGGGGAGCAGAAATTGATTTAAATAACTGCTAGCAGATTTAGATTGCTTCAGCGAGAATTTCGATTGGAAAAATTCCTAAGAATAGAAATTGTATTTCAAACAGAGCTTTCTACAGACAAACCAAGGGACAAGGATTCTTTCCTAAGGAATTGTTTACTTTTGAGTTAGAATTGTAGACCTTTTCAACTGTGATATATACTGCAGCAAATTGAAGTAATATTGTTAAAATGAATTATGGCCTAAAAATTTGGTCTTGTTAATTATAAAGGTTAATAGAAATGGATAAATTATAGAGAATATAATACTACAATGGTATTTCTAAAATTTAAATGTAATAATATATTTATATTATCTTAAATAAGACTTGATAATTATTACTTTATTAATATTAAGAAGGGATGTAAAAGAAATCCTACTTCAGCCAACAACACTTTGCCATCCTTGTCCAATCCATCATCCTCTCCATACTAGATTACTGCAATGCCATCTACTTAAATCTATCAAAAAAAAGTATTCTAAGACTCCAGCTAATCCAGAATACTGCAGCCAAACTGATCTTCTCAAAACGCAAGTCTGACCATGCCTCCCCACTCCTTGCCAAACTTCATTGGCTCCCAATAATCTCCAGAATCCATTTCAAATGTTCCTGCCTGGCTTTCAAGATCATTCACGGAATCCTGCCTCATCTTATCCCACTGTCTTTCAACTCCTCCAGTCCCGACTCCTCCAGAACTGCCCAAAGGCTTAAACTAGCCTTCCCCACTCCACGCGGCATCCACTATTCAGGCAAACTGGGAAAATCCCTTCTCTTCAAAATCACAGGTCTTTGGAACGACCTCACCACCCCGCTGCGGAACCTGAGCTCCCTTCAGTTATTCTGCAAACAACTGAAAACCTGGCTTTTCAGCAAATTGTAGCTCTATCCCCCCCTTTCTCTCCCCCCTTCTACACATAAGTTCATGTAATCATTTTTCTTCTTCTCTACCCACTATTTTAAGTTTTTGTAAACCGTGTCGAGCTCCATTCTCATGGAGATGATGCGGTATATAAACTTAAGGTTTAGATTAGATTAGATTAGATATTTAAAATGTAATTTTAAAGTACAAATGTCTTACTGAATTGATTTCATGAAGATTTTTATATAAAAGCTGGGTATTTAAAAAGAATTTAAGGGGTTTTAAATATATAGTTTGCTCAATATTTAATAATAAAGGAGAAATAGTTAAATAAGATGTTTATGGGAGGGATAGGGTGGCCTGGTCTGAGCAGATGTCTTCAAGTTATCATATTATTAGGAGGGGAGGGTTAGGGGAGGGCATAGGAAAGGGATTTTGGTATCATAGAAATTTAATATTTAAGGAATTAAGTGAGGGGAAGAATGTATTATATAGTAAATTGAAGGGAATGAATTATCTGTATGTAAAGTATAATAAATTAATGTATTTGTTGAAGTTCAAATGTGCTGGAAATATATATTTTGATGGAACTTAAATTATTTTCACTAAATGTAAATGGCCTCAACCATCCAATAAAAAGAAAGAAAGTACTTTTATTCTTAAAACAACAGAATATTGATTTATGTTACATCCAGGAGACTCACTTATCAAATTTAGAGTCTCAAAAGCTTAAAGGAAACTGGGCGAAACATTGCTTTTATGCCCCAGCTGTAAAGAAAAAAGCAGGTGTTACAATATTGGTGAATAAGAGATGTAATGCTACGTTCAAATTAATTGCTGCTGATCCCTTAGGAAGGTGGATGCATGTAGACATGAATCTGGGAAATACTATGATGCTATTCAATGTATATGCACCTAATTCAAACCAAATTGAATTTTTCAAATCTCTACAACAATTATTGTTACCACTGGCTGCTTCTAATTTAGTTGTGCCAGGGGATTTTAATGCTGTTATAGATCCTTTAATGGACAAAAAACCTAGCAGAATTATGAAATCATTATGGTTGGATAATTTGGTTCAAAATTGTGATTTAAAAGATATATGCGAATATTTCATTTTAATGACCGGGAATTTTCGTTTTGCTCCCATGTCCACAAATCATTTTCAAGAATAGATTATATATATGTTTCAAATGCATTAGTTCAGCAAGTATCATAAGCCTCCATTGATCCAATTATTTTATCTGATCATGGTAGGGTGTGGATTAAAATTAAAATGAGTGACCAGGAGGATAGAAGATCTGTGTGGAGATTTGATAATGCTTTCCTTGTAGAACCAAATTTTATTGAGAAAATTCAGTTAAAAATAAATGATTATTTTCAAATAAATAATACAGATGATATTTCAGTGGAAACATTATGGAATGCTTTTAAGGCAACCATAAGAGTCCAAATTATTTCTTTTTCGGCGTATATTAAAAAAACAAATTAAAAATCAATTTCCCAGGTTAGAACAAGAAATTAAGATATTGGAATCAAAATTAATGGATAAATGGGAATATTCTATTTTACAGGATCTTTTGAAAGCTAAAGGGAAATATAATGAGATTTCTTCTAAAATGATAAGGAAAGATTTATTTTCTCAACAGGCATTGTATTATGCAAATTCAAATAAGGCAGGAAGATTACTGGCAAATTATTTAAAAGCAAAAAAACGAAAAACAAATGTAGTGGCGATAAAAGATGAAAAAGGAAATGCTTTTACACAAATTGATTCTATTTTAAAACAATTTTTACAATTTTATAAAGATCTGTATTCTTCTGAGCCTTATTTAGATAAAGAAAAGGATGGATTGGAATTTTTAATTAAGGGACCGAATATTCCTGAGCATATAAAAGAAAGTTTAGAAAAGCCAATATCAATTAAGGAATTGCAAGCAACATTGAAGTCCCTTAAAGTTGGATCTGCTCCAGGTGGAGATGGTTTTACAGTAGAGTTCTATAAATCATTCCAAATTACCCTATTACCATATTTATTAAATTTATATCAGAATCAACTAACTAATGGCTGTATTACAGGTACCATGGCGGAATCATTAACTATAGTTTTGCCAGAGCCAAATAAAGATCCCACTCTGTTTTCAAACTGCAGGCCTATTTCTTCAATTAATGTTGATGGAAAACTTTTAGCTAAAACTTTGGCTATATGTTTGGCTAAAGCTCTCCCTTTTATTATTGGAATGCACTAAACTGGATTTGTTGCTCAAAGATATTCTTCTAACAACACTAGGCTTGCCTTGCATATATTGAATTTATCAAAAGCCTTAAATGATCCGGCTTTTTCTGTATCCCTTGATGCAGAGAAGGCCTTTGATCGTGTTGAATGGACCTTCATGAATCAAGCGTTGGAATGGTTTGGTATTGGTTCAGGATTTATACAAATGGTTAAAACATTGTATAGCTCCCCTGTTGCTAAATTATATATTAATAATAAATTTTCAGATGGCTTTAGATTGCAAGGGGGGGTTAGACAAGGCTGTCCCTTATCTCCTCTGCTTTTTGATATTGTATTGGAACCCTTGTTATTAGCTATTCAGCAAGCAGATGAGATTCAGGGTATTCCTCGTAGAGATCGGGAATATAAGGTCTCGGCCTACGCAGATGATATATTGCTATATTTGAGAAATTCTGAGACAACCATTCCTTGCTTACTTGAAATGATTGAGAAATTTGGAAAATTTTCAGGTTACAAGATAAATTGGAGTAAATCAGAAATTCTTCTACTCAATGTCCAAAAGGTTTGATTCATTTCCCTTTCTATGGAGGGAGGATGGAATAAAGTATTTATGCATTTGGATTAAAAATACAATGGAATAAACAATAAAAATAAATGAAAAATCGTTATTACAGAAGGTCACTGAAATGTGTGAGCAATGGAATCCTTTACATCTTTCATGGTGGGGGAGAGTACAAACTAGTAAGATGATGATCTTGTCTGTATCAGATGGGTATGTTGCCGGTTTATTTTCAAGGGTCCTTTTATAAAAAATTAAATAGTATTCTTATAAAATTTATTTGGCTAGGTAAAACTCCTAGAGTGGCCTTGGTATCTTTACAAAGGCCAATTTCAGAGGGAGGGGTAAATTTTCCCAATTTTTATAGGTATCATCAAGCCTATATTTTGCGCCAGGGTATGTATTGGGTCCTCCCAGAGCTCATGGAAAAACTCCCAGATTGGTTGTAGCTTGAATGGCAGCTCATGTGTCCTTTGCGCCTTTGCCATGTGCTCAGTATCAAAATGCCTAGTTACAGTAAAGATAACAGAATATTAGCTGATACATGGAAAACATTGCATTATGTAAGTAATTTAACAACTATTCCAATTCACAAATCAACAAATCAATCTATATGGCTAAACTCCAAAATTCAAATTGGCGGAGAAAGCCTCGCCTGGAAGCATTGGAGGATAGCAGGAATATGTCTGTTAGATGATGTTATTTCTAATGGTAAAATGAATTTTCACAGTTGCAACATAAATTTGGCCTTAATAAATCAGAAAGTTTTAGATGGCTGCAATTGAAGCAGGCCATTCAGGCAGTGTTCCCTGACTGGAAAAACCTTAATAATCAATTTAGTATGGAGTTCTTATGTTTTCAGGCGGACTTCTTGGGACACCAGGCCGCCCAGTGGTATAAATTGCTGACTGGATTTATTAAAAAGAAACCAAATACTGGTCAGAGACATTTGGAGTGCCAGTCTTTTCCATCCTGGAATCCTAAAATCATTTTGATGGGCCTTTTTAAGCCTCCATATGAGCCTATCCAAGAAGTGTTCCTTCTAGATCTCACAGTGAAGATAGTATTTCTGGTGTTAATAGTCTCAGAAAGAAGGATCTCAGAGTTGCAGGTCCTTTCCTGCAGAAGAGCCCTTACTCAAGATCTCAGAGGCTGGGGTTTCACTACATATGATATCTTCCTTTCTACCGAAGGTTGTGTCAGCCTTTCATGTCAACCAAGAGGAATGCGCACGGTCATAAGAACATAAGAACATAAGAACATAAGAAATGCCATCACCGGATCAGACCTTCGGTCCATCAAGTCCGGCGATCCGCACACGCGGAGGCCCTGCCAGGTGTACACCTGTTGTAATTTATAGTCCACCATATCCTTACATGCCTCTCTTAAGGAGATATGCATCTAGTTTGCTCTTGAAGCCTAGGACGGTCGATTCCGCAATAATCTCATCTGGGAGGGCATTCCAGGTGTCAACCACTCTCTGAGTGAAGCAGAACTTCCTGACATTAGTCCTGAACCTGTCCCCCCTTAGCTTCATTACATGTCCTCTAGTCCGTGTCAAATTGGACAATGTAAATAATCTTCTCTGCTCTATTTTGTCGATTCCTTTCAGTATTTTGAAGGTCTCGATCATATCCCCACGCAATCTCCTTTTCTCAAGGGAGAATAATCCTAGTGTTATAAGTCTGTCCTCGTATTCCAGTTTTTCCATACCCTTCACCAGTTTTGTTGCTCGTCTCTGCACCCTCTCCAGCAGTTTTATATCCTTCTTTAGGTAGGGAGACCAATGTTGGACGCAGTATTCCAAGTGGGGTCTGACCATTGCCCTATAAAGCGGCATTATAACTTTCTCCGATCTACTCGAGATTCCTTTCTTTATCATGCCCAACATTCTATTTGCCTTCTTTGCCGCTGCCGCGCATTGTGCCGACGGCTTCAGGGTCCTATCTATCAGTACACCCAGGTCCTTTTCTTGTTCACTCTTCCCCAGAGTTGCACCTGACATTGTGTACTCGTATTCCTTATTCTTATTGCCTAAATGCATTACCTTGCATTTCTCCACATTGAACTTCATCTGCCATTTCTCCGCCCATGTTTCTAACCGACACAAATCGCTCTGGAGTTTCTCTCTATCCTCATGCGATCTGATCGCCCGGCATAGTTTTGTATCGTCTGCAAACTTGATGATCTCACTGGATGTTCCTTCCTCCAGATCATTGATATAAATATTAAAAAGGATCGGCCCAAGTACCGAGCCCTGGGGTACTCCACTAGTCACTTTCTCCCAGTCGGAGAACTTCCCATTTATGCCCACTCTCTGCTTTCGGTTTTCCAGCCATTTGCCTATCCATCTTTGTATATCCCCCTCTATGCCATGGCTTTGTAGTTTCCTGAGAAGTCTTTCGTGTGGAACTTTGTCGAACGCTTTCTGGAAGTCCAAGTATATTATGTCCACCGGCTTCCCACTATCAATTTGCTCGTTCACGGTCTCAAAAAATTGGAGTAAATTCGTCAAACATGATTTCCCTTTCCTGAATCCGTGTTGACTGGGTTTCATCAAGTCGTGTGCGTCCAAGTGCCGGACCATGCTATCCTTGATCAGTGCTTCAACCATCTTGCCGGGGACAGACGTAAGACTCACAGGTCTATAGTTGCCCGGTTCCCCTCTCGATCCTTTTTTGAAAATTGGGGTGACGTTCGCTATCCTCCAGTCGTCCGGTATCTGTCCAGTTCTGATTGTCAGGTTTGCAAGTTTTTGCAATAACTCTCCGATTTCAACCTTCAATTCCTTTAAGACTCTCGGGTGAATTCCATCCGGTCCAGGGGATTTGTCACTTTTAAGTTTGTCGATCTGATAGTCATGAATCGCATGGTTCACCAGCTCCCATCCGGTCGCCGAATCCCGTCATCTCCCTCACTCCCTTCCTCTCACCTTATGTGGCAAATTTAATTTTTCTTCTCCCAGCGGCACGCTTTCAACAAGTTGTGCGCGTGGCTGCTTGAGTTAAATCTTCTCCTCTGATGCAAAAGTACTGTAGTTCCTAAGCTGGCTATTCACCTCGTATCTAATTGCTATGAATGTCTTGCAAAATGTTAGGAGGTAGTAGAGCTTCCAAAATCATGAGACTTCTTGGCCATTCTACAAATTTAGCAAATTCAGCAACAATGATCTATTACTTAGGTTAAAATTGGTAATAAAAACATTGGAATTGAAGCTAGTCAGGCCAAGTAAAAACAGCCATTTACGATTATATTTCAATGAGAACCTGCCTGAAAAACTGCACCGTATGCCTGCAACAAACTGACTGACTCGGTATGTCAAGCTCTGTCTCAGGCAGTATTCAAATCCAGACTCAAAGTCTATTTCATTGAAGCTGTTTCTAATTCCAAACTGCAATTCACCTGCTAAGCACCAATATCTGTCTCATCATTCCTTCTGTAATTCACCCACCTGAGCACAGTGTATAGATACACATTCTTGTCCAGTTTGTCTGTCTTGACTAGATTATAAGCTCTTTTAAGCAGGAACTGTCTCTTCTGTGTTTTGATTTACAGCCCTGCATATGACTAATAGCACTATAGAAATGTAATACTACTACTACTACTTCTATTTATCATTTCTATAGCTGAAAGGCGTATGCAGCGCTGTACATTTAACAAGCAATAGACAGACACTGCTCAGTAGAGCTTACAATCTAATTTGGACAGACAGATAGGACATATAGGGTTGGGGAGTTTCTTGCAGAAAGAATGATATCTTATGAAATCTTATGGTGAGGTGAAATTAGGTGTTCAAAGCAGTCTTGAAAAAATGGGTCTTTAGCTTGGATTTGAATACTGCTAGAGATGGAGCTTGATCTATTGACTCAAACAGTCTGTTCCAGGGATACTGAGCAGTAAGATAGAAGGGGCGGAGTCTAAATTTAGCAGTGGAGGAGAAGGATATAGATAAGAGGGACTTACCCAATGAACGGATTTCACAGGGGGAGCATTAGGGGAAGATGATTTAGGAAAGATATTGGGGTACTGCAGAGTGGCTGCACTTATAAGTTAGTAAGAGGAGCTTGAACTGTATACGGAAATGGATGGGGAGCCAATAAAGAAGAGAGGGGTAATGTGAGCATAGCAGCTCTGGTGGAATATAAGTTGTGCAGCAGAATTTTGAATGGATTGAAGGGGGGAGGGGAGAGAAGGCTGAGCCATCAGGACAGGGAGGAGGAGAGTGTGGTCTATAGAAACTGAGAACAGGGGAAGTAGGGAGATGGGTTTAGGTGGAAAAATAAGGAGCTCAGTCTTAGCCATATTCAGTTTTAGGTGAGGGTGAGATATCTAGGTGGCAATATCAGACTGAGATTTGAGCATGGATTCCTGTAGAGATGTCTCATGAGAAGAGGTAAATCTGGGAGTCATCAGCATAGAGATGATATTGGAAGTCATGGGAGATCAATGAATCAAGGGAGTGTGTGTGTGTGTGTATGTATTGTATATATATATATATGTGTGTGTGTGTGTGTATGTATATATATATATATATATATATATATATATATATATATAAGGAAAGACCCAAGACAGAGCCTTGAGGCACACTGATTGACGGTGTGTTAGCTATGAAAGAGGACCCACCTATGCAAATACTGAAAGTGTGATGGAAGATAAAGGAAGAAAACCAGGAGAGACTAGGACCCCTCAGCCTTGGGCTCTCCCAGCCCTTCAGTTGTCTTATTGCAGACGCACGCAATGAGGACTCTCCTTGTAGGGCCTCCACCAGTCCTTCATTCCCTGGCCTCCTGGGTCCCCACCACCTGGATTCTTCTTTACTAGTCACATCGCCGGTCTTCAAGTCAGAGCCATTTCATCAACTCCAGGCTCTACCGTGCCCTCTGTCAGTGTATAGGTCCCCGCAGACCCTCCCACCATTGTGCTTCCATTCTCCGCTGCACTGGTCCCCCTGTCAGGATCAGCCATTTCTACTCTGCTGCACCAGACCCCTGTCAGCCAATCAGCAGTGACCTCTAGGACTTACCAGGAATTAGGTCAGAGGCCAGCATTCCTCCTCCCAAGGTTCACCCAGCTCCCACAGGAGCTTTTTGCCTTCTGAGTTCTCTGTGCTGGGAGCTGTTCTTTTCAGCACCACAATCCACTCAGGGTGAGTGGATAGCTCCCAGCAGTACATGCAGTTCTTATGCAAATTAGCTAAGCTCTCTCACTGCTCCAGTACATAGGCTTCCTCTGGTGGAATGCCAGTGATAGAGAGCTTCACCCTGTTACAGTAGGGTGATAGCTGGCTGGGAGGACCAGGATTGGGATTGATGTCCCCAGCAGAGAACAAGAGAAAGAGAATACGGATGAATGTGGGAGAGGCATGGGGGGCTGCGCCACAGTCGATATATACAGTGGCGTACCAAAGGGGGGGGGAGGTCCGCCCTGGGTGCAGCCTTAGGGGGGTGCACAGCCGGCCAGGCTGGAAAATTCTACCGGGCCGATCAGCCTGCCTCTCCCCAACATCAATTCTGCCATCGGAGAGGAAGTTTGGGCCAGCCAATCGCTGCCTAGCTGGGTGGAACTTCCTCTCCGACGGCAGAATTGATGTCGGAGAGAGGAATGCTGGTTGGCCCGACGCAGGGAAGGAGAGCTTGGGGCGGCATCAGCTTTGGGGCATGTTACCCAATGGCGGTGACTTGGGGGGCTGTTCCTCAATGGCAGCGGCAATGGCTTGGGGGAGGGCAGGGAGAAAGAAAGTGGGCAGGTAGGGAGACAGAAAGAAAGAAGGGAAACAGAAAAAGAAAGGGGGCATGAAGAGAGAAAAAACGAAAGGGAGGCAGGGAGAAAGAAAGGGCAAGGAGAGAGGAAGAAAAAGTTGGGGGAGGGTATAAGGTCTGGAGGAGAGGAATCATAAAGGCTGAAAGAAGGGAAGAAAGATTGGATGCACAGTCAGAAGAAGAAAGTGCTACCAGAGACTCATGAAATCACCAGACAACAAGGTAGAAAAAATGATTTTATTTTAAATTTAGTGATCAAAATGTGTCTGAATTTATATCTACTGTCTATATTTTGCACTATGGCCCCCCTTTTACTAAACCACAATAGTGTTTTTTAGCGCAGGGAGCCTATGAGCGTCGAGAGCAGCCCTGGACATTCAGCGCAGCTCCCTGCACTAAAAACTGCTACTGTGTTTTAGTAAAAAGGGAGAGGAGGGTATTTGTCTATTTTTGTATGGTTGTTACTGCGGTGACAGTGCATAGAGTCATCTGCCTTGACCTCTTTGAAAAAACCCCAGAATAGGAATGATAATTAACATTTTCTCAGTGTACAGTGTGCTTTGTGTTTTTTTTTTTTTTTTTATTGTTGATAGATCATTTTGACTTGGTCATTTTAAAAGTAGCTCGCAAGCCCAAAAAGTGTGGGCACCCCTGAGCTAGAGCGTTGAAGCTGCGTGTTTCTGCCGTAAAGGTCATATCTGACGCAACCGGAAGTTGCATCAGAGACGACCTTTAAGGCAGCCATTTGCAAATACAACGCTCCGGCTGCTGTAAGAAGGCAGTTTAGACATCGCCGGCCACAGGGCAGGGAGGTTTGTCGGACCGGGCCTGTTGTCCGGGGCGGGGGGGAGAAAGCGCCATGAAGGTAAGGGGCAGGGAGGGAGAAAGGAAGAAAAGGTGGGGTGGAGAGGAAAACAGGGTAAAACAGAGGGGGGAGAAGGATGATGAAAGCACATGGGGAAGACAGAGTGGGAAAAAGATGCTGAAAAAATGGGGAACAGAGATGGGGAGAAGATGCTGAAGGGAAATGAGGAACAGAGAGTGGGGAGAAGACTCTGAAGGGAAATGGGGAAGAGAGAGTTGGGAGAAGACACTGGCAGGGAAGAAGACAGAGATACCAGACTATGGGTGAAGTGGAGGGAAGAAGATGGGTGCCAGACCAATTTGGAAGGAGGGAGAAAGGGAGAGGCACAGTAACAGAGCAAATGGAAGATGCAGAGAGAAGAGAGACAGTGGATGGAAGAAAGAGAGTAACAAGAAGATGAGGAAATCAGAAACCAGAGAAGACAAAGGTAGAACAAAAATTTTCTATTTATTTATTTATTGCTTTAGGAGACATGTGTCACTGTTTCTGTGGTGTTGCATTGTATGCAGAGTCCAGCTTCTTGCTGGTTCAATTTAACCTTTGTCTATGTATTTCTATTTTATCCCCCCTTTTACAAAACTGTGGAGCATTTTTTAGCACCAGCCGTGGGGTAGCAGCTCTGATGCTCAGAATTCTATGAGCGTCAGAGCTGTTACCACCGTGGCTAAAATCCACACTACAGTTTTGTAAAAGGGGGAGGGGTTAGTTTGTGATGACATATTCCATACTAGGCGAAGGTGTTTTCTGTGTTCTGTGTGTTCGAAATACATGGTTTTCTGTTAGGATTGACGGTATAGGATTGATCTGTACTAGTATGAATTGTTTAGTTTTACAATGGGTGTATTGCTATTGTACTGCTCACTGCAGTATGTAAGATGCTGCCTTTTCCTAGGTACTCATGTGTGACATGTGGCTTGTTACTAAAAATCATGTTTTTTGTACAGATGGGGGGGAGGGTTTGCCAAAAATGATGGGCCCCGGGTGTCACATATGCTAGGTATGCCACTGAATATACATACAAGTAGAGTGCAGATGACTGACTGAGCGGAATAAAGTGTTGAAGCTCTAGGGCTGAGAAGAGGGTAGAGGACAAAAGTGAGGGTGAGGTGGTGAAATAAAAAAAGTGAGTTGCAAAAAATAATGCACAGAAACTGTGTATGTTATCTGCCACATGACCCATTTTACTCCTATGGGCCCAGCTGCAGGTAACATGTTCTAATAGAGACATATTATAAAGACAGGGGATCCTGGAGAGAGGTAAGAACAAAAACCCCAAAACAGAACAGCAGAAAAGAGACAATAGGACCAAAGCAACACTCAAACAAAAAATATTTTTTTTTTTCTGAATTTATTGATCATAAAATTTCAGCATTAAAAAATATATAGGGAGTGATGATTTGGGGCGATCACAGTTTTTCTGCCCAGGACCATTTAGTTCTAGATGTGCCACTGATTTTGTCAATTCTTCATAATAGATGAAAATACAAGATCTTCTAAACAAATCATTAAAAAAAAAATTAAACTTGAAATATTTATCAAATGCCAGTGGGTTAATGAGGTTTGAAACTGGAGCATATCATTGGATTGAAGTACAGTGAAGAAGACAGAGTCATTTGGGATTTGCCGTTTTAAAAAATATCTATATCTATACAACACACTGCTAGTCAGCCTATGGAAAATCCTAGGCCATTTCAATAATCCACTAATGCACACAAAATATTAGACATGATATATTGTCCTCAAAGACATATCCACCTCCTACAAATTTCAGTGTACATATTATGGAAGAAATCCCAAACAATAAAGATGTTTGCTTTGCAGTCTTAAAAGCAATGACGCATTATAAAGCCATGTGCCTGAACATAATGTTGTCTCGTGACTGCTAATTTGAGAAGTGCTGTGTCTGAAAGAGCCACAATCCATTGGCACTCTTTCCAGCCAAGACAAAAAAAGACCACAGGTCTCATAAATGTGTTCACTGACCCCTATAAAGTTAATGTACTGTGATAAAATCAGATATCTTCATTCTGTCCCCTAGAGATGCATTTTTATGCTGCCTATATCTTCAGCAAACACAATAAAATTTAACATATGCGCATTTCATACAACATTGGGTCACATTTCCTCTCAGTCATCACAATTTGCTCCTGAAATGATATTAAGCTCTGTAAACTGCCCATAGTAATAGAAGTGATATGAGATTTCTAGCATTTATTTTACAAGGCAGGGGTCTTTACCTGCAAAATGATATCAGTAGTTCAGTCTGGGTAGTAGTTAACCTATTGACAACTCGGCACTAAGGGACCCCTTTACTAAGTCACAGGTAAGAAGCTAATGCAGCGTTATCAGCACAGTATACAGTAGCCCAGGGCAGTTTCCCAGAGGGAAAGAAAAACAATGTTATTTCAGAAATACGTTAACTTGTATTAAATCGAGGGTTGTTTAACTGTAATGTTTTCTGTAACCTCTGGAAATATCCAGTTTGTTTTTTTTCTATTGTAATGTTTATTATTTGTAATTCTTGGAAATATTCAATTTTATTTTTACTGTAATCTGCCTAGAACTGCAAGGCCAAGGTGGAATAGAAGTCAATTAATGTAAAGTAATGCAAAGCACTGTGTTAAAACGGGGGGCCTTTGCATTAAAAATGTCATTTAAACTAATGGTCTGGGCCTGGGCATAACAAGAAGTAGTTTAGTTTATTTCTAGTCTGCCTTTATCCAAAATGGATTACAAAAGTGTACATCTATATATATAAAATCGGAGGTATGTATGTGTGTATGTATGTGTGTATGTGCCGCGATCACGCAAAAACGGCTTGACCGATTTGAACGAATCTTGGTATGCAGATCCCTCACTACCTGGGATGATATGTTCTGGGGGTCTCGCGGCCCACCTGCACACGTGGGCGGAGCTACAAACATAAAATCAGATTTCACCCATTCATGTCAATGGAAAAAATGTAAAAAGCTGCCATTCTCACACTAATTCAAAAACGGCTTGACCGCTTTGAACGAAACTTGGTATGCAGATCCCTCACTACCTGGGGTGATATGTTCTGGGGGTCTCGCGGCCCACCTGCACACGTGGGCGGAGCTACAAACAGAAAATCAGATTTCACCCATTCATGCCAATGGAAAAAATGTAAAAAGCTGCCATTCTCACAGTAATTCCAACTACCTGGGGTGATATGTTCTGGGGGTCTCACGGCCCACCTGCACACGTGGGCGGAGCTACAAACAGAACATCTGATTTCACCCATTCATGTCAATGGAAAAAATGTAAACAGCTGCCATTCTCACAGTAAATCAAAACCGGCTTGACCGATTTGAACGAAACTTGGTATGCAGATCCCTCACTACCTGGGGTGATATGTTCTGGGGGTCTCGCGGCCCACCTGCACATGTGGGCGGAGCTACAAACAGAAAATCTTATTTCACCCATTCATGTCAATGGAAAGGATGTAAAATGCTGCCATTCTCACAGTAATTCCAACTATAAAACACTTTATATGACACTATAACCACTAGGGACATCTTTTCTATTCTACCACGGACACCATACATATAGAGTTTGTATGTTCTAACTGTGTTTGTAACTGTTTCCTTCATGCACCCCAGTTCATAATGTTATTACATTACATGAGTACTCACATATGCTGAACTAGGCACACAGGTTCCATTCTGAACCGGGAAAAAACTGCATGGAGTTTATTTTCAACCTGAGTTTCCACATATTGAGTTGTTTAAATCAATACTGAAACTTTTGGATGCCACTTATTCCAACAGATCTTCCTTTTCAGTTTAAGAGATTGCTAATTCCAGTGAGACTTGCATTCATTCACCACTATAAAGTATCTTTATTTGAATCCATTTACAGTGTTATTGCTATAATTAAATACCCGTGCAACGCCGGGGCATCAGCTAGTACACAATAAAAACAATTAAAATATATACAAACTCCATCAACAATTAACAAAAGTTTGCTATCCTATGAGGCCCAACAAGGTTTTATTTGGTCTAATTCCTAAATACGTAGAGAGGCATAATTGAAAGGGACGTCTAAGTCTATTTTTATCTAAGTCACAAGTCGTCCAAAGTAAAAAAAACAGCCTAGGACACATTTTCAAAAAATACGTCCAAAATTTTTTTTGTTTCGAAAATCGTCTAACTATATGTCCTGTTGATCTGATCATCCAAGCCGCTACAGTGTCCATCTTTATACCACATTTTCGTCCAACTTTTCGTCCAAGTCAAAAATGCCTAGAACAAGCCTTGTTGGACATGGGAGGGGTCTGCAAAGTGATGGACTGAACACCCAAACATGGCACCTAAATAGTGAGGTACCTTACAGGGCACTGGTGTGAACTTCACAAAAAGGGTGTCATGTCATCATCTCACTACAGCTCCCTTAAGTCATGGTGAGCCCCCCAAACCACCTCCTGAATCCCCTAGACCCACTCTACCACCCTAATAGCCCTTATGGCTGCAGGAGCCACTTACATGCCAGTACAAAAGTGTTTTGGGGGTATATAGGAGAGTGCACATGTTTAAGCATCAATGCAGTGATTACATGGGCTTATGGGCATGGGTCCTCCTCTCTATAGGTCCCTAACCCACCCCCAAGATGACTTAAGCCGCCTCTGTGCTGGATGACTAGGCTTTCCTATGCCAGGCGGCCAGGTGATGATGGTCTGGAGGCTAAATTTTAAAGGTGTGATTAATATTTTTAGGGGGGGAGGTCGGTGATTACTGGGGTAGTGTGTTGGGGTCTGTTTTATGTGTTTGCAGTGCTTATCTGGTGACTTTAGGTGTTTTTTTGTGATTTAGACCATGTTTTATATGGTCTAAGTCAGAACGTCCACGTTCCATCGATTCTGGGCTGTATAACTTTTGGTTATACATGCTGTACGACTAAGTCTAAGCCGGCCCACGTCCCGCCCAACACCCGCCCTCTCTTCTATTCTTTTCACGTATACTCTCAGCTGAAATTATATGTACTGGCCGTGCTGGATTTGATTGACATGAGACACTGGTTGTATTGACTTATAAATAATACTATCTTCCCGCTTATTAACTGTGATACGTAGAACTAGTCTGTTTCATGTTTAAGTTATCTTTTGTATATTTGCATATATGTATATTTGCATATTTATAATAATTATTTGTATACTTTGTATATTTATTTTGAAAAATAAAAATTTAAATAAAAAAAATAAAAATAAACACAGGAGAAGTTCGCATTTGAATTTAGTCTGTTAAGGGTTGCAAACTTAAAAAATATCAACACCTTTTGTCATACCAGGAGGTATTATGGGGCAAGGATTTAGAATATTTTATTATGTCTTCTGATTTCTATGTGGAATTTAGGAGACATTTAATGACATACCTGTTCACTAAATATCTGGGTAATAGTTTGAAAGCATACGGATATTGAAACAGATCCCCATGTTCATCCACCGTGTTAATTAATACCATCCTTCCAGAATAAGAAGTGAAAACCTTTGTCCTTCCCCCCTTCCCATGGCATTGATTGAACAGAGAGATGTCGGAGAGGGTCAAGGTACACCATACAAACAAAATACAAAGGGCCTTCAGATTGAGGGATAATCAACTAGAGCTATATTACAGGACCCGATGCGGGCCAGGTTTTGGTCTGAAACACCTCTGTCAGTAGTCGTTCAAAAAGTACAGGTATGCCACGGACCAGATGTAAATTTCTTCAACAGATAAAACTTCAGTATCAATGTCAAAATAATCTAATGTCAGTTAGGGCGTTATCTGGTTTGTTGTGTCTAATAGTCATTGGATTTTATCATGGGTGTGGTAGTGTTATTCAGGTAGCATGCTCACATTACCTCATGCTAAGTGGATAAAGCAGAGTTAACGAGGGTGCATCAAATATCTCCTAAATATGAGGTGGTAAGTGCTTCCATGATAACTTTTTCAGGTAATGAATGCTAAAGTGAACATTAGCACATGACCTAAAAAAAAATCTGAAAAATGCCTTAAATACTGGCACACTAGAAATGGCATACATGGGCTTAGCACATTCTAGTACAGGACTTTCATTTCCTAATGGGAGTTGTTTTAGGTATCTGGCCAATTTGAGTCTTAGGCCAATCTTATTGCATCCCAAGATGCACTAGATAGGAGGGGGCCTAAGGCCCATTCAGTCAGGTCCATAGTCCTATCCCCGGTACATCCCAAGATGCACTGGGAAGGGGAAGGCCCACCATTTTGGAAGAAGTGCACCTGCCAGAAGGAGGAAGTAGGCATCCCTCTTGCTGGCTATCTTCTAAAGGTATGGGGGAGGGTCAGGGAGGTGGTGGGGTGAGATGTTGTGGTGTGAGGGAGTGTTAAGGGGTGTCAGGAGAGTGTTGTGGGTTTTGGGCGGTGTTGGGGAGTGCCGGTGGGTGTTGGAGGTGTCAGAGAGTATTGGGGGATTTGTGGAATTGACAAGGCCCGATAGCAAGAGGGAGTGAGCATCCCTCCTGCTGCAAGGATGTGTAGGTGGAGAATCCTCTGCCACTGCTAGCTTAGCTGATCGCAGAAGGGGTATTTTCCCCTGATCAGCTGAGCTGGCAGGACTCCCTGTTTAACTGCAGGATCATCCATTTTCTCCAACTGAAACATGGTGCAAATCCTCATGCCTAACTTACCCACCACCTTTTACAAAAGTGCGGAAGAGATTTTTAGCGCCGGCCAGCGTGCTGCTGAATGCCCTGTGCTGCTCTGATGCTCATAGGAACTCTATGATTGTCGGAGCAGCACAGATCATTCAGTGCGCCAGCCAGCACTAAAATCCTTTTCAGCGCTTTTGTTAAATATGGGGGGGGGACTAGGGCTCCTTTTACAAAGCCAAATTAGAGGCTGCTGCTATGCTAATCGCTCTGATGCCCTTAAGGATTTAATAGGCATTGTAGCATTTGCCGCATGGCAGCCGCTACCACAGCTTTGTAAACAAGGGGGACAGGCCCATTTGCCCCTTCTCTAATTATGCACATAAATTTGAGAAATGTCTCCTAAACACCAATGACTCTTCCATTTCCACGTCCCCCTGTTTGGTACTGTATGTAAATTTTAAGCATAGATGCCATGCCTAAATTGACACATAAAAATATAAATTAAATCCAATGAACAGTAATAATTGATTTTTAAGAAGCCAGTTATCAACATGAATTAGCTTGTTATTCAAGTTCCATGTGTAAATCGGGCACCTACCCAATTTTGAACAAACAACTCAAATTACCATACATACTGCAGAATTAGGGTTAATGTCCTGATTCTATAATGATGCCTACAGATAGACACCTAGATCTGTGCACCTAGCTGATCTAAGCATCTAACATAATTTTTTAATTGGCTTAATTGGCACTGATAATTGAAAGTACCATTAAAAACCAATTTAAAAATTATTAAAAATTTATTTTGGCAGTAGGCACCTAACTCAGTATGCATCTACCATTTCAATTTAGGTGCCTACACTGAGGTGCCTATCGGCACCTTCCAGCAAGTAATCATGGTTAAGGGCAGATTTGGGGCAGAATTTGAGTTCGGAGTGAGTTAGGTGCCTACCTTAGCCACATTCTTTAGGCCAAGAAAATCCTAAGGCCTTAACGCCTACTTGCACCTAAGAAGACTTAGACACCACTAGGCATGGTTCTATAAATGTTCCTAGTGTTCAATTGACAACCACACGAAATGGCCCTAGGATTTAGACACTGTTTATAGAATCAGGCCCTAAGGGCTAGATGCACTAAAGTCAGCAATCATCACTAAACCTGTTTTCACAGCTTTAATGATGATCGCTTTTACCAACCCGATGCACAAAATGGCCCACCGTGTGCTTTTCCCTCTCAATCGCCCGATCCGGCCATGCAAATTAGCTAAAACCCCATGTAAAGTAGCCAAGCGATTGATGCACTAACATCACTTGGCTATTCCCCCCCAAAATGGGGTTTTAGCAATCGGAAAAATCGACAGGTCTGCCTGGGGTTTTTTTTTGTTTTGTTTTGGGGTTTTTTTTTTCAATTGCACAGATATTTTGCGTGTGCTTCTGCATTGCGTTGGTAAATACACATGCACTCCTCCTATAGATATGTTAGAAAAGGATTTATGCAAACAGTCTTTTCTAAAATACTACTGGTACTATGTCCCGACTTGTACATCTCAATTCTGAACTCCACATTCTATATAAAATTGGGCTCCCCTCATATTTCTGATTTTCTGGTTAAAGTTAACTGGATGTGTTTCAGGACTGTGGTACCAAGATATCAGAACTACATTTTTGGGTAAATAATTTTGTTTACATAGAACCCAAATGTAAACCTTAATATTCAAGTATACTGGTGATAATGCATTAAAAAAAAAAAAGAAAAGAAAAATAGACATATAAGAGTTCTGTGCCAGACTGTAATATCAAATTTAAAATGACCTTTCAATCTATTGTCTTCCTAAAAAAATAATTTTGCACCCTTCTGTTTCAACTTTTCTTTTGTGGAGCACTAAAGGAGAAATATATTACTGTTGTTTTTTTTTTCCTTTGAGATTTGTAATTACAAGGGTGGAACAATATTTTTAATGCTATTTTGCTGGAACTTTCTCTTGGATAGAAAAAAAAAAAGATATAGAATTGCCTGAATCATGTGACTGTTATCTTGCTTTGCCACAGCTGAATACACACAAAAGATGCAACAATGATATTCCTTTATGCAGACAGATCCCCAATTAAACTAATGGAACCACAAGTTAAAATGTTGCATCTGATAAATTTTTATACAGTATTTATTGGTACTTGATATACCACAAATTATCCTTAAAGACATCTGTGCAGTTTACATCTACAGTTATGTCATAACCTTTACAGCAGTTACGTAAAACCAATAAAATTCCTGCATAGTATCAACATGAAAACAGTAGGGTAAAGAGAATTAGGTGGAAAAAAATTTATAAAAAGATGAGTTATGAGTTCCTTTTTGAATTCCCATAGAGGAGGAAGATTCCTAATATGAAGAGGGAGGTCATTCTAGAGCTTGGGACCAACATAGCAAAAGCTAGGATCTTAAGTTTGGCTGAAAAATTCAATGTGTGACATTCAATATAATTGGAGGATGAGGTTGTCAGCTTAGTTTGTTGGAGAAACAGATACAGTCACACTTAGAAGTGTTTAACAGATTCTTTATAAGCCATTGGGAAACTTGGATAAGACAGTTGTTAAAATCATGGTAGGAGACTGTGGGTTCTGAAATGTGATAAAGAATCTGAATGTCGTCAGCATAACAAAATATATTGCCTCTGAAATCTTGATTAATTGAGAGCAATGGCGCTGAAAAAATGTTGAACAGCAATGGTGAGAGAATAGATCCCTGAAGTGCGCCTGAGGTGATTTGTTGTGTTGATAAACATAGATTATTAAAACTGATTTGATAGGTCCTGGAATCTAGGTATATTTTAAACTATTCACAATTCCTATTAACTGCATTAACAGATTTCTAGAAGGTGTGAGATTAAGTTTGAACCTCCAGATATTTTGGGTTGATTCAGATGTGGATATGGTTTTACCAAACCAGTTCTGATAAAGTTCTAGTTAAGGCCAATAGGAACATAAGAACAGCCATACTGGGTCAGACCAAAGGTCCATCTAGCCAAGTATCCTGTTTCCATAGTAGCCAATCCAAAGTACCTGGAAGAAACTCAGAAGCAACATTCCATGCTACCAATTCCAGAGCAAGACGTGGCTTCCCCTATGTCTGTCTCAATAGCAGAATCTGGATCTTTACTCCAGGAACTTGTCCAAACCTTTCTTAAACTCAACTATACTAACTGCTCTTGCCACATCCTCTGGTGACAAGTTCCAAACTATTCATTGACTGAAAAAATATTTCCTCCTATTGGTTATAAAGCTATTTCCATGTAACTTCATTGTGTGTCCCCTGGTCTTTGTAATTTTTGAAAGAGGAAAAAAATTGATTCACTTTTATCTGTTCTACACCTCTCAGGATTTTGAAGACCTCAATCATATCTCACCTCAGTCATCTCCTTCCCAAGCTGAAGAGCTCTAACCTCTATAGTCTTTCCTCATACGTATCAATCTCTTTGGTTAAACTTCAAGATACAAATTGGCGAGTCTAAAATTCTCTGGAAACATTGGCTGCAGGCAGGTATACGTACCTTAGATCAGTGTTTTTCAACTGCTGTTCCGCGGCACACTAGTGTGCCGCGAGATGTTGCCTGGTGTGCCGCAGGGTCGCCATCAGGGCAGTACTACCAGTCCTGCATTCAGGGGCCCGGAGCTGACAGGGGGCCCGAGGCAGAGGCGCCAGTAGCTCGCCAAGGCAAAGCGAGTCGATCACCCAGGACTCACTTTGTCTTGGCAATCTAATCTATCGAGCCGATAAGTCTTCTTCTCCCCGACGTCAATTCTGCAGTCGGAGAGGAAGTTCGGGCCAGCCAATCGCTGCCTGGCTGGGCGGAACTTCCTCTCCGATTGCAGAATTGACGTCAGGGAGAGCATGCGTCGGCGTCGGCTTTGGGGCCTGTTATTCATTGGTGGGTCCTGTTCCCCGATGGCAGCGGCAGTGGCAGTGGCTTGGGGAACGGCAGGGAGAAAGAAAGAAAGGGGGCAGGCAGGGAAACAGAAAGAAAGAAGAGAAACAGAAAAAAAGAAAGAAAGGTCAGGGAGAGAGGAAGAAAAAGTTGGGGGAGGGAATGAGGTGTGGAGGAGAGAAAGCATACAGGCTGATAGAAGGGAAGAAAGATTGGATGCACAGTCAGAAGAAGAAAGTGCAACCAGAAATCACCAGACAAGGTAGGAAAAATTATTTTATTTTAAATTTAGCAAAGTGGAGGCAGTATTACCACAGTTTTCAAAGGAATTTGCCCAAATAACTTAATAGTTAACTGGGTAAATTCCCAGAGATGAAAACTTCCCTTCACTTACTATGCACAGTTCTGAATTTATATCTGCTGTCTATATTTTACAATATGGTCACCTTTTACTAAACTGCAATAGTGGTTTTTAGCGCAGGGAGCCTATGAGCGTCAAGAGCAGCGCTGGGCATTCAGCGCAGCTCCCTGCGCTAAAAACTGCTATTGTGGTTTAATAAAAAGGATGGAGGGTATATTTGTCTATTTTTGTATGCTATAAAAACCAAATACAGAGAGAGACTGAGAGCTGTTGACGAAGAGCTACGTGTGTGTCTTTCTTCGATTCCAGCCAGAATATCAGCTTTGTGTTCAGCCAAACAGGCCCAGGTTTCGCACTGAATAAAGTATTTTATAATTTTTTCACTATTCTGTTTACTTAATATTTCATAATAAAGTAATTATAAAATACTTTCTTTGTGTTTATTTGATTCCTATTCAAGAGAATTACTTTATATATAGTCAATATAGGCACAGAGTTAAATTTTTTAACATTTTCTAATGGTGGTGTGCCTCGTGATTTTTTTCATGAAACAAGTGTGCCTTTGCCCAAAAAAGGTTGAAAAACACTGCCTTAGATGATGTAATCGCCAATGGGAAAATGCTAAATTTATTACAATTGCAACAATCGTTCAGCATTTCAAAATC